>NC_051079.1:63242526-63542526 GCF_004664715.2 Peromyscus leucopus
AGAGAGACTCCACCAAAACAAACAACAGAAACGAGACGGTAATGGTTTTAGCCACAGGATCACTGGGGAAGGACATCAAGCATCCTCAAGTCTCATGCTAAAACACACGAGAAACAGAAGGTAGAAGAGAGAACCATGGTAAGTTCTAGAAAATGAAAACCACATCATAGGAGCTGAACACTCATTTATACAGTCGGAAAAGATGAGTGAGCTCGAAGATATAACAGCAGAAGTTACCCCAAATAAAGAAAGAGGGGGGAGGAGACCTTTAAAAAAATGGGCAGATTTTTGGCAAGCCATGGGCAATGAGAGGTAGGGCCTACAGACAGTTGGAAGCATGGTGGAAGCAAAGTTTCCAAATATGGGGACCGGGGACGTGGCTGGTTAGTAAGGTGCTTGCTGTACAAGCATGGGACCAGAGTTCAATCTCCAGGACCTGTGTTAAAGCTGGCTGTGATGCTGCGTGCCTGTAAGTACCAGCGCCGGGGAGGCAGGACGACCCTGGGGCTTGCTGGCCAGCCAGTTTAACTGCATTGTTGAGCTCCAGGTTGGTCTATGTGCTGGTTAGTTTTTGTTTTTTTTTTTTAATTTTTTTTTTTAATCAACTTGACAAAAGCTTAGGTCATCTGGGGAAAATCCTCCATCAGACTGACCTGTGGGCAAGTCTGGGGGGGGGGGGCATGTTCTTGATTGACAATTGATGTGGGAGGGTCCAGACCATTGTGGGTGGGGCCATCCTCAGGGTGGTGTGAGTAAGCCATGGGGAGCAAGCCAGTAAGCAGCACCCCTCCATGGCCTCTGCATCAGTTCATGCTTTTGGGTTCCAACTTCCTTCATAATGGATGGTAAGCTGCAAGCTGAAAGAAACTCTTTTTTTCCCATGCTGCTTTTGGTCAGGACGTTTATCCCAGTAATACAAAGCACACCGGACCGTTTCAAAGAGTGAAGTAGCTAGCAACTGAGGGATAGAGATAGCAATGAGATTTTGTCTACTCTTGTGTGTACATACACACACGGCATCTCGAGACCTGAGTCCACTCAGCTTTTTGTCTTGGAGCTTGGACCCATTCTGGTAAAGGAACCACACCAAGGGCAAAATCAGCCATCACAGCAGGCCCCGGGGGCTGGCAGGAGAACTTCCTTGGTCAGAAGCCACATCAGACACTCTGCAGATCTGCCACCCATGTGAGGGCGCTGCCGGACGCTCACCCGCTGCGCCTTCAGGCCAAGGAACCAACTTCCAAGCTGGGGCAGTGGCCAGCACGAGTCCCCTTCACTCAAGGGACAGAGGCCCGTCCTTACGGTGTCACCAAGGTGGGCTGCCACAAACACTGTCCGTGGGGCCGCTGGCCCAAGGTGAGTCCCCATTCTACCGACCTGTGGCCCAGGCAGCACACACCACCGGCTGGAGCAAGGGCCCAGCAGGAGTGCCCAGGCAGCCGGACTGAGGACCTACCTGCCAGGTTGGGAGGACCTTCTCAATGTCATTCAGGTTGATGCCATCTCCATCTTCCAGCTTCCCTTTGCCACACCTAGACCACAGAAGACAGGAAGGTGTTGGAAGTACAGTTTACCCACACCCTTATCCTTGCCTGGCTGCAGGGGAGGAGGGCCGGTCAGAAGAGGGTCGGTCGTGGCTCTGCTCTCCCTCAAGAGTCCCCCACCCACGGGAAGGGCCCCAGAGGTGGATCCCTCTAGCCCTCATGTAACACGCATTTGAAGAGAGGCGAGAGATGAACCCAGTGACAGCCTCCCTTCCAGGCATAGCGGCTAAGCTCCCGACCCATGAATATCCCCACACCTGCACAATTCCTGAAAATGCCAGTTCTTTTGGCCATTGCGCCAAAGGAAAAAATCAGTGAACAGAGAGACCAAGTAACTATCTCAGGGTCACACAGGCAGGCAGGGGTTGGCAGAAACTCCAGCATAGCTTCTTTCCCTTTGTTTCCGGGCCTGTAAAACCAGCCACTGGGCTATACTGTGTCTTCTGTATCCAGGGCCTCTGTGGATGGCTGAGCCTGCAGGCTGGAGATGCTGGCCCAACGCACTCCCCAAAGCTCTAACTTTTTTGCACACGTAAAGGTGCAGCTTCTAGCGCCGGACTGCAAGAGTCTGGACTCCAGCTGCATCCCGCCCTGCGGGACTCAGTGTAAATCACTTAACTTTCTCATACCTCTGTCTCTTCATTTGGAAAATGGGGATGATAACAGTGCCTAACACCATAGCCTGGCTAGTGGATTAAAATGATAACAACATAAGTGTGTCCCCATTGCCACACCCCCTTCCACAATGACCGTGCTGTTGTGGGGCAGAGGAGCAGGTAGGGAGGAGAACAATTCAGAGCCTAGATTCAGAGGCTGGCCCAGCCTCGGGCACGTTTCTCATTTCTGAGTCTCCCGGTGGGTAACACCACCAGCTTCAGGGTTAATGCAACTCAAATTCCAGAGGCATTTTTTCGTTTGTTTAAATATTTGCCTACCATCACGTCTGGTTTCCTGTCAAGGGAAACAATCCAGATGTGGTTCCAGACAGGCACTTTAGGGCTCTTGGTAAGAGTCAATTGGAAACTCACCTCCTAGGGCTGTGAGCTTGACCTCCACTAGGGGGCAGCATGACACAAGTGTCCCCAAAATGGCCTGAAAAGCCCGGGGACCCAGACAGAAAGAAACCTGGCGGGCCACACTAGCCAAGACTTGGGCGGAAGAAAACAGGGATCAGAACTTTGTCTCTGTTAGACCTTCTCTTCTTCATCAGGCATGTCAATGCCAGGCTCGGGGTTCAAATCCGTTATGCTGAAAGCTGGGGTTCGGGCTGCATTTTGCTGGAGAGCAAGGTATGTGTGGAGGGAGAGGGTGCTGGAGGCGTGTCTGGGATAGTCCAGGCGTAGGCAGGTGGAGACGGAGCAGAGGAGGCATAAGGAGGTGGCAGGTATAAGGTGAGACAGGAAAGCTCAGGCCCACAGTGGGGAGGCAGAGAAAGGCCTGGACCATGTGGCCATCTTTGGACTAATCAATCAGCCTGACAGTGATGGGCTGGCCCTTTGAAAGCACCCACTGTGCGCCACGAACAGGCCGTAGATGTCGAAGCAGATACTGGGGAACTGGCCCCACTAGAATGGCTGACCCCATCCTCCACGACCTCAAGTGGGTAAAACATGCCTGGGAACTGAACTCTCTGGGTGGAGCTGGGTGTGGAGCCCGTGACAGATTCCACGGAACAAGCATGGGTCTGGCCTTTGCTTCTCACACTAGCAATCTGAGATCCACAGCGGGCAGCGTACGGGGGCCAGCTCTGACCCCTAGGCTGCCTGATCAGGGTCAGACTTCCTGCAGACCTGCAGGTGTGGCAGGCAGATGGTGGCTGCAGACCGGCTGAGTCACGGCTGCCAGTGGGGTTGCCAAGGCAACGGCCCGCGCCAGTTCTGTCCCTCTATGGAAACACGGGCTGTGGGAAGCCTTGGCAACCTGTTTCTGAGGGAGGCTGCAGTGGCTGGACACGTGGAGCCCCCCCCCTTCTTCACATGGCGAGGCTAAGGGGGCAGGGTTCCCATCCTAGCCATAAGGTGGCCACAGGGCACTGCCCACGAACACTGAGTGGCAGGCAGGATGGGGTCCAGGGCCGGGTGCCCACCCCTAGAGAGTTGAGCCAGCTTCTGCTGAGTGGGTGAGCCTTGCGAAGGAAGTAGGACCCACAGCTGGTGAACAGGGGTGGCCTGGTCCTCTGGCTTTAGACAGGACAGTGATGCTAGGCACAGAACAATCACTCCTGTGCGTCCGGCCGCCAGTCACTTCCTCCAAGCAACCCGCTTGTGACAAGGCCGCTCATCTCAGTGAGGGAGGCTGACTCATTCCCCACCCGGCCTAAGGTGTCACGATCACCTAGACTTCCCGAGGCTTAGTTTCCTCACTGGAGTCACAGGACACGCTCCCAGGGGACACCGGAGGGACCGGAGCTAGGACTGGAGCTACCCAGGGAAGATCTCTGAAGTACTCCTTAGGTACTCCAGAGGGCCCCATTTTCAGCTCATTTCGTGGGGGTTTTACTTAACCCTTTCTGAATCCTGTTTCTCTTGCTTCTAAAATGGGGCGAGACCATCAGCTCTCCCAGGTTCCTGGCTCAGCCCCCCCACAGGGAGACGACCTGTGTGACTAAGAGGAATGGTCTCTAAGGGTGGGAGGGGGCAGAGCAGCTGCCTGAGGCCCCTTGGCATACAGGAAGACATCCCATAATGTCAGTTATTTTAGGGGGAGGGGAACAGGGAGACAGGAGTGGGTAGCAAGAATTGGAGGAAAAGCCGAGAAAATCGTAACAATAAAAATGAAGCAAGTGAGGTGGAGGACAGAAAAAGTCAGAGCTCCTTTATGCTGCTAGGGAGACTGTAAAATAGTCAGCATCTTTGGGAACACTTTGTAGTCCCTGAGAAAGTGACACATGGTTCCTGTGTGACCGAGCAGTCCCACAAGCAGGGACTTAGACAGATATGTGCACAGGAATGGAATGCCCCGAGCAGAACTTTTCATAAAAGCGCAGAGGAGAGAACCCAAGTATTCGCCAGTGGACGAATGCGCAAACACATAGAATGGCTGGTGCCATGGACCATTATTCAGCTACAAAAAGGAACGGCCCATTTCATGGATGTTTGTGAACAAACCTTGAAACACTGGAAGGCAACAGAGAAAGGAACACAAACGATTCCATTTCTACAATGCTCAGAAAAAAACAATTCACAGAAACAGAAGGCAGAGAGGTGGTTGTCAGGGGCTGAGGGTGGGGTCTGGACAAGAAGGTGTGACTAGGAGTGACCACATTGTCCTGGGGCGACAAGAACACAGGTGACTGCCGAACATGGTAAACATGCTCAATGCCGCTGAATGGCGTAGTTGAAAGTGGTTGATTTTTTTTTTAATCCCACATGAATTTTATCTCTATAAAAATGACTTAAAAAAAAAAAACTAAAATGAAGCAACACTGTTTGTCCCACACAAGTGTCCTGAGGGCAGCCCAGGCCCTGAGACCACCTTTTAAAAGCGAGGCCATACTTGTTTCTGGAGCCAACAAGGGTGAGACAGGCCAGGATGAAGGCTACTCTGAGACCAGTTCCCAAAACGGGGCTCCTGAATGGGCAGGCAGCGTCAGCATCTCCCGGGGAGCTTGTGGGAAGTGCAGATCTCCAGCCTACTGAATGTGACTAACTATTTGGCGCTGCGGTACGACCAAGTCATCTAGACAGTGGAAGCCCGAGAGCCTTGAACTCAATGTACAGAGGAATCACGGGACACCTCATAATGTTTTAAGTGTGTTCACAGTTTTGAGTGGGGCCTCTGTTCATCGCGCTCCGTGGCTTGTCTGCATGCAGCTGCAGGCTGTCCACTAATCACAGGTTGGACATGCTGGGAGGGGAGGAACCCCAGACCTACTGAGTGCGAGCCTCGGGGTGGGTCCTTTTCTGTTGCTCATGTGAGCCTCCCAGATGCCCCAGTTGGAGACCCGCCAGCTAGTTAACAAGAGACATTCAGTGTCGCACAGGGGTTGGCAGATGGGCTAGTCGGGAGGACAGAGGGAGGGATTCTCTAGAAAAGCCAGTGAACCTGCGGTCGTAGGGCTGGGTGGGAAGAGCACCTGGGACAGGGATTCACCCCATTTCCCCTGTGTGCAGTGGAATAATCCCAGGCCCCTACACCTCATTCCTCTCCCCATGAGAGGCCCTCCGTGGTGTCCTTACCCATCTCTGTCGATGTGTGGCAGGGACTGCTTGGGTGTGTGGCGGACCTTCCGATGGAACTGGGTGAAGTCCAGCTTTTCAGGCTGCAGGTCCCAGGTGGCACCACTAAAGGGTGAGGGTTGGGGGAGAAGATACATGTAAGGCAGGAGGCTCGGTGGGTGGGTGGGTGGGGGAGGGCACCCACACCTGAGGGCAGCGGCCTGTTCAGACCCATCTGGAATGGAACAGAAGGTGTCAGGCCTTCGCCTTTCAATTCTGCTGTGGGAAAATTCATGCTCCCCAGACATGCATGTGGGCTGGCTGTGCCTTCTGCAGGGGTCCCCTTGACAGCCCCGTTTGCTTCATGCCTACATTTAAGAAGGGCTGGAAAGAGGAGGAGGACAAAAGCCGGTCACCAGAACACACAATGATGCTCTGGAGAGGGTGAGCAGAGTTGGGGAGGCAGGGCCCGGCTCCCCAGTTCCCACCCCAAGAGCCCCGCCATGCTGGAGAGTCTATATACCCAGGCCAGACACGCCTGCAGTGTGCCCAGAGTTGGGCAGCTCAGGGGATGGGGCAGAGATGACGAAAGACTGGCCCGAGGCCTCTCTACCTGACAGGAGTGATAAGTACCACAACCAGGGTGTGCCCCTTGTCCTGAGGAGTCCTGCCTAATGCCAAGCACCATCAGGAGCCTTCTACGGTCTGAACCAGTCAGCCCTCCTTTTGCGTGTGTTGCTAAGGAGCAAACCTCACGAGTGCCTTGCAGACACTCTACCACTGAGCTACAGAGCCCCGTTTTCCCTTTCCATAGACTGTCATGTGCAAAGGGTGGGGGGCCTCCATCTCAGCCTCCCATAATAGCCCTGTGCCCCTTCTTCCTTCCACGCTTCCAGCCTCCCCGTCACTCCCCTGCTCTCTCCCTCGTCTTCAGTCTCCCTGTCTTCCTGCCTCCCTTTGCCTCTTCCTTTCTTGGATGCTCTCTCGTTCTTCTCCGAGGACCTCTGTTTATGGCCCTCCTCCCCTACAGCCTGTCTCTCTGCTTCCCTACTGAACCTGCCCCGTAAGCCCTGAGGCGGCAGGAGGCCCTGGCCAGCACTGGACACCACAGAGAAAGAAGGAAGTTACCTGAAGGAATCAAAGGTGTTGGCAGCCCAGATATCTGTGCCCAGCATGTCTAGAGAGTTGTCTTTGTTTCCGTTCTGAAAGAGACAAGGTGAGGCGCTGGCATTACCGTCTGGGCCAGGACACTGAAAACAACTGGGTAGAGGCCCACCGTAGGTCCAAGCCTGAGAGGGCTGCAGGGCCCTCTTTGACACCTAAGGCCTGCATGGGTGGAGGCTGGAGTGAGCCGCCTAAGAGAGTGTCCCATCAGGGAGCATCAGGAGGGCCAGGGGACCACTGGAGACTACAGGCCTCCTCCCGCACACAGACCCTTGCTGAGATGGTGTTCCACAGAGGTGTGCATTCAGGACCTGACATGCCTGTATCTCTGCTGCCGAAGCCTGTGGTCCCTTCTCAATGCCTCAGTACCCAGCAGGCACTCTGTATGACTGCACGGGCCTTCACCATCACTGCCTGCCTGATGACAATGGTTTCTCCCTGGCCGTGGGATCCAAAAAGCCAGGCACGTTGAAGCATCCATGCAGGAGTGAGCTTTTTAAACATTCAAGCCTGACCTCCTGAGAAGCTCCACAGACCGAGGCTGCCCCAGGAACTGCAATTCTTACATTCACCACTGCAGGCTGCATCCTTGGAGGCCTCCTACATGACTCACCCCGCAGACAGGTCATGCTTTACTTGGTGCTGTTTCTATGATTTGGTCACTGCCCTTTGGGGGTGCTGATCATCCCCCCAAACCCCTCCAACCCCCAACTTTGTTTTGGTGCCCTTCATCAGTTCCCCCAACCTTGCCTAGTGTTCATTATCATGCAGGTCTGAGACACAGGAACTCATCCCTACATGTAAACCAGTGTTTACAACAGAATTGTGTACAGATGTCCTTAGACCACACAAGGATACAGTAGCACTGTCACCAATGTGCTGAGGGGAGCCACCCACACGCCTGCCGACAGCTGACCCCACAGAACAGCTGCTATGTTCACAGGTTGGAATATTACACAGCAGTGAGAATAAACAAATGAAAACAACACGTGACTGTACAAGCAAACCCCACTTGGGAGACATTGTGGAGAAAGGAACACAGACACAAAAGAGTACCGGCTGGCTATGTCGTGTGGCTTACGGAGTTTCAGGACAGAAAAACTAAGCTGTGGCTACAGAACTCATGTGGAAGGGGGCACCAAAGAAACCGACCAAATGTCCTAATGGGTCTGGATGTTTAGTTTGTGAAAGTCCACTGAACTGGACGACAGGACACACTGCTTTTCTTTAGGTGTGCTGTGACTCCTGCTTAGCTACCTGGTGCTGCCCCGGCCTTCATTTTCAGGTCCTCTCTGCAGGACCAAGCTACTGATCATCCATGAAGACTAGTCCATCCCAGGACTCACCACGACTCAGAGCCACTAGCTCCCCTGGAAAGGGGTGTGACCGTATGTACCTCAGCAGCTCCTGACACAACACAGAGGAGGAGGAGGAGCCATGAGCCCCGCCCACAAAGCTGGTGTGTGACCCATTCTCAGTGACAATGCGGCATGACCTGGGCTGTGATTTGGGCACCAAAGCAAAGGCACTGTCATAACGCGGTGACTAACGCCTTGTGCTGTGACAAAACCACGGCTATGGCGTTGCTAGGTAACAAGAAATTTTTTCACTACCATTTTATGGGCCCAGTGTGGTACATGCAGTCTGCTGCTGGCTGAAACTTCATTATGTAGTCCATGATTGTATATGCATACATACTGCATACAATGTACATATAAATACCATACACACCACACATAAATATGTCATACATATCATATATACATATCACATACACCATATATTTACACATCACATGCATCATACACACACACACATTCCATATACAGGCTATACATACACAAATCACACATACCAAACATACTACAGATATGTCATATATACTGTCCTGGCTAGTTTTATGTCAATTTGATACAAAGCTAGAGTCATCAGAGAGGAGGAAGCCTCAATTTAAAAAATGCTTCCATAAGATCCAGCTGTAGGCAAGACTATAAGGCATTTTCTTAAGTAGTAATTGATGGGGAGGGTCTAGTCCACAGTGGGTGGAGCCATCCCTGAGCTGGTGGTCCTGGGTTCTATTAGAAAGCAGGCTGAGCAAGCCATGAAGAGTAAGCCAGTAAGCAGTTCCCCTCCATGGCCTCTGCATCTGCTCCTGCCTCCAGGTTCCTGTCCTGTTTGAGTTCCTGTCCTGACTTCCTTTGATGATGAACAGTGCTGTGGAAGTGTAAGCCAAATAAACCCTTTCCTCCCCAACTTGCTTCAGTCATGGTGTTTCATCACAACAGTAACACTAACTAAGACATATATACACAACAACATATCAATATACATTCACACCACACACACCATGCATACGATATACCACACATACACACACTGTACATATATACATACTATACATATATGTACCACATACATACCACATACTATACATATATACGCCATATACACCATACATATATAACCCACACACCATACATATATATACCACATACACCATATATATATACATATACACATACCACATACACCATATATATATATATACACCACACACACACATATATATATACCACACACCATATGTATACCCATCATATACCATATGTATGTACACTATACACACCATACTTAGATGCACATACACATACATCATCTGTTCATAGCCCTCTTAATACTCACAGACGTCAGAGAAGTGCAAAGTGGTAGAGGCTGCAGACAGACTCCACCTGCTACCTGAGTTCTGGAACATCACACTGGGAGCAGCTGCCTGCCCCACCCTACTGTTGTGGAATATTATTTTAAGATGTGTTATATTTGTTTATGCCGTGGAACATTTGTTTGATGATGCAAAGATGTGTTGCCTTTTTTTATGTTGCATTTGTTTAACTCTGTGGAGCTGTGCTGCTTTGCCTGTCTAAAGCACCTGATGGTCTAATAAAGAGCTGAATGGCCAAAAGCAAGGCAGGAGCAAGGGGTGGGGGGCTGGCTGGCAGAGAGAATGTATAGAAGGAGAAATCTGGGAGGAAAAGAGAAAGAGCAAGAGAAAAAGGAGGAGGACGCCAGGGGCCAGGCACCCAGCCACACAACCAGCAACAGAGTAAGAAAGAAAGGTACACAGGAATAGAAAAGCCCAGAGGCAAAAGGTAGATGGGATAATTTAAAGTTAAGAAAAGCTGGCAAGAAACAAGCCAAGTCTAGGCATTCATAAGAAAGAATAAGACTCTATGTGATTTATTTGGGAGCTGGGTGGTAGGCCCCCCAAAGAGTAAAAGAGAAAAAGAACAAAAACAACCAACTACACCCTACCCCAGGACTTGCACAGAGAAGTGACTGTCACACTAGGAACAGAGAGGAAGGTCCCAGGTCAGGCTCATCCCAGCACCTCTCCATCTTCTCATGTCCAACCCTCTAGGCTCCCAGAAGTTTCCATTTCCCCCATTGCCACATGGGTAATAGGAAGGGACGTTGTGTGACTTGGACTTCATCCTGTTTGTGGCAGCTCGGAGGTCATACTGGGTTGAAGAATGCATGGAACTGTTTTCCTCTCTGCCATAGAGTGCTCTTCCCAGATTCAAACACAGGGAACACTTCCTCCGATAACCCCTCCTGCACAAGTCTCTTCCTCCTGGTGAGTCTAGCTCAACATGCATCTTTCCTGTGGCTCTGTGGGACCTTTAGACACTGCACAGAACAGCAGCGCATACCAGTGTGGGAGCTGATCCCTTCCTGAATGTTCTCCAGCACGGCTCCCTGGGGTGCTCTAGAAAGACCAAACCCCTGGCTTTCAGATGCCACTGTGCATCAGAATAACTCTGGAGGGTAGTGTTGGTAGTTCAAGTGCAGTCCAGCTGGAACGGTCCAGAACATGCCTTTAGAAGCATAGTCCTCCCCTTGTGGTGGTGGCACACACTTTTAATCCCAGTGCTTGGGAGGCAGAGGCAGGCGGATCTCTGAGTTCAAGGCCAGCCTGGTCTACAGAGTGAGTTCCAGGACAGCCAGGAGTACATAGAGAAACCCTGTCTTGAAAAACCAATGGGAAGGAAAAAAAAAAAAAAAAAAAAAAAAGGAAAGAAAGAAAGAAACATAGTTCTTATTTCTTTGGGGCCTGAAGGCGCTTTAGGGATGGAGTAATCAAAAAGGCTCCTTATCAAATATTTGGGAAATGCAGAGTTAACAAATTAGGGGAAAAAAATCAACATGTAGTAGATTATTAGGAGTGCAAGGCATGGAAGAGTGTGCACAGGAAAGCAAGGCAGTGAGAGCAGTGAGCTGCCACAGTGCTAGTTGTCTTTGAATACCCAGCGTGGGGCAAGTTTTGTTGATATGTGTGTACTGGGGGAGGGGAGTGAGGACAATTCTAGGCTATGCATTTGGAGATTAGGTGGAGTCTGGCTGAACAGGGCACAGGACGTCAGGAGGAGCCTCCCACGACCAGGGACGCTGATGATAACGCTCTAATTAGAGAGTTTGGGATGTGCCTATTGGATTCACCCAGCATATCTGCTGCAGCAGGTCACATGGAGAAGGGGGGCTGCCCTCGGCCATACCCTTGGCCCTGGATGGCCAAGAGTGTTGCGCTGCCAGTTAGCTGGGCTGAATAGGCCCTGGTTCCAAGCACGAGAAACACAAGGAGCACTCTGGTGGCTTAGTAGTGCACAGGGTCTCATCCCATACTGTTCTTGACACAGAATGTGACCCCACAGCGTCCACAGTGGATCTTCTCATTTCTCAGGCCCATAGTTGCCAGGGGCTGAGAGGCCTGTCCCCAGCCTCCTGTACAGCCCACACAAGTGCATTAACATAGATCTAAGTCCTGGGTGGACACTGGGGCCTGACGCTGCAGTCCTTGGCCCTCATAGTGGGTTACATTGCTAGGAGCCATGAGATGACAAGTCTGGTACCTAAACTGCCAACTCTGGGCTAGCCACATCTTCAGCTGGCAGTATGGTTTCAGGGATGGTAGAGAGGCCAGACTCCAGCCAAGTCACTCTGGCCTCGCGGACACTGTGGCGAGTTTTCCCATCTGTCACTAGAGCAGGTAGACTAGATGGGCAATTCCTGAGGGAGGGAGGAAGGCATCAGGACAAAGGAGAGATGCTAGTTGATGTAGGTTTCACAAGCATGACCCTAACGTCACCTCCTAGGCCAAATACAGAACCTTGCGGGCCACTAAAGCAGGCTTTTGAGGGTGACCTGGATGTGAATAAAGGGGACCCATGTGGAGGGAGGTGAGGAGACCAGGCCATGCACACACCACGCACACACCACACCCACCCACACACACACCCACACACCCACACACACACACACACACACACACACACACACACACACACACACACACACACACGAGACCATCACCATTTAGCACCAAGGACAGCGCCCAGGTGCTAGTGAGGAAGGACCGGGCATGGCCCTTGCAACAGAGACGCCTTTGAGACTGAAGAAGGGCAGAGCAGAGAACAGGGCTGAGTTCAGGGGAAGGAACATCTACTCCTTTCACTCGGGGGCTCCTCGTCTGTCTGCCCATCTCTCCATGCTCCTTTTCTACCCAAATCAAAACCCACACAGGGCAGGGAGACATGGAGACAGGCTGAAGCCTGTGGCCCTGTTATCCCTCCTAAGCCAGCTTCCCACCATCTCTGGATATGCGACTGAGGCTCCAAGTGGGTTGTGCTATGATATGTCTGCTCTAGGCTGAGCCATGTCGCAGGCCATTCCTGGCGGGCTACCCATCAGGCCTCTACTGAAATAGCAGGCCCCACAATTGTCCCTGGTTCCCTACCACAGACAGGCTCCCAGCAGAGGGGGTTAACAGTCTGCACCCCAACACTATCCCACCCTCCAAGACACCTTCTTGAATAGGGAGGCCTTCCTTAACAACTCCACCCTGGGGGGAGAGTGGTGTCCTGCGTCTTCTCCACCACTTCGAGAATTGCCACTTGCCTTGGCCATTCAGAAAGGAGAACAACAACATCGCATTGTGGATTCAGTTTGCCTTTCCCCAATGGCTAGCAATGCTGAAATGCCATAGAAGATTCCGAAGAGGCAGGGCTCTATACTTTAAAAAAGGCTAAGCCGTATTTAAACAGCTGTTTGAACTTGTAAGAAAAAGATATTGGCATGGACTTGTAAGAAATAATGCAAACAGACTCCAGCTTCCCTCCGCAGGGAAACTCATGGATGTATAAGACCGTGTTACCCTCAAGATACTGACACTGACCCAGCCTGGGTACATGGCATTTCCACTATGGCAGGCTTCCTCTATGCCCCCCTTTCTGGCCATACCTATCTCTATCCTTGCCTCTACTCCCCCTCTACCCTCTAGCCACAACTACCTGCTCTGCATGTCCACATGACAGAAATGGAATCATGGATTATTCAGCTTTAAGGAACTGGATTTTTCCCACACAGCATCATCTGGAGATTCACCTGAGGTGTTGTTGTGGCCACAGGCTACTCCTTCCCACTGGTAAGCACCACAGCATAACTGACTATTCACCCATTGAAGAACAACTGGGCTGGGTCTTAGTTAGGGTTACTATTGTTGAGATGAAACGGTATGACCCAAAGCAAGCTTTGGAAAGGGTTTATTCAGATTACACTTGCACATCACAGTTCACCATCAAATGAAGTCAAGACAGGGACTCAAACAGGGCAGGAACATGGAGGCAGGAGCTGATGCAGAGGCCATGGAAGAATGCTGCTTACTGGCTTACTCTTCATGGCTTGCTCAGCCTGCTTTCTTATAGAACCCAGGACCACCAGCCAAGAGATGGCAGCTCCCACCATAGGCTGGGCCCTCTCCCACCAATCACTAAATAAGAAAATGCCTTACAGATGGAGCTCATATGGAGGCATCTTCTCAACTGAGGCTCCCTCCTTCCAGATGACCCTAGCTTGTGTCAAGTGGACCTAGACCAGCCGGCACAGGGTGATTGCTGTTTCCCACTCAGATAAAGCTTCTATAAACTTGAGGGCAGGTTTCTGTGTGAACATAAGTTTTCATTTTTCTGAGACACACCCCCAGGAGTACATGTGCCAGATCATACTATTCTCAAAGGTTTCATTTTCCTTCTTTAAATGAAACCGACAAACATGTAGAATGGCTGTGTTTTATAATCCACCACCTTTTTACCCCCGCCCCCCACCCCTCCGTATCCTTGCCAGCATTCGAAGCTGTGAGAGCACAGTGATGTCTCATGGGTTGTTTTGTAATTCTTTGAGGGCCAGTGGTGGGAAGGATCTTCTGTGTGCTCATTTCCTGTCTGCAGTTTCTTGGTGGAAATGTCTCTTCATATATTTCTCATGGGATAATTAATGAGTTTGAGAGTTCCTTCTATGTTCCAGAAGTTCCTTGTCAGATACAGGCTTTGCACATCCTCTCCCTGCCTGTGACTCATCCCTTCATCTTCTCTGTCTGGTCTTTTCCAGGGCACACAGGCCTAACGTTGATGAAGGTTGACTTAGCATCTCAGGCTGGCATTAATCACTGACCTTTGTCACTGTTTAGAATCTTCTGATTCTTGCTATGACAAATGGCTTCCGATGGAAACTAGGACACTTTCGTGTGATGAGACTGAATTCTATCTACTTCAACCTTCATGTCAGCTAGCTTGCTGAGACACCACCTCTGCCAGGGCAAGAGTTCAATGGGCGGGAAACCAAACATCCAAGCAAAAGGACGTCCTGACTGTGACAAAGGGAAATTTTCAGGAATGAGGATACGTAGACCGGACAACATCTCATAGCTAAATAGATTGTGCACCTGGGCGGCAGCATGAACCACCAATGCAAGATCCTCTGAGCTCTTTTTTTCCACATGATGGTGGGTAAAAACGATAACTACTAAGCAGGTCTAGTGGCACACACCTGCAATCCCAGTGCTCAGGAGGCTGAGGCAGGAAGATCATGAGTTCTAGACCAGCCCAGGTTATATAGTGACACCCTAACTCAGAAAAAGGCAACTGGACCATCCAGCACCATCCAGGTGGCCTCCAGTGGGTTGTTAGAAGTTACTAAGGTTTGGGATTTTTTGTTGCACAGCATCATCTTGGCCTTACTGACTGACACAAGGCACTGACTTCAGTATAGAACAACAGAGAAAAATATAAGACATACAAGTACACGAAGAAGGATTAGACTGGGCAGGAGTCCCAACATCTCAGCCCAGCCGACGCCTCTACATGCATCACGTTCAGCCTTTCTAGCTAATACTACCCAGCATGCACCATCAATGCCCGCTGTACTTGCGTCTACCATCCCAGCATCCCAATACAAATCCAACCTCATTTTTGCTAATCTTTTCTTCATCTTTCTTCCTTTCGATCTACTCATGCGCTCACTCTACCTGTCCCCAAAGGAAGGGATCAATTCTCATGTCCTTCCCGGAGACCAGCAGGGCCACTCGGAATGACCGCAGTTCCTGGGTCACATCTGTTGGGGGTTACTTCAGGCACGTGTCTGGAATCCACTTTGGGTTTCTGAATCTTCACTCTACAAGCAGGCAACGACACAGAAGGCTCCAGCTGCCATGCGTTGGCCAAGCACACAGTGTTGCTCCATAAGTACCAACTCCGCAGAGAGCAGAGGCATGGAGCGAGGTTTCTTCCTTATCCATAGCAGCAGCTTCAGCAGCCAGGTGTTTTTCTAAGGCACCAAGCATACTAACGACTTCTTAAATTGTCAACAAACCACATCCTGCCATGGCTGGTCAGCAGACCAGACGGCTGTGTGTCTGACCTTTGCCAGGGCTAGAGGACTGGAGTGTTTGATGTTTTCCTAGCTGCCATCTGCCATCCTTTGAGTCTGTCATGGCTGCACCAGCTTGCAGGTTGGCACAGACACCCAGACTTATGCCAATGTCTTACTGGTAGAAGAGATAATTAGAATCAGTGTTACTCCAGGGTCACCTGGGGACAAGGCTCTTTCCCTCTCATAATGGGGTGTCCTACACCACACCTACCATTCCAGAGAAGGTGAGATTACAAGTCATTGGCCACAACCTGACATCATTCCTCACACTCCCCCGGATTTCCCAGGGCTTCATGAGCTGTCAACGGTCTGATAAGGAGGTGTGCTGATCAGGTTCCCAGCAATGATTCCACAGCTTAAAAGCCACTGTCACGGGCCAGCAAGTCCTTCAGCCAGGAAGTCTTTCTCAAGGTCCAAACAGAAGCTCTGCTGCTTTCTACATGTTCATCTCCTTCATTGGCACATGTGAGCAGAAGGGGTGGACGTCTCCAGCCTGCACACGGACAATGTCTCTGAATGCAGAGCCACTTTCACGTGCCATCCTCTCAAGCTGTCACCATGTGTTTCCCCTACTGCAGTGACAGCCAGGACATGTCCCATCGTCCCCACCCAATGACTAGTGGTAGCAGCCTCTTGGAAAGAGGAACCGGGGTGGCAAACTGCCAGATACAGCTGAATCCTGGTTCCTGGCAGCTGGTTGGCTCTTTTTTTTTTTTTTTAAATCTGGACTCCCTTCCTCCTACTTCTTGGGATGCCTGCTACCCTGACTTGTATGAAAGCATCCAGAGAGGGTAAAGTATTGTTTTGCAATAGCTGAAATAACCTAAGAATGAGAACATTGCCTGCTGTTGGGATATAAGCATCTCACTGCATGGCTAATCCCCGTGGGTACCACCCACCCCTGGGCCTGTAGTTCAGGATCAGGCAATGCCATCCATACTAGCCTCTTGGGCAGAAGGCAAGACTACTCCATCTGCTCCATCATCACCTTCTCCTGATGACCTCTGCTTCCCTGGTATCAGTGGCCCAAGTGTGGCAGCCAAAGGAACAGCTTGCTCTTAGAAGCAATTGTCCCCATGGGTGAACATGGGTTTTTAGAACAACCCTGTCATCCTAACCCCAGAGAGCTCACAGACTCTGTGAGGCCGAAGGAAGGGGCCTGCCAAGGAATGCCTGCACAGCCTGAGTGTTGGTCAGTGCATGCAAGGCCCCATGCCGGGGAGCGCTGAGATGTGGAGACAGTAGCACCCCCTTTCTTTGGGTTAACTGAGGGGGCAGGTGGGAACAGAAGACAGCTTGACTGTGACATGAACTAGTATAAGGATGTCTGCCTTGCTAGAAGAGTACAGTAAGGAATTTGGATGTGCTAACAGGGGAAGATGTTCATGCCTACTGATACACTCTTCAGAAGGCAGTTCCGTGGTCCTCCTCAACCTAAGCCTGCAAGTAACCCAAGGCCAGGCAGGGCAGTCACAGGCCGGATACCCGGGGCTTTCCTGTGACCTTCCCCAGGGGTCTTCATAGGATGGCTGCTTCTGGAGGAGAGTCAAGATTATAGGGTGAGACCTAGGGTGGCCTTGCCACCGGTGGGGCACAGAGGTGGCAGGAGATGCCATGGGTCATGGAAGAAAACCACACCCAAGAATGGCAGGCCCGCAGAGAGGAATCTGGAGCCAGCCTGACCTTCTTGAACTGTCAGACTGTTCCTCCATACTCACCTGGGCTAGGGGAAGGAGAGAAACCGACTTCCATCCTGTGACTGCTGTCCCATGTCACCCGGTACCCTGACTCTACACATCAAGCCCTTGGCTACCGACACAAGGTGCTGCCAGCCACTCTTGCCTCCCCGTGCAGGGTAGTGTGGCACCTCAGCCTTCCGTCAACAAGTGCTCTCTCCACGGCCCTGTGTAGCCCACACAACTCTCCACTGCCCCACAGAGATGTGTATCTGAGCTCAGAGCTCTTTTCCACCTGGGTCTTGGCCGTCTCCTTGAGAGTGAGGTCCCTGAAGGAGGAACCATGGCCTCACCCTAGACCCCTGACTACACTGCCTTGGCTCTGAGCAGTCTTTACAGTACCACACGTGCTTCAACCCAATGCAGCAAGCCAAGCCTCTCCCGCCCTCCAGCAAAGTCACTGCCAGTCCTCACCCCAACTTCAAGGTATAGGGCCATGTGGTTGCTGCTCATTGTGTGTGGGTGTGTCCTAGATTCTCCTGTACTTCCTCCTCCTAGGATGACCAGAAAGGCCCCCAGGTCAGGTGGTAGCAATGCTGGTGCTATTACTGCTAGCTACGACCAGCGAGTAGGTGGGTTCAGATTGTCACCTCCAGCCCAAGGTTCCTGCCCCACAGCGAGCCTGCCAAGACAGCATTTCAGTTTCTTCTCTATGCCCAGTGATACTTCATTCCGAAGAAAGCTGCCACCCGGGAGACTGCCCAGTCCCTCCCCAAAGCAGGGACTGTGGTCAGCTGGACCTCACAGTGTATGCAAGGCGCTTAGGTAGTGAAGAGCCACACACGAGCCCACTGGGGGACAGTCACCCCTCAAAGCCCCACCCCACCACACTGCCTAGTCCGACCCCTTCACCTGCTCTAAGTGGATGAACAGTGGAGCAAGAACAGCTCGGGGGAGACCAGGGTGGGGGATGGTGAGGGGCTGGGAGAAGGGCCTTCCTCAGCCTCCGGGGAGCCTGTCTGAAGTGACTGTGTAAGAAGGCAAGGGCAGAGAGAGAAAGGGGGTTCAGGAAAAAAGTAATAAACCAGAGAGAATGAAGGACCCTACCCTGGAAAATTCCAGAACTAGACATCTACTGATCGAGAAACACACAGTTCTTGTCTGGCTCCCCATCCCTGCTCGGAGCCACATCCAAGCCTGTATGTGCTAGAAGATGGGATGACAAGAGAAACTGGGCGGGGGTCCCCCGCCAAGGAGACAGCCGGAAGCGATGCCCTTCTAAGTGCATGAGCGGTAACGGGGCAGGCAGACGCCCCCTGTAGATACTGGGCAGTCAAGAGACCTGGTGTACGGTGCACAGGCCAACCTGGACAAGCCCCTTTCTCTGTGTATTCCATCCACAAATGGGAGAGATGTGCTAAAAGGACCCTCAGAGGCTACCCAGAATCCTCTTTTCATCTGAGGAAGATGGACTTAGCCACCAAGCAGCAGATCAGATACCAGAATCTAGGCTCCTGCCCCTAACCTGTCACAGAGCTATGTCCCCGCAGTTTAATATACATGTATGGAAAGGCCATAATGAAATAAAAAACTCCATATGATTAACATAAAAATTAAAAAAGGATTAGTCTCATGTTGATTAGTTTCATGTCAACTTGACACCAGCTAGAGTCATTTGGGAAGAGGGACTCTCAACTGAGAATATGCCTTCACAAGACTGGCCTATAGGCAAGTCTGCTGGGCATTTTCTTGATTAATGATTGATGTGGGAGGGCCCAGTCTACTGTGGGTGGTGCCAGTTCTAGGCATGTGGTCCTGAGTTGTCTGAGAAAGTAGGCTGAGCAAGTCAACGAAGAGCATTCCTCTATGATTTCTGCTTTGGTTCCTGCCTCCAGGTTCCTGCCCTGCTTGAGTTCCTGGCCTGACTTCCCTCAGTGACGGCCTGCATCTGGAAGTGTGGAAGTAAACTCCTTCCTGCCTAAGTTGCTTTTAGTCATGGTGTTTATCACAGCAACAGAAACCCTAACTAAGAAGGAAACAATTACAGAAATGCTATGAGAGTGAACTACAAGACAGTTATCGTCTGTCTCCCCTACACCTTGGGGCAGCAAAGCCCCGGAGCCTAAGAATGATTCAGAACTGAGGACACTGAGTACCTCCTTTGACAGAATAGAGATGGTGGTGGTGAGGCTTTGCTTTGCTGTTTATTCCTGAAGTGCTGGGGTGCAGGCTAGGGCCTGGGGTGCGGGCTAGGGCCTGGGGTGCGGGCTAGGGCCTGGGGTGCAGGCTAGGGCCTGGCCCATGCTAAGCAGGTGCTTGACCACTGAGCAATGGATTAGTTCTAACTAGCACAAGGGACCGAGGTGGGACCAAGCCAGTGGGCCAGGCAATGTGTCCCTGAAGCAACTGTAGGATCAGGAGCTGTGGAATCTGAGGTGGGAAGAGGCCAGCTCTGAGGCGGGGCTTGGCTAGGGAGAGTGATTTCTTCAGATCCTAACCCCGTGGTTTTTCACAGGCAGGCACAAGCTATCGGTGAGGGCAGCTGGAAAGGTAGCCCACCTAGGTCACCAGGACAGCTCTCAGGAGCGGCTGCCTCCCTTCTCTCCTGGCCACACAGCCCCCCAGGAACCCCTGGCCCTTGAAGTGTCAGAATATCTGGGCAGGAGAACACACACCCCTTGCCCCAGAACAGCTGCAGACTGAGGAGTCCAGACCTCTGAGATCCTCCACATGTTCCACTGGCCCAGCCCTTCGTAGACCCAGAAAAGGGATTCCCAAAGCACCCCATCATCAACTTCAAAACCCTGAGTCCCAGGGCTTGTGGGACCACCAGCATCAGCACCCAGATTCCCATTTGCTGACCTGACGTCATACAGTATTTCTTAAAATGATACATCACAGAGCGTCTCACCACCCTCCTCTCAGTGGACATCTAGGTTGTTACCAGATGCAGCATTCCATAAAAGGCCACTGAAGAGTAGTCTTCAGAATCCACGTGTTGTGGGTGGGGCCGTCCAAGGTGGCCAAGGAATCACGGGAGGCTTCCTACTGGCCCCCCACCCTCCCTGCTCCCATCTTTCTGCTTGCTCCCCTAATTCCCATCATCCATGAGCCACCCAAGGGCCAGCCCCAGGCTCCCAGAAAAGCAAGGCCCACGTGGCAGCTCCCAGATGGAGGACAGAGCTGGTTCCCTACCTGCTGTGGCGGGGCCCGCCCTCTGGAGAAGGAACAGCCGCCGCTGTCTAGCTGCTCTCTGCAGTCCGCAGTCCACTGCAGGCAGAAAGGAGGGGTTAGTGACTGCAGGGCGCGTTCTCACCCCCACTCTGCCTCCCAGCAGCCTCATTAGGAAGTCCGACTTGGCCTTTTCAGTGGCAAACCCACCCCTGAAGACGAGCGGGCCCAAGGTGGCCTATCTAAACACCACATCAAGGTGGCCCCTGGCTCCATGCCTGGGGAAGCCCCAAGTTCACAAAATATAACGTTCCAGCTCCATCTTTAAAGTCAAACCAAACATAACACCTAGTTATTCTGGACAGTGTCACCTCTGACCATCTGGCCAGGCTCCAGCCATGCTGGCTGTCTCTCCTGCTAAGGGTCACGGCTGGAGCTGGAAGGCAGCAAGTGTGTATAGCTCTATACACCCAGCTCCAGATGACTATGGATCTGGCATCGTGGAGAAACTGCAGACAGGTCTCAGAAGACAAGCTCAAGCTGAGGAATGTCCCAACGTGTGGCTGACTACCACCTACACATGAGTTCCCCAAGTCTGTCATTTGGAGGGCCCTAGGCCTCACTCTCTATTGGTGACTCAGAGTCTGTGGGGCTGGGGCCAAGGATCAGCATTTTGACAAACTCCCAGGAGCTGCACTGGAAGCCACCGAAATCCATGTGCTCTCTCCCACGCTGTTGTCTGTTCCATGGCCACGATAACGCTGGACAACTCCGTGAAGCCGTCCAGGACTACCGTCATTGCACAGACACTCGGAAGCAGGAAGACAGCCCACTGCCAAGTGCGTGCTAGCTTCAAGGTGCTGCTAGACATTAGCCAACCTCTGCCACACACTGACCTCAGCCTTCACTCCAAGTGGCATGCATGGCAGAAAGAGTACAACCTCAGTAAAAGCTGAGTAGGGAGGGCTCCAGGCCAGCAAGGCACACTGTGGCTGAGGTCAGTATGCCTAGGGCAGGAAAGACCTTACATTGTGATGCTGATGCCATACGCCAAGTTCAAGTGTACTCCAAGGAAATAAAATGAAAGGCACAGAGATAAACTACAGAGACCTGACTATAGTTCCTAGAAGCCAGATTTTTAAAAATTAAGTTAAGCAATATGCCTGACATAACCCAACACTTTCAAAATATTATTACTTAAATAGATAATAATTATAATAAAAAAAAAGGTGGGGCCCATGTCTGTAATCTCATCGTGAAGGAAGCCAAGGCAAAAGGATCCTGAGTTTGAGCTATATGGTAAGAGAAACAAAAGCAAATGCTAATTAGCCTTTTGACAACTCAACACAAATCTCGGCCTATCTGGGAAGAAGGAATCTCAACTGAGGAATTGCCTCCATTATAGTGGCCAGGAGGCAAGCCTGTGGAGCATTTTCTTGATTAGGGATTGATGTGGAAGAGCCCAGGCCACTGGGGGCAAGTGCTAGCCCTGGGCATGTGGTCCCGGGTTGTAAGAAAGCAGGCTGAGCAAGCTACAGGGAGAAAGTCAGCAGCCACCTCCTTCCCTGGCCTTCGCTTCAGCTCCTGACTCTAGGCTCCTGCCTTGAGTTCCTGGCCTGACTTCTTTGATGATTGACTGTGATGTCAAAGTGTAAGTCAAATAAGGTGTCTTGTTACAGCAACAGAAACCCTAAGACAACATTCTTTGTATACCTAAGGGCACACCTCATATTGGGTGAGCCACATGTGGCCAATCACTCTGTGCTGGACGGTAGGGTTCTGGAGAGAAGGCAAGGCATCAGGGCCACTTCATACCCATCCCAGC
Source organism: Peromyscus leucopus (assembly GCF_004664715.2). Taxonomy (NCBI): domain Eukaryota; kingdom Metazoa; phylum Chordata; class Mammalia; order Rodentia; family Cricetidae; genus Peromyscus; species Peromyscus leucopus. The sequence goes on from NC_051079.1 coordinate 63,264,821, forward strand.
TCTCTCTGTACTGACGAGGCGGCCGTCTCTCAGGTTCCCTGGTGATCTGGACTCAGGCTAGGCTTCTCAAGACAGAAGATGGGAAAAGTCGGGCGTGCCCTGTCTCTACTTCTAAAGGCATACCTAACACCAAGTGGTCAGTCTTCGCTGCTCCAGCCCTCGCCCCATAGGCTTGCACACATGACCTTGACCCTGGCCTCTGGAAATACCATCTTCTTCCTTGGGCCTCATGTTAAGAGGTGGAACATGGGACCTGTAAGTAGCTGCTACTTTCTAGTAATTTAGCCTCTTAGGTCTTTTATACAGATAATCAATTCCCAGGATTATATTTCCTTGGATAGTCTCAAGGCACTTCTCCCTAAAGATTAACTAATTAACAACAGAGAAGCCCCCCAGCCACCACTTTAACCACCTAAGATCAATACTCCAGTGACACACAGCAGCAGCTCGGGCTCCTGATACTTCATGCTGAGCAGGGCATAACACTTTCGAGGGACCCCCCACCCCACCCCCCGCCAGTGCCAGCTTTAAAGTGATCATGAAAAATACCAGACAACCCAGATTACTGACTTTCACCAAAATCACAGGTGTCACCAAAGTGTCAAGACTATATAAGAAAAGGAAAATCCCAGCCAGGCGGTGGTGGCACATGCCTTTAATTCCAGCACTCGGGAGGCAGAGGCAGGCGGATGGGTCTCTGTGAGTTCGAGGCCCACCTGGGCTACAGAGTTCCAGGAAAGGTGCTAAGCTACACAGAGAAACCCTTTCTCAAAAAATAAAATTAAAAAAAAAATTAAAAAAAAAAAAGGAAAACCCAAGGAAATACCAGACAGGAAAACATGGACATTAAATACAAATTTGAATCTCAGGATAGAAGGACATGGTTCTTCATTCTGATGCTTGTGCCATGGTTGTGTGAAGCTGGGTGATATGGACCACTTGGAACTACTATTGCACTTTTGCTATGAGTCTAAAATAATTTCAAAAAGCAAAAGTAATATATATATATATACATATATATATATATATATATATACACATACACACACATACACAGACATATATTAAGGGCATTCCTTTGCTTTACATCTTGGCACAACTCCTCTCCTGGGTGGAGTCAGCTGAGGCTGACAGGGTAGGTACAGTCGAGGAGCACAGGGTGTGAGGGAAGCCCTGAGTGAGTGAATGTGTGCTGTTCACATAGGCACAGCCGTGTCAAGGACCCTACGGCCTCAGGCTCAAGGGGAATGGCAAAGCCTTCCTTGGGGGACCGAGAGCAAGCGCTGACAGTGTGTGTAGAAAATGTCCATCAGAGCTCCCCCTGCTGGATGTTTACAGCCTGAACACTGCTCCCTACTGAGGTTGCTTCTACTGTGGTAAGATAAACACACTTCCTTGGTCCAGCTGTGCACCATAATGTATGCAATAATCCTGCCTCTCTGTTCAGTTGTATGTGATAATAACCCTGCCTCTCTGTTCAGTTGTATGCAATAATAATCCTGCCTCTCTGTTCAGTTGTATGCGATAACCCTGCCTCTCTGTTTAGTTGTATGTGATAATAACCCCACCTCTCTGTTCAGTTGTATGCAATAATAACCCCACCTCTCTGTTCAGTTGTATGCAATAACCCCGCCTCTCTGTTCAGTTATATGCGATAATAACCCTGCCTCTCTGTTCAGTGGTATGCAATAACCCTGCCTCTCTGTTCAACTTCTATAATAAACAAGCCAAACTTCCAGAGTGCTGAAGTTTCTCCATCTGATAGCCCCGACCACCCAAACCCCAGCTTTGTGTCCGTGTGTCCATCTGTCTGTCATCCCTTCACTATACCAGACAGATCCAAATCCCTGAAGCCATGCAAGGACACAGCAAAGGAGTAAGGTGATTGCTAGCCTCTTTCCTTCTAGGAATCTCAGACACTGGCTGGACAGCATGGATGGGACATCCCATAATGTGGTGACTTGCAGGTGAGGGCAGCTCCTGCTAGGGAGGCTCTACATACATCTGTGTGCAAGCACATCCCCCCAGTGAGCCGGCCCAGGCCTAGCAAGGCAGCTCTATTGTATCCACCAGATCACTTCCTGAGTTCCTCCTTACAGAGCGTATGCCAGAACAAGTGGGGCAACATGCCTGCCAGCAGCAGCGTGGAGAGGGATGAGGACATGAAACAGAAATGAGGAAAAACATGATCTCCACAGGGGCTGGGAGGGGAAGGGCATGGATGGCCCACGAGAACACTCACAGGGTTCCCAGAGAAGGGTGATCCAGAGCTGGTGGGATCAAAATGGAGGCAGTGGGCGGCTTGGAGGCATACTTCAGCTGTGAGGCTATAAGAGTCAGCGCCATTTCCCCCACGGACACAGTATAGCTCTCACCAGGCAGCCCCTCCGTGGAGCGGCTAGGGAGGCAGAGCTGGCCCAGGGGGTAGTGGGTCAGGGCCAGGTTCCATGTTTCTCAGTGGTCGCGAAGTTGGAAATGAAGGAAGGGACTAGAGCGTGAGGGGCAAGCGGCAGAAAGTGAGTGCTCCGTGTAGGGAAAGGCGAACACAGTGGTGGCGCCCGCAGAACCATCAGACCCACTGAGTCTGACACAGCCCAGCCTCCAGCAGAACAGGGACTGTGGTTCTGCCTGAGCAGTACCCCTGGCACCCAAGGGAGCCATCAAGCACCCACTGGTCTTGCGGGGTTCCTATTCGAGTGGTCCAGCCCTGCAAAAGCCTGGGCTGCCATTTCCATATGGCTGCCCGAGTCACAGGGATGTGTGTCCTCAAAGCCCTGGTCCTCAAAACTCTGGGAACCCCTCTCCAAAAACTCCGCCAGCCTATGGCTGGATGCCACCCTTAGCGTTTTCTTTTTTTCTCATGTTATAGCCTGTATTGCCTGCTTCCTTTGGTCCTTCTGAGCTGCCTAGAGAGCTCCAGGTAGACTCCCCCAAACCTAGCTGAATCTGTTGGGACGGCTCTAGGGCGGAGTGGGCCCCTCCTCTCAAATTCTCAGTTCCAGCCTGAATCCGCACACATAGATCCCTTGTCCTTGAGGGCAAACGAACTCACATCTCAGACCTCTGGACCATGAAGGTCCTCTAGGGACTGGGGGTGGTATCCACCTTGCAAAGGTCCTCCAGCAAAAGAGTCAGGACACACAGGGAAATGGTGCATGTGGGAAAAACGCGCATGGAGTACACACCCCACGGCTTTAGACCTTCCGCCATAGCTGCTGTAATTTATATCTTAATTTAAAAATCTGGAATGACTATAGGACATGGGGTTAAGATTTGACAAACTCTGGAGTATTAGATGTTTATTCTGAACTCAAAATGCTCATTCCACCATTCTCTGCTCTTAATCTGTACATTAAAAGATACCGAACAATTCAAGCAGTACTCCAGGGTGAGCAACACTTTTTAGCAAACTTTGGGAAGAATGGGGAAGTCCACATGGTACTGAGCACTAGAGGAGGAGGTTTGGAGTAGGGTAGGCTGATGGTAAAGACACACACACACACACACACACGCACGCACGCACGCACGCACGCACGCGCACACACGCATGCACTTTTCAGTGTCGAAGCCCCCAGGGACTAGCCCCAGCCAACATCAAAGCTGATGACAGAGTAGCATCAGGTCCAGGTATTAGTTACTTTTCTCATCACTCTGCCCATACCTGACAAAGGAACTTAGGGATGAAGGGTTTGCTCTAGCTCACAGCTTTGGGGTATGCAGTTCATCCAGGTGGAGTTTATGGTGGTGAAAACTAAGGCTGGGACCCTTCACATCTCAGAGGATCAGGAAGCAGAGAGTGGACAGGAAGTGAGGCCAGGCTACTACATCTCCAGGTCCGCCTTCAGTGATCCAGGTGTCCTAGCAAGCCTCCACCTTCTAATGATCCCATAACCTCCCAAACATCAGCAGTCAGAGACCAAGCGTTCAAGCACTTGTGTTGTGGGATATTTGTACACGGTGTAATGATACAGTGCTGTGATTGGTGTAATAAAGAGCTGAATGGCCAATACCTAGGCAGGAGGTATAGGCAGGACTTCTGGGGACAGGAGGGACTCTGGGAAGAAGAAAGGTGGAGACACCAGGAGACACAAAGCAAGCAGGATGTGCAGGAGGAGAGATAACAGCCACGAGCCATGTGGCAGAATGTAGATTAATATAAATGGGTTAATTTAAATTATAAGAACTAGTTAGGAACAAGTCTAAGCTATAGGCCAAGCTTTCATAATTAGTAAGAAGTCTCCATGTCATTATTTGGGAGCTGGTAGGACAGAGAAAGACTCTTTACACATTTAAGAATCCTTGGAGGATATTTTACACTCAAACCATGCCACCATATCTTGAATCAGTAGAGGAACAAAATCACACGCACAAAAAAGGCCCCACTAAACAAAAACAAAAACAAAACAACCAAAAAAACAACAACAAACAAACAAGGTCATAAACAGTGTGCAAATGAGAACTTAGTATATGGTAAGTTTGCTCTTTGTTGACAAGAGTTCATGTAGTCCAGGCTGCCTTAAACTACCGATCCTCCTAACTTCTTCATCCAAGTGCTGGGGTTACAGTGTGTGCCACCACATCTGGCTGATAAAGACAGGATTTAAAAACAGAGGTTAGGAGAGACTCATCAATAACCATGTGAAGAAAAGATTGTCCTAGATGTTTATCATGTGCTATTCTTGGGAAACACGTTCCAAGTTGACTCAAAGCCCTGAGACAGGTTCAAACTACATCAACCATCAACATTTAAAACTCCTGTGTATGTGAGAGGAGTCAGAATGGAAGGACGGAAGGAAGGAAGGAAGGAAGGAAAGAAGGAAGGAAGGAAGGATGGAAAGAAAGAAGGGAGGAAGGAAGGAAAGAAGGAAGGAAGGAAAGGATGGATGGAAGGGAGGAAGGATGGAAGGGAGGGAGGGAGGAAGGAAGGAAGGAGTGAGGGAAGGAAGGAAGGAAGGAGTGAGGGAAGGAAGGAAGGATGGACAGACAGATGGAAGGCAGGCAGGCAGCTGAAGGCTACTTGCAGCATATATAGTCAAGGATTAATCACAAGAATCAATGTGGCTTTCATGTTAAACCTGTCAGCTTGTTAACATTTGGTCCTCAAGCCCTCCTGGATGCTTTTATTTTCCCTGTTTGGCACATGTGGAGACTGGGGCACAGTATGATTAAGTAACTTGTCCAGGATTACACCATCAAAAAGTGGCAGAATGGGCTAAGGGCAGAAATAGCTATGAACTCTAAGAGGAAAAAAAAAAAAAAAAGGCTGATTCTAAATGCAATGCTCAGTTTTGGTTTCAATGTTCTAACCAGATTCGGTTTTTGTTGGTTTCGTTTTTGCTATTGCTATAGTTTGGATATGAAGGATCTTCCACAAACACTCAAAAGTTAGGAACAGGCCCCCCGCTGTGTTCTATTTGTTGAGCAGTGACTGGATCCTGAGGCCTTGATCTGATGGGTAATTGCTTGGTAGATTCACACTACAGTGGTATTATTGGGAGGTGTGGTCTAGATGGAGGAAGTCAATCCCTGTCCCAGTCCCTTCCTGTCTCTCTTTGCTTCCTGGCTGCCAGGAGGACAGCGGCTTTCCTCTGGTGATGCTTTCGCCACAGTACTGGAGCTCACTACAGGCCCAGAAAAGGAGCCAAGCAACCATGGAACCATTCCTCTGGAAGCTTTCCATCCCAGAACGGCTTATGTCGTGTATTTGGCCACAGAGATTAGAGAGACTAACAGCTCCAAGGGTCTTATTGGAGAGCTGGTGAAATAAAGGTCCACAGATGAAGCAAGAGAGCAATAGCTGTCTTTATTCCCTCCACTGGGACCATGGCACCTTTCTTGTCCCTAGGAATACACTGAAGTGACTAGGGATAAAGGGGTCTCATGTCTGCAAACGATTCAGAGAGAAGTCATACATGTATGTATGTATATGTTGTTCTTCCAATTATTCCTTTAAAAGTAACAAATGTATATATAGTAAATATATAAATATATGTTTAGAGGCAGAGTAAAATGTGTTATATTAACAATTAGGGCCATGGGGTGAAGGCTATGCATGAATTCTCTGTACAGTATTATTGGGACTTTGTGTATTTTTAAAATTATTTCAAAATGAAACACACACACACACACACACACACAAGGTCATCTGACTCAAGGATTCTTAAGCTAGGGGATTCAGGGCTACCCACAGGGTTTTATGAAGGTCCACGTGCTGGGACCCTCCACTGTTTTTCAAAGTGACAGAGTTCTCTCCAGGCTTTAAGGAGGTCCTGATGCCCAGTTCACTGGCCACATCTCTCCTGTGCTCTGCGCTGGCCAGACTGACCTCTGCCCTGTGTCTCAATGTCGTCTACATCCCCATTCCAGAGCTCTGCTTTGGTCCTTCCCTCTGCATGGAGTACTCATTCCTAAGTAACCCCACTCTCTCACGGCCTCCAAATCTTCTCTCCAAAGCCTCCTTCCAACAGTCCTGGCCTCCATCCCCTTCTTGCTTCAGTGCCTGCCCCCATCACCCTATTTCACATCCTTCCTACCAGAAAGCAAGTTCTGGCAAGGCAGGGATCATGGCTGGTTCTGCTTATCACTGTGTTCCAGAACCTACACCTCTGCCTGAATGAATAAATGTTAGCTTGAGTTATATCGACTTCTGGGCCACCAGCAGGCAGCAAAAAAAGAACAAATTTAAACAACTGCATTTTATCCTAAAAGCCATCACCTAACAATGTATAGGAGATCACACTAAACAAACAAGTGCTGTGGGATGACTTGTATGTCCTGTGGGAGCCCTTCTTGGGTTCTTTGTGGCGTTACCCAGCAGGTCCGTATAGAGGATGATTAGGACCATGGGCCTGAGTGCAGGTGTTTGAGATGGTCTGCACTTGGCTGTGCTGGGGGATGGTCTGTATGTCAAGTTGTTCTGATTGGTCAATAAATAAAACCTGATCGGCCGTGGCTAGGCAGGAAAGATAGGCGGGACTAACAGAGAAGAGAAATAAAAGGACAGAAAGGCAGAAGGAGACGCTGCAGCTGCCGCAATGACCAGAGACGCTGCAGCCGCCGCCATGACCAGAGACACAGCAGTCGCCGCCATGACCAGCAGCATGTGAAGATGCCGGTATGCCACCAGCCACGTGGCAAGGTATAGATTTATGGAAATGGATTAATTTAAGCTATAAGCACAGTTAGCAAGAAGCCTGCCACGGCCATACAGTTTGTAAGCAATATAAGTCTCTGTGTTTGCTTGGTTGGGTCTGAGCGGCTGTGGGACTGGCGGGTGACAAGGATTTGTCCTGACTGTGGGCTAGGCAGGGAAAACTCGAGCTACAAACAAGCAAGCTAAAATTTATGTATATTAGCAGAGCAACTTTGTAAAAGGTGAACAAAAAAAATTCACAACAATTATCATCAGTCCTTGTCACAAAATGAGAGTGGATTATTTTTTTCCTGGTTTCCCAGTACTCTTTGTTTTTTCCAATTGTTGCTTTAAAACAGAAATAAATTTTACCAAAATGAAATTTAACATATTGGGAAAACATGACCAGTAAGTCAGTTAAAAAGTATTCAGTCTCACTAGAAGATGGACAGTGCAGAATAAAGTGGCGGCTGTCCCCACACACTGGTGCAGTTATGAAGGACAGAACAGTCATTTCTGGAGAACAGTTTGCCGAGAGTCACTAAAATGAATTCCACTCCCCAGCACCTACCCAAAGAAATACTTGATTTGTGCAGAAGGAAGCAAATCCTTCTACCATCGCACTAACTACCATCACACTAACTAGCACCGCACTAACTACCACCTCACTAACTACCATCGCACTAACTACCACCACACTACCACCTAACTAACTACCATCGCACTACCATCGCACTAACTAACTACCATTGCACTAAGTACCACCGCACTACCATCACACTAACTACCACTGCACTAATTAACTACCACTGCACTAACTAACTACCACCACACTAACTACCACCTCACTAACTACCACCTCACTAACTAACTACCACTGCACTAACTACCACCTAACTAACTACCATCGCACTACCATCGCACTAACTACCACCGCACTAACTACCATCACACTACCACCGCACTAACTACCATCACACTAACTACCATCGCTCTAACTGCCATCACACTAACTACCACCACACTAACTAACTACCACCGCACTAACTACCATCGCACTAACTACCGTCGCACTAACGTGTCATGCATTCCCAGGGGAAACTGGCAGGTCAAGTGGGCTCCTCACACTGAACGAAGGGCTAACCAGGCACCCACTACGAACCACTGGACAGCCACTTAACAGCACAGTGGATGCAGAAGCCTGGAAGAGTCCTCGGGTCTACAGGTTTGGGGAAATGTGAGTGCTGTATGATTTCTGAAATAGTGTATTTCTGTAAGTTGTATTATCAGAAGACGTCTAAATGGGTGAGAAAGTCAACAGACATGCGGCTGTGGAAAGGCTGTATTGAAGGGGATATTTATTGGTTTTTGTTTGTTTGCTTTTTGAGACAGGGTTTCTCTGTGTATCCTTGGCTGTCCTGGAACTAGCTCTGTAGACCAGGCTGGCCTCAAACTCAGAGATTCACTTGTCACTGCCTCCTGAGTGCTGGGATTAAAGGTGTGTGCCACCACCGCCTGGTAGATATTTGATTCCTGTGTGACATGCACAAAAATGCTCATGAAATTAAAAGAAATAATAATAAGAAGAAGCAAATAATGAATTTCCAATGCCCAGCCACTCATGGTTCTATTCATTCACTTCCATTAAGCCTTTCATGGCTGGCCCACCACTGAGCCAAGACAGCTGTGAAAATGGATCCCAGGATAGGGAAAAAATATATAGAAATGGAACAGCCAGGGGATGAAGGAATGGTGGGCAGGTGAACAGGGAGGCAGGATGGCAGGAGGAACATGGAGGGAAAGGAGGAACGCCACATAAGAAGGAGCCAGGAAGCCAATGAATGCTTTCATCCCCTCCCACAGATTAGCGCTGCCAAGCTTCTTCATTAAAGAATCCTTGGAATTTAGACAGAACCCAGGACGGTTGCCTGTCTCCCAGCATCAAAAAGGACTTCAGGAAGCTGTCTTCAGGCTCTGTAGCCCTTAATTCAACCTGTTTGAAAGTTTATTAGAAACTGTGCCTTTAATAAATGTGCCAGCCGTTGGCCACATTCACACATTCTGTCCTCCCAAGAGAGCCCATCTGGCCTTGGAGAAGGGAGAAAGCCATGTCCCACCTGAGGTGTTAACTCTACCGGAATATCAGAGTCACAGGGGCCTACACATAGGTTACTATTCAGGTTCTTCCTCAATCGACCGCATCTCTGGTTGTAGGGACCAGTCATCAACGTTTTCTAAAACGTCCTTATGATCCTGCTTAGCTGGTTGCAAATGCTGCCTTGGTGAATTATCATCCGATCACCTACCAACATCAGAGGTGCCACACATTTCCCACCTTAGCGTCCCCACCTCCCCTACAAAGGGCCAATGGCCAATGAGATTGAGTCCTAATTATCTTCTATACATTAACGTCCTGACACTATCCTTCACAGCTGGGAACAAGAAGGTGGGATGGGGGTGGGCCTCCAACACCAAGAAAGAAGAGGGCTGTGACCACTTTCTAAGTCTGTGTCTCAATTTCCCACATGAAGAACAAAAGTCATTCTCCTAAGGATGAAGTGAGGACAACCTTTTATTTAATTAAAAAATTATCTTATGTGTGTGGATATTTTGTCTGCATGTATATCTTTGTACACATACATGAATGGTGCTTGTAGAAGCTGGAAGAGGGCATTGGGTCCGTTGGAACTAGAGTAACAGATGGCTGTGAGCTGTCATGTGGGTGCTGGGGAGTGAACCCAGGTCCTCTGGGAGAGCAGCCAGTGCTCTTAATCTCTGAGCCATCTCTCCAGCTCCAAGGAAAATATTTAAGATGCGACTTTGAGAACTCAGAATCCATTAAAAGACTTTTAAAAATACTTTAACTTTTTAAAAATTGATGTGTGTAGCATGTGTGTCTCCATGCGTAGATGCCACACTTGTGCAAGAGAAAAGACCATCTAATGTTGGCGAAAGGGTGTAATTTTAAATGTGGCTTTAGGGAAGAATTGGGATACTACAAACATACACGGTTACTTGTTTCTTTTCATCACTTTTCCTGTTGTAATGATAAATCACTATGACAACGTCTCACAGGAGAGGATCTGTCCTGGTTTACAGTTCAAGAGTACAGCCTGTCATGGTGGGGAGGTCAGCGGACAAGAGCTTGTGGTCCTATCACATCGCAATGGAGAACACAGAGCAGTGAACTTGTATTAGTGCTCAGCTCACTTTCTCTGCTTTGTCCAGTTCAGGATCCCTTGCCCAGGGAATGGTTCTGCCCACAGTCAAGATGGGCTTTCCCACATCATTCTCTATAATCAAAGACAATCATTCGTAGGCATGCCTAGAGGCCCATCTCCCAGGTGATCCTAGACTCTTTCAAGTTGACAAATAATAACTATCACATCATCTTAGAGAAGGGAAACTATCTGTCCATCTATTTATCTATTATACCCACCTACCCATCCATCCACCCATCCATCCATCCATCAATCCATCCATCCTTCTACTTATCTATCTACCTATCATCTACCTATCCACCCATATGGTGTAGTTTGGATATCTTCCAAAGCCTCATGGTTGAAGGCTTGGTCTCCAATATATTCTCAAAGGTAAGGCTTTGGAGAAGTAATTGTAGGGTGCTGATCAAATCAGTGGATCCATCCACACTTAAGTGGAAACTGTGGGAGGTAGGACATGATTGGAGGAAGCAGGGCCATGTCTTTGAAGGGTGTGTATTTTCTCCAGCCTCTTCAGCTGTCTCTCTTTCTCCTGTCTGCCAGGGGGTATACAGCTTTCTTTCCCCATGTTCTCTGCCATGTTCTGCCTCACTGCAGCCCAGAAACAGTAAGCCAGCTGACTATGACTGAAACATGACAGAAAAGAAAGTCCAGGCATCCCATTACAGCAATGAAAAATGAAAAATCTGTTTCTCCATATCTCTCTCTCTCTCTCTCTCTCTCTCTCTCTCTCTCTCTCTCTCTCTCTCTCTCTCTCAACCTATCCACTTGTCTGTCTTTCTAGTGTTGCTAGGTGAGAGGTGAAAGTATCATGAGGCATTTTCCTTCTAAATGTTCACTATCATTGCTCAGATTAAAAAAAAAAATCACCAATAGAAGAATATTCTTTTCCACCTCCTTAAACTTTCTTCTCAAGGTTACCAAGAATTTTAACGAATTTTCTTTCTCAGAAATATCAAAACATCACCACAGACAGGCAGACAGAGACATTCTTTGTGTGTCTGTGTTTTTAAAATTCCATTTAAAAAAGTCATCAGATTAAATAAAAACAGGCAAAGTGCATTAGCAGAACTATTTCCTACAGAGCTGTGTCAATAGCGATTATTTTTTTAAACAAATGTCTCTGGAAGATGGGTCTAACCTTGTCCCCGAGTAAAGGTGGCCACCACTGTCCCTCCTCTGGATGTTTGGGGGCCTGGGGAGAGGGACTTGAGAGGGACTGGGGACAAGTCCCTCTTCCTCCAGCAGCGGATGGTCTGCAATCATGCAAGGCGTTTGCACTCGTCAAACTTCAGAGCAGGCAAAACCTTTAAGGACTGTGCCCTAATGTCACAAAGGGCGGTTCCCCTGACTGCAAACCTTAACATCCCGTCTAAAGCCCCTCCAGAGGCCTGGCTATCTGGATCTATTGCAGATCCAGGCATCTAAGTGCGAGTCAGGTCCATCTGAGCCAGCAGCAGGAAGAAGTGCAGAGCTAGCCTGTGGACATTCCACTACCTGCTCACCCTCCCTGCTCACCGGGAGTCCTCTGTCTCTGTCTCTGTCTCTGTCTCTGTCTCTGTCTCTCTCTCTCTCTCACACACACACACACACACCCCTCAGCAGTCCTCAGGCAGACAAGGGGTATAGAAAGGCCCCTTCTTCTCAAAGTGTCTCACAACAACTGCTCTGGTCAGACTCTCCTGCTCCCACAGGTTGCTTGTCAGGCGAGGCCTGCTGGCTTCCTCGGACTCTCTCCTTGCAAGAGTATATTTCAGCTGGAGAAACCTTCCAAGAATGCCCTACTGTGGGCCCCAGGTCCACACAGGAAGCAGGCAGTGTATGGCACCAAGTGCCACATTAGGCCCATAGAGTTACACCTGCGGTGTAACTAAGGACATCAGCTCAGACGTTTCCGTGTATCTACAGCATTTCCTTCTTTTGAAATCAATTTGATTTAGAAATAGGTAGGAGATTAGCCAGACCTCTGTGTGTGTACAAGGACATTTCCCAAGACAGATCATGCTATCACTGATGAAATGAACTGCTGAGTCCATAGATGGATTCAGATTCTGAGCAGACTACGGGGAGGTGGCAGAATTGTGGATGGCGGGGCCTGGTTGGAGGAAGATCTATGTGGTGGTGGTGGTGGTGGTGGTGGTGGTGGTGGTGGTGGTGGTGGGGCTGTATCTTGCCCTGGACTTTCTGTTATTATCCACTCTGCTTCCTGTCCCCACAATGTGAACTTCTCTGTTCTTCTACACTCTCCCCAACCATGATGAAGCAAAACCTCTAAAACTGTGAGATAGACACATTCTTCTCTATTGAAAAAAAAAATGTTCTTTTCTGTATATGGTGTGTGTGAGTGTGAGTGTGTGTGTGTGTGTTGTGTGTGTGTGAGTGTGAGTGTGTGTATGTGTATGTATGTGTATCAGAGGATAACCTTTCGCCTTGTCTGAGACAAGGTCTCTTTCTAGTTTTATCATTAGCTGCTGTGTACACCAGGCTAGCCAGCCCATGATATGTACACCAGGCTAGCCAGCCTGTGATGTGTACACCAGGCTAGCCAACCTGTGATGTGTACACCAGGCTAGCCAGCCCATGAACTTCAGCTGATTCTCTTCTCCCCCTATTGCACAGCTGGATGAATGAATACCAGGATTGCAGATATGTGCTACCGTGCCCAGCTTCACACTGGTCCTAAGGATTTGAACTCAGGTCGTTACGCTCGAGTACAAGCACGTTACCCATGGAGCCATTTCTCAAGCCCCCCTCTAAGTGTTTAATGTGAGGTATTTCATCACAATGAAGCAATTGTAACTCACACATTGCCACAGACAGCCCAAGCAGATGAAATTTCCTTGGCTTTCAGGTCCAGGTCATGATATTGCTAACTGTATAATAGAGTGGCTTAAATTAAGAAATGAAATAGTACAAATAAACCAACACCCCCAGACACGCACGCTCCTCTCATCTCGAGGTCTTTTATAGATCAGGTCAGTGTGCCACCCACTGCGTTCCTCCTGGATGGCAGCCACCTCTCCCTCGCCCTGTTGTCCTTCCATGTGCTTTCAGAGAGCCTGGCGATGGTTGAGTGTTCCGAGCTATAGGCCTCTGTGCTGGCTTCCCCCCCTCCCCCCAAAGACTCCCAGGCTCACTTCACCCCTTCCTTTCAATTCTTGCACCCCTCAAACACCTTGACCTCAGGACTCCTCTTCTGGACTTGCAGCCCTCTCTCTCTCTGGTACCAGGACCCCAGCAATGCTTCATCCCCAGGGCCTGCACTCCATTACAGCATTTACTACCTTCCCTTGGCTGGGTATCCCGTTACATCCCTGGCCTTTCTCCCGGTTTCCCTTCACAGTACTTCAACCTCGGCTAAGACCACCTTCCTAACTCTGCAGCAGCCCTGAGGTGGCCGGAAGTCCCTGGAAACTCGCTGGCCTCTGCTGCAGGCGTCGTTTCTCATATGTGGTGGCAGGGTGGTAGACAGATCCAGTGCTCTGCTTGCTCCCCTCACCCTGGACCATTCCCTGTCTCTTGCACATAGCCTGTCTGTGATCCCATTGGCCCTCACTTCTGCAACACCCCCGCATCACTGTCTCCTTCAGTTGAGCTCCTAGTGACGGCACCAAGCCTGGTCATCAGCAGCCTCCTGCTGCTGCCGGTGTCCACCTCCATCTCTCCACGGGCACCTCCCCAGCCACCGCCACTCGTGATCCAGTTGTCCCTTCAGTGATGCTGGCCCTCTTCTCCACATCCTAGCAGCAGTCCCAAAAGTTACCCATCCCTCCGCCTATTTCCTAAACCCCTCTTCTTCCAGACTCCGGGCGTTGCACCCACCCTGGCTTTCTTCTGGCCAGCTCTCACTGGCTCCTCCTCTTCTTGCATCTATCCTGGGGTTCCTGACCCAGGATCAGCCCTGTACCTCTCCTGTCCACATGGTCCCCTTCTCCTCTCTACCTCATCAGCCTGAGCCACATCCCCATTCCAGCACCAAATCCTCTGGTTGGGTCTTGGCTCCTCTTCCGGCCCCACCTTTGATATGCTCCCTCAGTCCACAGCTCTTTATGCACCATCCCCGACCTCCTTCCCATCATTCACTGACCTCACCCCGACCCCTCTATAATACTACAGACTAGCAACTCTCTTGAGAAGTCCTTACCATTGGGTGTGAACTGTCCCCTTAAGGCCGCTCTCTAGCTCCCTTAATGCTGTGCTTAAATCTGTTAGAGCATCTGATGTAAAAACAAAACAAAACAACTCCAACTTTGCTTCGATAAACAAACAAACAAGCCCCGGCCTCCGGCTCCTCAGCCCCTTAGTTTAGCCTTCCCAGCTGAGATGCTCACAGGCACAGGAACAGAAATCCATGAAGGCAGCGGGGCTTTTACTCATTCCCAACTCCAAGATCTCCCAGATCCCTCAAGAGTGTGGGTGCACCACCCACCCCTGTGCGTCGATTGGGTAACGAGCAGATTATGGTCTCACATACTCATTGCTTTAGACCATCAAGAACACTAAGGAAAACAGCAGGGGACTGCCTTCTGCCCCCAGCGCCCCATGGAATGGAACAGGGGAGTCCTGTTTCCTAATGATTTCCAGGCTGACTCCTGGTCTGGGCTTCATTCTGGCTCCTAAAAAGCTGGGAGACTCTAGATTTTCTCCCCGCTGGGCAGTGAGCCAGGTGGTTGCCTTTGGCTTTTCTCTAAGGCAGGGATCCCAAGTGATTCATCATTTACTTGACTACCCAGGTGTGAGGGGGCAGCTACGGGAGGGGCCCCTGATACGCTGACCCTGGACAGAAGAGAAGGTCCTTTCTTGCCTCCTCGTATGGGTGGCTGCTGTCCTTGTCACCCTTGTCTTTCTTGACATTCCAGCGCTCTAGAGACAGCAGGTTAATACCATTTGACAGATAGGGAAACTGAGTCTCTGATATTGGGGGCTTTGCCCAAGGTCAAATGAGCAGCTAGAACCAAGTCTGGAAGTAACTCGGAAGAATATTTTGGAGATGTACTGTGTTGGGCGAACGTGTGTGATAACAGATTGCTAAAGACATCACAGCCCATAGCTTTCCAAGTAAGATCACCTCCTCTGCAAGGCCAAGCTGAACCAGACGGACCCAAGGGGTGAGATCACCCTGAGACTCTTCTCTGAACGCCTCGTGCATCTAAGTGCATAGGCGTGTAGCATTCCATAGAGCAGTACAGAAGACACACTGCACAGACTAACAATAACTATCTGCAGTTGA
Organism: Peromyscus leucopus; assembly: GCF_004664715.2. Lineage (NCBI taxonomy): Eukaryota > Metazoa > Chordata > Mammalia > Rodentia > Cricetidae > Peromyscus > Peromyscus leucopus. The sequence continues at coordinate 63,280,404 of NC_051079.1, forward strand.
AACCAGACACAGTCACAAGTCACACGTCTCCAAAGACATGCATTATGGGTAACTAGGATCTCCAGAGCTGCTCTAGAATGTAAGCTTATGGAGAACAAGAAGTAGTGCTCAGCACATGGTAGGGTGGGTAACAAACGTATGTTAAGAGACAGGTAGTCTGGTTGGGTCCCAGAGGTGGGTCCTCTCTTCCAGAACTCTGAATGCTGAGTCAGGTGGGACCCCCATTCCCCAGCCGCGTAGGTAGAAACGATAGGACACTGTCAGAAATAAGGTCCCTGGTATCACCTCTCTGAGTCTGTCAAGCCCCTGGACCTGGGCCAGCATTCACCTGGGAGATGTGGGACTGTGTCCTCTGGCTCTCGCCGTCACCTTCTGTCTTGTCCGTCAGCAGCCCCTGCACCTGGTACTCCAGCACATAGCTGTCAATGAAGCGCTCCAGTTCCTCGATCTCCTGGGAGCGGCTGCTTCCTGCCTCGGAGGAGGCCGATGCGGCTGACGAGTTCTCCATCCCTCCAGCTCAGGGGCCTGGGCTGGCTGCTGGGGAAGAGGACAGACAGCCTCCGTGAGATGCTGCTGGGGGCCAGGACAATGCCCCACTTGAGAAATTCTCTCCACTCTTAGAAGCAATTTGGTCTCCCAGTTGCGGGAAAAGTTAGTGGACTATTATTGGCTTATCTTTAGCATCATCAAGAATATGCCGAGTTCCCACCAGGAAGGGAAAGAAACTGAGGCTAGAGGAGGCAGGGACTTGACAGGAGTCCACAGAATGGAGCGTAGGCTGGGCCTGCTATGGCAGCCTGTGGCCCCTCCTCTGGGCTCTCCCAGGCACACGGGTCTCATGGACACATGTCACCCGAGGAAGCTGGGCATGGGAATGATCCCACCCTGGCCCACAGAGGCAAGAACAGGAATTGTGATTCATTTGGATCTTGCAATATTTCGGTACCCAGAGGGGGAAGAAAGGACTGTTCCATGGGCCCCTCTTGGACAGCTATTATATCCACACTCTCTTTTTGGCACCCTCCTAATCTGGTTGCTGTTGTTCAATCTGACCCAGGGACAATTGATAGCACCTCACTTCAGGTGCCACCTGCTCGGGGCTGTTCAGACAGGAGACAGCTGCGGGACCCACCTGGCCCCTGATCCCTGTGACCTGGAGGCCTAAGGATCTAGCACCTCACAGGGACATTCTAGACAGGAAGGAAGCTCTACCTTTTCGTCTCAGATGACGATTCCGAGGCAGCGGCTGTGTGACCCGCAGTGGGCCTGAGCAGACTGAGCCCCAGCTGTTTATAGTAGTGACCAGACCTCCAGGACCCCTCTCCTGCTCTCTCTGTCTTCTGCTGAAGTCACTCCTGGGAAACCGACCCTCAAGGCAACCAAACCCTAAGCAGGTGCCAGACAGGTCCTTCTCCCTGCTCTCAGGCTCCGATCTCCTATGTCCTGTCCATCAACTATTTTCCCACTGTGCTTAAAATGCACACGAACGTTCTTTCAAGTATGTTCTCAATAGCTTGAAGTATGGTCACAATGTTATGTAACTATGACTACTGACCATTTCCATTTCCATAACTTTTTCATTATCCCAAACAGAAGCCCTTCACCCACTCCACATTAACCCTTCATCCCCTGGCCAGACCCTGGTAATCCCACCTTCCTTCTGACTCGATGACTCCCTTATTCTGGGTACTGTGTTTAAGTGGAGTCATACAATATTTTTGTGATTGATTTATTTCGTAGTGCATTCAAGATTCATCCATACTGTCACACAGCGGGTGCCTCGTGCACTTTTATGGCTGATAAGATATTGTATCACAATAACAATATTACAATAACCCGTCATATGTATTTACTCTGGCCATCCACTCATCCATTAACTAGCGTGTGAGCTGTTTTCACATCTGGCTGTGGAGAATCTGCTATGAACATGGGTGTGCAAATATCTGTTTGCTCTGTTATGTTCCATCCTTTGGGGCATGTACCTGCAGGTTCCCCCACATCTACAAGGCAAGAAGGGTGCCCCCTCCACAATAAGTGCTTCTTTCGATCCTTTCCCTCCTAATTTGGTTTCTAAGTCACAGTGTGGGGGAGGGGGAGGGGGAAAACCTCACGTAGCCGGCTGAACTGGGAGCCACAGGGGTGGCTTCTGGTCTTCACAGTGAGAGGGTGAACAAAGAGGCTGGGACCAGGGCAAGCAGGGAAAGAAGAGAAGAGAGTGTGCAAGAGAACCAAGGACTCCCGACTTTTCATCAAGAGGGATGCCCATCCCAGGAGCTGGCCTCCACAGTGATTCCCAGGGACCTTGCCCTGGCCCTAGTCCCTGCCAGGTGATGGATGAGGAAAACCAAAAAGCCAGGAGGAGGAGAAGCATTTGTTGTAAAGGACACCAAAGGGGAGGGTGCTACCCTGGGGCTGCAGACAAGGATAAGGCCGCAGCATGCATAGCATGAGCAGGGCATGGCGGCACATCTTTGTCTGTCTGGGAGAAGAGACAGCCCTGGCTGTGTGCTGAGACCTCATCCAAGCTAGGTAGGCCATACTCACGTTGCGGCTGACAGCCCCTCAGTGCCTGACTGCTTATTTTAAGATCAGAATTTAAAACACCTGTTCTCTGGTGGAAAGACAACCTCCCTAGACTGCTGGCCCCTCCCTGCTGACTTTCACAACCCAATCCCTTATTGTTGGGCTCACAGTTGTCTGCAGTGTTCATAGAAAGCCGCACAAAGCCCAGGGGTTTCTGCTGAGGTTCTTATCTCTCCTCCTCCCTCTGGCCCTTACCTGGCTCTGAGCCCAGAGGCTCACAGTACTCTCCTTCAGGCTGTCGGTCTAGAGGAAAAGGCAATACCCACTTCACGGGGCACCCCGTGGGCCTAGAAACAGTAAGATAGTCTCCACCCTTCATTGTCCTTCCATCTACCACCTGCTCAGTGACAAATGGCATTAGATGCTGTAAATTTAGCCGATCCTTTTAAGAACTGACAGGCATTAGAGGCATCCCCCACCCCCAGCTTCCACCCTTGGGGATGAGCTGGGTGACCTGCAAGCCAGGAGGCTTGAATGCTGGGAAACCTGTCATTCCAGCCCCTGGGAATCTATCACTTTAGCCCCCTAACTTCCTCAGGCTCATCCCCTAACCCCTTCAGCATCTAACCCACCCAGCAGAGATGCGAGACCTACCTCACACAGGAAGCTGGGGAGATCTCAAAGTCTACTTTCCAGGCTCAGTTTTTGGCTTTGGGCAGCAACAACAAAGGACTCAACTACCCTTGGATCCCAAGCAAGCTGCAAGGGAACACAGGGAAGCTGCAAGGGACTCTAGAAGTGGACAGCGGAATTGTTTGATGCTCCCAGGCTCAGAGCCAGTGCTCTCCACTCTGTGCTTGATCCCAGCAAGATGTCAACTCTGCATCAGGGCAACATCTGAGCTTTGAGGGCAGGGGCCCCACCATGGGCTCACTGTTTTATTTTTGCTAATGTCAATCATCACATCTACCCAAGACTGCATCCCAATTTTCCCCACACCACTTCCTAGGAGGCCTGGTACCACATTGCACCATACCCCTGGGTTCCCTGCCAGCAGTCTATTCCTGGTGACCCTGTCATATATGTGTTGGCTTCTGTCCATTACATGCTAGTTCCCTAGATCCCCTACCAACAGGGCCAGCTAGAACAGCTTCACCCAAAACACACAGTTAGGATGACAGTTCTCTATCACTTGCCAGGCAGACCTGGGCCAGGGATATATATAAAGCTGTGGGAAGAGAGAGGCTGGGCTGTCTGGGAGGGAAGATGCTCACAGTTGTCCAGAGGAAGCCATGGGAACCTTTCCCCTGCCAGGCCCCCATCTCATCTGGCCTGTGCTCCAACCCCTCTCAGATGACTCTGTAGAAAATACTAGTTCCCTGGCAATTAATTCTTTATCCCTATTGTCTGGTTGCTACAGTCAGTCAGTGCTGGCCTGATGGGTCGATATATTCATGTGTGCCAGAGAAACACAGGCTGGTTCAGTGGGGGCCTGTGTGAACAGAAACTTCAGATTCCCAACCCCTGGGAAGTAGAAAAGTTCAGAAACATGCAGCAGTGGAGGTGTGACCTGGAAATCAGTGATACTCACTGCACCAGGATAGGACATTCATCATCCTCTGAATGGGGATGTGACACCCACCACCTCCACTTTACCAACTCCACTTTAACCCTTTCTCACTCTAACACTGGATGGGGTGTTATTCAGAATGCTGGTCTGTTAGAAAACAAATGTTTAGCCGGGCGGTGGTGGCACACGCCTTTAATCCCAGCACTCGGGAGGCAGAGCCAGGAGGATCTCTGTGAGTTCGAGGCCAGCCTGGGCTACCAAGTGAGTTCCAGAAAAGGCGCAAAGCTACACAGAGAAACCCTGTCTCAAAAAAACAAAACAAAACAAAACAGAAAACAAATGTTCGCCGGGCGGTGGTGGCGTACGCCTTTAATCCCAGCACTCGGGAGGCAGAGGCAGGCGGATCTCTGTGAGTTCGAGGCCAGCCTGGGCTACCAAGTGAGTTCCAGGAAAAGGTGCAAAGCTAAACAGAGAAACCCTGTCTCAAAAAAAAAAAAAAAAAAAGAAAAGAAAACAAATGTCCTGCACCATGACCCCAGCATTAAAGAATGTGTGGATTTGTGGATTAAGGCTGAATAGACTACACTGGCATTTGCAGGTACCATGCATTCGAAGTAGTATTTCTGCTCCTAGAACTTCTGTCTCGCTTGCCCATGATGATGTATTTCTTTTTTGGGGGGAGGGTGGGCAGAACCAAAAAAGATGAAGCCCAGCAGACAGGCATGGTAACTCCCCAAAATTCAATGGACACAGAGTCCCCAGCAACTTGTTAAAATACAGATTCCCAACTAGGTAGGTTGGAGCTGGATCCCAAATGTTGAGGTTATTTTCCCTTGAAATGGTCTCACTGCATACCCCAGGCTGATCTTAACTTCCCGATGCTCTCGCCTCTGACTCCCAAATGTTGGGATTATGGGCATGCACCAACGTGTCTTGTGAGATTCTACATTTCTAGCCAGCTCTCAGGACTAGCCAAGACCAGAGAATATCTCTCCCACCACTACCACCCTTATTCAGATACCCACTCTGGCATAGTGGAATAGTTGGAGCCTCCATGCAGGGCTCAGGGAGAGCTAGTAGGACCTCAATGAGCTGAGGAGACTGTCTTCTGGGGGAGCCTGGGTACTGTCTCCACACTACTTGTTCCTGAAATCCAGGCTGCATAGCTTCAGTGGCACTCTGAAAATCCAACCTAACCCTGTACAGATGATGGTATCAAAACCCGCAGGCAAAACAACCTGCTGGAGGATGCTCAGATACCTCTAGCTACAGCCAGTCTAGACACAGGGCACCCAACAATTCACCCAGCTAGGTCAGCTCCCCACCCCTGGTGACTGTCAGCCTTCATGACCCCCAAGTATAGACCTGAGTTACCATCATTAACACTAAGTGGGAATGAGAGGATGGGGAGCCCTCAACAGGAGACTATTCTAAGTCATCCTGTAGCCCTACCCTGTGAGCCAACTCTGGACAGGGTCCCCTTTGCTTACTGCTCCATCCTGAGAGCAGGGTGACCGGGTCCCATGAGAAGGCAGAGCACAGGCAGCAGAAGGCAGTAGCTGTGGCTTCTTAGGAGAACTGACCTATGCAGCTGCCACCGATCCTGGGAGGCCTAGGTAGAGAGGACCTAGGAGAGGTATTGAGTGATCGGTCGTGGCATCCTCCTTACCATCCAGGCCTCCGAATGTGTATCTCCTCAAGAGAGACACAGCAAAGCAGCAATTGGGTCCAGGACAACTGGGGAGGGGAAGGACACTCAGGTAGGCCTTGTAGGTGCAGTCCCTGATTATGTCTGGATATCCTTACCGTATGGGTCTGCCTTCAAATTCTCAAGGACCACAGGGGCCTTCACTTGGACCTGACACTGACCACCTCCCTTGGCTCCAAGCACACTCGGCCTCCAACATCTTCTTATCCTCCCCCATCTTGTTACTCAACACTTTGGCTGTTCTTGAAATATTTATGGGTCTTTATCTTGCCTTGACAAGACAGCGAGATCCTTGAGGTTCTGTTGCATTCTCTATCTGTCTCCATCCAAGGCCCAGGACACACACACACATACACACACACACACACACACACACACACACACACACACACGCACGCATGCACACACACACACACACCCTAGCACATGCCTTCAGCATCAGCCCTCTTAGTTCCCCTGCCCATGGCCATTGGGCCCCAGTTGTCTCCAGTCCCCACCAGCTCCTAGAATGTCAAAGCCAGGATGCTGGGATCCTCCTGTCCAATATCCTCTACCCAACCCAGGCCTTGACCTCTTCCTGTGATATTCCAGAGCCTCCTCAAGACAATTTACTACAACTAAGAAGTCATGAACACTTGTTGAGCACTGTGCCTTACAGGTGCCAGGGGGCATGGAAGTCAGGTAAGATGGACGAAAGCTCTGCAGGGTCACTAGCCAAACAAGTGAACCACATCCTTGCCTGGAGTCAGGTGGCTTCCTTGCTGCTCTTCTCTCAAGACCGGGAAATATAAGGGCTATGAGATCTGATTCCAACGCTGGTTAGCCCAATGCCTGCTGCATGACTCTGGGCTGTCCCTAACCAGACTCTTCATCCGTAAAGAATGCTGATGAACATATACCTCATAAGCAGCTGTACGGATGGAGTGAGGTGATGGATGAGAGAAGGGCCAGTACCTCCAGCTACACAGCAAGCCCTCGTTTACCACTGGACCTCACAGCCATCCCTGCTCTCTCTCTCTCTCTCTCTCTCTCTCTCTCTCTCTCTCTCTCTCTCTCTCTCTCTCTCTCTCTCTCTCTCCCTCTTTGAATTACACCCTTGCCTCTGGGGACTGTTTCCAGGCACACCTCTTCCATAAAGCTTTACTTGGTTACTGCTTGGCCACTGGTTACTGCTGCCCATGACTCTTCTCCATCATGTCTTACTGTCTTAAACTCCCCATGCCCTGCCGGGGCCTTAAGTCTGATCCTTTCCTGAGCTACAAGTCTGGGGTGTCCTTGGTTCTGCCATGCTGCACAGACTCGTGGGGACCCAGTCTCTCTCATCCCTGCACTCCAGGTAGATGGCTGGGCCCACCACTGGCTTTCTTCAAAAGCCTCTGGATTTATCGTCCGAGAAAAAGGGCCACCTTGGAGCATGCTGGGTAGGGGAAGGGACACCAAATGTGTCCTGTTGTGAACCCAACAGGGCACTTCAGGTCAAGGCCAGAAAGCTCCAAATGCAGAGGCCCAGGGCACGGAGGCCCTCCTCAGGTAACACACCCTCTCCAGTGTCCCTTTTGGGGTAACCACAGCCCCAAAGCAGCTCTCTTTGTCTCTGCAACATCTTTTTGAACCACGGCCCAGCAGAAGCACTTGGGTCTCAGTGGGGCTCCAACACATGGGGCGGCCAGTCAGTCTTCAGTATCCAGAGGCCGCTCGAAAGGTGGAGCCGAGGACAGCATCCCTTTCCCTCTCCTCCCCAAGCTGCCCTTTTGAAAGCCACCTAGCCCCTCAGCGCACAGAGCCTCAAGACAGCTATTCAGTGGCTCACTGGGCCCTTCCGGCCCTCACAGGCACTCACACTTTTCTGTTGCTCTGATAAAAACACCATGACCAAGGCAACGTCTGGAAGGAAGCGTTTATTACGGCTGGCTTCCCGTTCCAGAAGGGAAAGAGCCTATTCCCGTGATGGGGAAGTGTCAAGAATGGCAGGCAGCAGGCATGGTGACCGGAGCAGCTGGGTGGAGCTGAGAGCTCACATCTTGAAGTGCAAGCAGGAAGCAGAGAAAACAGGCTAGAAATTGTGAGGTCTGAAACTCTCACCGTCTGAAACTCTCACCGTCCTCCCCTGGTGCCGGGCTTCCCCGCAACAAGTCCACACCTCCTCCGCCTCCCCAAACAGCTCTTCCAACTGGGGACCAAGTTTTCAAATGCTGGAGACTTACTGGGGACATTCTCATTCAAACCGCTACCTACAACATTCCCCAGATGATAAATTCATCATACACAGAAGCAGGGCCACCAACCAGAGCCACGTGCAGCTCTTGGCCACCCATGGACTGGGGTGTTTTATCTGGTTGGGTGCTTTAAAAATATCTGAGTGAAGCCAGGCTATGATGGTGCACGCTTTTAGTCCCAGCACTAGACAGGCAGAGGCAGGCCGATCTCTGTGAGTTTGAGACTAGCCTGAGCTACAGAGCGTTCAAGACAGAGCTACGCAGAGAAACTCTAACTCGGGGGTGGGGGTGGGGGTAATTGTGTGAATATTTATAATGTTTATAAATCAAAAAAGTCCATGGAAATATCCAAATTTCTGGTTTTTCAGATCAGTCAACTCTGGCCCACCTTTTAGACTGTCAGCTGGAGTGAAGGCCTACTGGTCCATTCAGACCACAGTCAACCTATAGCTTGCGTAGACCTGGGATCCCTTGTTTACCTCCGCACCATGAAAAGCTGTCACTCACAAGGCTCCCCTCCCCCACGTGTTACATACCCGGACCTCCAGGTGTCCAAGTATGACAGTAGTCTCCAGCAAGGAAATAAGAGGAGGTTGTCTATGAGCACAAAAACGAGTGTGCCCCTAAGAACTTGGAAATAAATCTAGGACAAGGATTGTTCCCTGGGAGTTGGAAGTAACACCCCCATGGCCGTCCAAAGAGAAATATGCAGAAAAGTCATTGCCCAGAGAAGAAAGTGGATTGTTTTCTTCTCCACAGGGTGGCTGGGGGGAGGGTGTCACTTGGAGGCAAAACCACCAAAGAAGGCAGCCAGTTACGCTCTGTCCAGGGACAGGATGTTCCTCCTGGGTATCTCAGGGAAGAAAGGGTGTCCAGGGGTGCCCCCTCCCCGATTCCCCTTCATGTCACCCAGTTCAGCTCTGCTGTGTGGGGTTATTAGCTGGTGACAGAGAAACCAGAACCCAACACAGCCTCCCTTAGTCCCTGGGAACTGCTGGAAACCAGAAACCAGCCCACAGGGAACTGATGGTTTTTCTCCATGGTGTAGCAGGCAGGCTGCTGATGAGCAGAGACGGACAGGTGACCCAGTACAGGAGAAGCAGCTCAGACAGTTCAGCTGGAGGCAGGCCTCTCCCCTTCCCGGCAGTGCTTATGTATCTTATACAGTGTCCAGTCCCGCTGGACAACTGTGAGCATCCCAAGCCCAATCCATCCCCGGTGCTGCTTCCTGAATTCTCCATAAGCCCCGAGGAGATGGAGAAGCAGGAACCTTGGATCCTAGATTCCTGAGCTGGCCTCCAGGCCCAGAGGCAGCACAGTCATGGCTACCTCTGTGACTCCCACTCACACAGCTGGCCTTGGAAAGCAAGTCCTCAATAGTGTGTCCTTCAAAGATGACTGGTTTCCAAGCCATCTCCCCTCGAAGACTATACTTACCTTCAAATAAACTCATAAATGTTCCTGTGATGTGGAAAGTAACAAACACTAATTTACAAAGCATTTACCTTCTTAGGCCAGACACCATGCGACAGTAATTTAATCTGCAAGACGACGTCACAACGCAGACACCATTTCTGTCCCTGCTCTACATTGAGGTAACTGAGACAGGCAGGGGCTGGCCAAGGGTTACCTGGTTCAAAACAGGCCGAGTTCGCACAGAAACCCACGCAGAGTGGCTCCAAAATGTGACTATGCTAACTAGAAAAGAGGCACTGAGGGTGTTACTCACTCCCCACAATGTCCCTTGCTCAGTAGCCACAAGCTGCTGGGCCCCACGGAAGGGGCTCTGGAACCAGATCCAAGTCAAGGCTTGGGCCCCTGCACAGGTGACAGAGTAAACTGCCATCAGGCGGTCAGATCCCTGGAGGTGGTCCAGGTCTTATACGACTGCATCAGTGAGCTCTTCATAACCCTGTTCCTGCAGGCAGGGCAGGCATGCTGCACCCGTTTTACAGCTGGAGCCCCCGGAGCACCCCCGTCCTGCTGAACAGGGCAGGATAATAACTGGGGATCCTGATTCCAGCCCCTGGCATTTGCAACATCACAGAGACTAACTCTACAACATAAGCCAATGAATCGGTGGACAGTCAGGTTGAGCTGGGATGAGTCAAGGACTCAGAGGGGTAAAGGACAAATACGAGACAGAAGGTCTTATGAACTACACAGACTTCCTCCAGAAAGGGTAGGAAGACTCAACTCTTCCATAGACCACAAACATTCACAAGCTACACTGTCTATCTTGTAAAGAAAGTGTTTTAAAAAATGTCTTGTTTGTTTGGTGTGTGTGTGTGTGTGTGTGTGTGTGTGTGTGTGTGTGTGTGTGTGTGTGTGTGTGTAAATACCAAGGCCAGAAAAGGGCATCAGAGGTCCTCTATCACTCTCAGCCTATTCCTTTGAGTCAGGATCTCTCCCTGACTCTGAGGCTAGCATTTTCTCTTCCAGGCTGGAAGCCAGCAAGTGCTAGCAAAGCTCCTCAGGTTTCCAGTGATGGAGCACAGCACAGAGCTAGGACATGACACACATAACTCAGAGCCTGGATTCAGCTGGATTCCTGAGATGCTTCCTCTCCACACCCCCAGGCTGCTCATCAGACAAGCATCCGAACAGCCCTTCCTTTTTTTTTTCTTTTTAGACCCACAGCAGGCTTTGAAAGTGACTACAAGACAGGCTGACAGTGTGCTATGCATTCTTGATCTGGTAGACAATGTGCATAGGGAAAGCTCGTCCCCATGCTGTCTCTTAGACCAGCTTAGACATGCAAGTAACAAGGAGGATCATCAGTTTACAGCAGCCAGAAGCAGCGTTCCCATGCCCAGGCTCCTTTGACTGTAGTTTCACAGTCAGGCTAACATGTGAGGTCACCAGTGATTCCCTGGAGCTCTCATGGCTCTCTGTATGGGACAGCCCGGAAGCATCCTCAGCATATCACCTATATACTGGACAGCCCGGAAGCATCCTCAGCATATCACCTATATACTGGACAGCCCGGAAGCATCCTCAGCATATCACCTATATACTGGACAGCCCGGAAGCATCCTCAGCATATCACCTATATACTGGACAGCCCGGAAGCATCCTCAGCATATCACCTATATACTGGATGGCCCAGAAGCATCCTCAGCATATCACCTATATACTGGACAGCTCGGAAGCACTCTCAGCATATCACCTATATACTGGACGGCCTGGAAGCATCCTCAGCATATCACCTATATACTGGACGGCCCAGAAGCATCCTCAGCATATCACCTATATACTGGACAGCCCGGAAGCATCCTCAGCATATCACCTATATACTGGACGGCCCCGAAGCATCCTCAGCATATCACCTATATACTGGATGGCCTGGAAGCATCCTCAGCATATCACCTATATACTGGACGGTCCGGAAGCATCCTCAGCATATCACCTATCTACTGATTAGCAATGTCCTTGATGTGTGGGACCTCACTGAGCCTGGGGCATCCTTCCAGAGTCCATGGGTTCAGAAGATACCTACCTCTGTCTTGTGGGTCCCTGGTAAGATGGTAGATAACACATGGCTCTTTTGTAAGCCTGGAACTACAGCTATGCCCTTCCTCCCTGCCCCTCCACGATATGAACACAGATTAATGTGGTCATGGCCTTGTGGCTTCTTTAAAAAAAAAATCCTCTTCTTTTCTTTTCTTAGAGATGATAAAAAGGGGACCTAAAGCAGTGGTGAAGAGGGCAGGTCTCAGTCCAACAGAGCTGAGACTCTCCTCCAGGCAGGACTCAAGCCTGAAGGACAGTCCTCCTAGCCAGAGCATATCTGCCCAGCATTGAGACCAGTGCCCGCAGGAACACCTCACCTGCCAGCCAGGAGCGAGGAAGCGACTCTCTGATTTCAGCAAGATTGGCTGTCTCCCTGGGGACCCACCCGTGTAGGAAATGTCACTGATACGGGACAAGCTGCTCTGGGATCACTGCCACAGGAAGCCACTTGGACTGGTCAGGAAGAGCGGGGGAAAGGAGAGAAGCAATTTCTCTGTAAAAAGAGAAGGGCAGACGTGTCCACCTTGTCTGGCACCATCCGGGAGAAGGTAGATGGCCAGGAGAACACTCGACATTCCAGTCTGGGGTACACTGACAAGCTAAGAGTGGGCTGGGGACACTGAGCTGTTAGAACTCAAAGGAATTCTTGACTCTGGCCCTGTCCTTAAATATCTGTCACTGGTTCAGCATCTGCTAGGCAACATCTAGACCCCGGGCTACCAAGGCGAATGGAGGCATGGCTCTGTCCTTTCGGATACCTATAGGGTGGCAAGGAGAAAGCCAAAGACAATGTGTCGAGAACACGGCACCAAATCCTGCCCAGAGCCCTGGAACACCTGTCCAAGGGGAGCCAGAACAGTGTGACCCTCAGTAAGTTCTGCCTCAGTCTTCCTATGACAGGTATCCTTACAAAAGGGGACACTGAGGCAGACTCACACACAGGAAGAAACCATGTACAGAGGAAGGCGGACCGATGACATGAGAAGCCAGAGGACGACCAGACACAGTGGCCGGGACATGCTTGTAATCCCAACCCGAGAGGGCAGCGGCAGGAGCATCCTGAGTTCAGTGCCAGCCTGAGCTAAACAGTGTGACCCTGCTTAAGACAAACAGGAAGCCTGGGCACACTGAAGCTGGCCAGCAAAGCGCCAGAAGAGAAGGAGAGCTTGGCACAGATCCCCAGCCACGCTGCCAGGAGGACCCAGCCCTGCCCTGCTGACACCTGACCGTCCAGCCTGTCTCGGTGAAACCGTAAGGGCGGTTGTTTAAGTTGAATGTTGGTGACAGCAGCTCCAGCACAAACACCATTTGTGTGCACACACACTGCATATGTGCACACACCGACCCTGGTAATAGTTCCTACGTAGCCAAAACAGGTAGCAAACCAGAAATCGGCGCAAGCTATGAAAAGGCCCGTGATGCGCTCTTTGGGCAGGCACCCTGTGTCTCCACTTTAGAGATCACCAGTTTTAGGAGGTAGCATTGGCACTAACCACGCTTAGCCCTAATTGGGTTCATGTGAAATTCTTAAGCTCATCTCGGGATCTCGGGACCCACGGCACCAACTCAGCTGACTGCTGGCCAGGAGGAGCTGCAAATGGACAAGGGGAGACCCCCGGGACAAGCCCACACAGGAGCTCAGATGAAATCCACCTCAGAGGGTCACAAAGTGCAGCGATCCGTGTGGGTCTGTGGGTTCCAGGTCTGCCAGCAAGGTCAAGGAATATATCTGGCATTTCTAGGCGAGGAGAGCAAGTCAGAGTTCAGACGATGGAGGAGGCAGGTGCAGGGGAATGGTACGGAATGCGAGAGGGCTCAGGTCCCAGTTTTCTGGCCTGACTCAGCTAGCTACCTGCTCCGGAACTGCCACTCCACAGACAGCCAAGCTGTAGCCTCTGCCCACTGCTGCTAGGCCAGCTGACAGTTCCCAGGGGTGGCAATGTGGGGCATAGTCTCCAACTGTGGGGTTTGAAGTCAGTCGTTCAACTATGGAAGTTATGGGGCCCAGGCAAGAAAATAAAAGCCTTTCTTGTTCAAAATAAGAACTTCAAACTGAGCTTGGTGCCCTATGTGTGTGTGTGGCATATGTGTGTGTGTGTGTGTGTGTGTGTGTGTGTGTATGTGTGTGTGTGTGTGTGTATGTTTGTGTGTGGGTGTGGGCGTGTAGCCTGTCTGGGTTCTCCGATCCAAATACACTGCCCAGCACACACAATTCAGGAGGTGAAGGCAGGTGTACGCGGTTGGAGGATAAGGGGAACCTTTGACACAGCATGCACCTCTGGGCCACATTATCTGTCTGGTAGGAAACAGTGGTTTAGTCATGGTTTTTCCAGAAGCTTCTATTACATAGCATTTAACTAAATATGGGGTATTCAGAAAAACAGCCGAGTACGCTGTTAACTGTTCTAGGCCAGGGCACACCTTTGGCTCCCTCACCTCTGCTGATCACCTTGAGTGTACACTGTTTTTCCTACCTAGATAGGAAGACAAACACTTCTTTTTAAAAACTCCTTTAGTTGAAGAACATGGAAATAAACATAAACTGTATTAACTTATACCTGAGTAATTAGTAATATACTTCTAGCAACATATTAAGAAAATACTAATACCAAAAATGATAACAACCAAGATAACTTTGCATGGTTTCATCTGAGTCCTTTCAAAAGTACTGCAAACTTGCCCTTTTCTTCTGTCTTCCAGGGGACTTCCTGGAGCTGTGCTGAATTCCCGGCTCATTATTCATGGTTTCCCACACATTTCTGCCCATGGCGTACCAACCCAAGAGACCTCCTCCAGAACTCCTTCTGAGCCCTGAGAGCTGCCAGCTCCCACTGGCACACAAGGCCAGCCCCTCTGGCCACTGAGAATTCCCAGGATGGACGTGACAGCTAAGAACTTCAGGAGGATCCCTTGTGATTGGTGCCCATTCCTCTGGAGCTCAGTGGGGCTAGCCAGTCTGGCTGCGGCTCCATCTGCTTCAGGGCCACTCAGGACTCCAGTGCCACCACGCCCTGATCCATAGCAGTGAGCCAGCAGATCACGAGTAGGTCCGGGGACTTGGCACCTCTCCTTTGTTCCCTGGGGCCCAGAGCCAAGCAACTGTGTGAGCAGCAGGCTTGGTCTCCGCTGTGCTGACAGCTTCATCAGGCCGGTCACCACCTGCTAATGGCATCCTCAGCGCCACGAGCCCTTGCTGTCCCCTCCAACTGTGACAGTGATGAGAGCTGCCTGTCATACAACCCAAGGCCTAGTGCTTTCTAAGCCATGCCTGCACTGACTGGTTGCTCTCACTCCAGGCTCGGTCCAGCCTCTGTGCTTGCTTCTGGTCCACATGGACATGGGATTCAAGAGCAACTGCCAATCACCCCAGGGAGTTAGCTGCCTGGCAGCCGGAAGGCTTTATGGTAATTTATTCACTGGCACCTAGGCTAACTGGGACAAGAACAAGAATAGCTCCTGAAGTCCACAATGGAGGGGGTCCGCAGAGGCTTCCAGAGGGACTACAGACCACCCACTTGCCCCTCTGACATCACAGGGAGGAGCCAACAAGGTGATGAGGACCAGGCGACAAGCCCTCATTCTATGGTCATTGCCCAGGTTCCCCTGGAGAGAGACTGGTATTTACACCGTGGTGTGAGTGACTTATCACAAGTCTCAACATAGGATGCAGAGGATGAAGAATGGCCCAACCACTGGGAACCCAAAGATGGTACAGAAAGAAGGCAAGACAACATCTGGAAAGGAGTTCTGTCTCTTCCCAGTGTGCCAACGCTGCCCTTCTAGGTCAGGGCTGGCTCCCGGAGGATCCCCCTCCTGATGGCAACATAGACTCCTGGCACCATGGCCCCAGGGAGGCTAGGGGCTCGGTGTCCAGAGACTTAGAGCTAGTGGCCCTACTATGAGTTAACTTAGACAAGCTGCAGCTCTGGGCCACCCCGGTGTCCATCTCTGCGAGAAGAGGACCCTGGCCTACTCCCAGGCCCCTCTGCAGTTCCAAACCTAACTCTGAGCCATCTGTTCACTTCCCTCCCGCCCCCCGGTCAGTGGATGGGCAGGATGGGAGAGGCAGGCTCCAGCTGGGCCTCATGCCCTGGGTGCGCAGCAGGCTGTCCTGGCTGGGGGCCAGAGCTCCACCATTTCTGGCTTTGCTGTGGCATCATAAGCAGCAAGAGTAGATTCCAGGCTAAATATGGAGCCTCAGAGCCAGGCTTCTCCCACCTGCAGGCCTGGGACCAAACTACAACCTTCCAGCCACTCCGAATGCTGAGTCAGAAACTCTGCACATGGCCCAGAGCCAGGCGGGTCAGGAGGGCCAGAGCAACAAAGAACTTCCAGAGACATCAAAAATCCAGCAACGTGAGGCACTCCCCTCTAACGCAAAGCAGGCACACGCCTGCCAGTTCAACAGCTCAGAAGAGCAGAAACAACTGAGTCTCGGAATACAGCAGTTTGTCCTAAGCCTAAGAAGAGGGTATCTGGACGAGGATACATAGAAGACTATGGGAAAGTGGGAACGCAGGAAAGAGACACATCTCCATCATTAGAATGGAGCCGCAGAGCATTGTGGGAAGCCGGTGTGGATACAGAAGTCAGAAAGAGAGAGAAAGAGTGCTGGTGCCTCCATCCATACTGTCTATAGCCCAGCGAGGACGGAAACAGGAAGAGGGGCAGGGAGAGCTGAGAAGGGGGACGGACCATGGCCCTGGGGAGAGTCCCTCACAGGTGGAGCTTCTTCCTCCTTAAATCTGAAACAACGGCTGCTTGGGAGATGGCAGAGGTAACAGGTCCAGATAGAGGATGCAGCCTGAGGCTGGGCAGAGGGACCAAGAGCTACTCCAGCGGGAGGAGGGGCCCTCGGGGAGAGGGGGTGGGAGAGCAGGGCAGGCAGCGAAGCCAGGGGAGGCAGCAGGAGGGCTGTTTAGTGAAACGCAAAATGTATAGGTAAGTAGGATGCAAAAGTGTGTGTGTGTGTGTGTGTGTGTGTGTGTGTGTGTGTGTGTGTGTGTGCGCGCGCGCGCTCGTGTGCGTGCGTGCATGTGCGTGCGTGCGTGCGTGCGTGCGTGCGTGCGTGCGTGCGTGTGTGTGTGTGTGTGTGTGTGTGTGTGTGTAAAATGTGAGCCCCAGCATGGTTTCAGGAACCAGTTAGGTGATGACAAGAGAGTCACCCAGACAAGGAACTAGAATCATGAAGTGGATTTAGGGGCGCCACTCCCATACGACTGAGGTGCAACTGTCCTGAGCCGGTGTGTGTGTGTGTGTGGGGGGGGGGGTGACAGGGCCAAGGACCAGGGCAGCTGGGGAAAAAGCTGGGACTAGGACTTTCAAAGTCCCCGGCATTGACAGGCCACGGAGAACAGGTCCCTGGAGAGGATGGGACCACAAAGCGCTGGGAGAGCAGGGATACGTGGAGTGTCCTAGTTAGGGTGACTACCGCCGTGATGAAACACCAGAGCCAACAGCAACTTGGGGAGGAAAGGGCTTATTCTGCTCACACGGTCCATGACTGATGGAAGTCAGGGCAGGGACTCAAACAGGGCAGGATCCTGGAAGCAGGAGCTGATGCAGAGGCCATGGAGGGGCGCGGCTTACTGGCTTGCTTCCCCTGCTTTCTTACAGAACCTAAGACCACCAGCCCAGGGATAGCGCCACTTACAATGGGCTTGGTCCTTCCCCATCAACCACTAATTAAGAAAATGCTCTACAGGCATGCTTACAGCCTGATCTTATGGAGACATTTTCTCAATTGGGGCTCCTTCCTCTCAGATGACTCTAGCCGGTGCCAAGTTGACATAAAATTAGCCAGCACATGGAAGGTAGGACCCAAAGCAGCAAGAGTCTGAGGGTGAGGGTGCCCTTCATGGGAAGGCCACCAAGAGGATGAGCAAAGCAGAGTGCCCATGGACTTGGCACTTAGGAAGGTCCCTGTCATAAGGCCGCCCATGAGGTGCTCTTGATCTTTGAAGACTTGTTCATTTCCGAGCCTCCTGAAGAGAAACTCCATAGTCACCAAGCGGCAAGACCAGGGGTGGCAGGGACAAGAGACTGAATCAGCGCAGGGCTGCCAAGTGTGCCCACACTTCCTCAACGCTGCTCTGCCCCCCTGGGTGGGGGTTCTCTGGTGAAATGTGGAACTCAGGACTGTTTATATGGATGCATTCCCGTTTTTAGAAGCACTTTAAAGTATCATTAAGGCAGAATTTAGTGAAATGCAAAAATACAAGATTTGAAATTTTTGCTCCTCTATAACCCAGATGCTAAAAAAACAAAACAAAACAAAAAAAAAAAACAAAGTCAGTCTTAAATATTATGTTTGTGAATATATATATAATATATGATACATATATAATATGTATTTGCCTACTATATTATTATTATTATTATTATTATTATTATTATTATTATTATTCCCACTTAGATATATAACATACTATATAGCTAAAGTTTGGACTGCAGATATTTCAAGCCAAGAATGATTTAGGTCACTGCAGCCTCTCATTTCGCTGGGAAGTTGGGTGGCCAGCCAAAGTCACATCATTAATTAATGACATGGCCAGGACCAGAAGCCACACCTCCTGAAGCACGCCAGATCCTGTTGGTACCACATGGTCCAGTGCAAGTCAAACTGACGTCAACTGTCACAGAACCCGTCCCAACCCCGTGGGTCACAGAACCCATCCCAACCCTGTGGATAACAGAACCCATCCCAACCCTGTGGATAACAGAACCCATCCCAACCCTGTGGATAACAGAACCCATCCCAACCCCGTGGGTCACAGAACCCATCCCAATCCTGTGGGTCACAGAACCAATCCCAACCCTGTGGGTCACAGAACCAATCCCAACTTGTAGGTCCTCACAGAAGGGACTGGGAGGCTCCGCTGTGTCACAAGCTGTACTAGCAGTGGTTTGGGGGTTCTGTTTTTACAAGTATCTTGGCTCTGTTTTACAGAATCACAGGTATCTCCATGCCATGGTGTTATGACTTACATATGGCAAGTTCCCCAAAGGCCATGTGTTGATGGTTTGTCCCCCAGTGTGATGCTTTGGGGGAGATGTGGGAAGTCTAGGAGAGAGGGAGAGGTTTCAGGGCCTTGAGGTCACACCCTTGAAAGGAATCATAAGATGCTGGTCTCTTCTCTCTCTTACATCCTGGTCAGGAGTTATTTCACATGTCCCCATCCTGATAGTGCACCCAAAAGCAACAGAGCCAACAGACCGCGGACTAAAACCTCCCAATCTACCAGCCAAACAACCCTCTTGCTATTTATAAGTGGATTATCTCCGGCATGCATTACAGTAACAGAAAGCCAGCTAACACAGGTCATGCGCTAACTGTGTGGACCACATGGGCATGCAGCTGTGTTTGGGAGGCGGGCTGCTGAGGGAAGCAGGCAAACCGAACCCCGCCACACACCACCTGACTTTTGCATCCTACAGTAGGAATGCAGTACGTCTGCTGGAGTTGACCACCTTTCCTACAGACCCACAGCGGCCTGGTTCCACTTGGGAGTCAATTTGCTCCAAGTTCCAATTGGACTCCAGGGCGAGGTAATTTTTCTATAAACTACAAAGGTCTTAAGTTTCAGGTGAAGACTCTCAGTAAAATAAAGGGGGAAATTTACACAAATAGTTCCATAAAAGAGCAAAGGACATAAAAAATTAAATGAATTTGCAAAGAGAGAAATGGTTTGGGGCAAGCTGGCCAGTCACCAGAGAAGTGGAGAAGGAAACAGTGATACCGTTTCACCCTTATCAAATCTGGAAGAGCAGCCAGCAACGCCGACCCAGGAGGAAGGAAACGCGTTTTCTGTCTTCGATGGGAGTGAAAGCGACCCAGCTGCCCGTCTTCTGCAGAGCCGTGTGGAACAAGTGTTTCGAAAGCTGTCTGAACGCATGGACAGACGAACCTCACCTAACCTGTGCGAGCGCGCCTGGCCAACTGTCTCCGAGTATGTGGGGAAGTGTGTGCAGAGGCCACTGCCCTCAGGACAGGCGTCCGCTGGCTCTTGACGTCTCTGGGAAGCCATCGACACATTGTGGAGATCTGAGGCAAAGGGCATTTACTTTCTGACTCAACTGTAAAGAGCTGTGACATCGACACAGGGAAGGAAAGCAGCGAAAATGTTGTGAGCCCCTTAAAGGGGCAGAGCCACGACAGAGCCATTAAGAACCTGGGCAGGCCAGCTGCTGGACCGCTGTGAACCGAGGTGCCACCCTGGGAGTGAGATGCTCAGTTGTGCCCCTTAGCACAATCGCACAGCCTCTCTCTTGCCCTGGACTTCACATCTCTAGGATGACAGAGCCCCAACTAAGGATGGGACAGTAATGCCACAGGCCCTGTCCACAGCTTTGTGTCAGTATAGACTCCCCCAGAGAGAGCTTGGGGAATGGACACTGGCCAGTCTGAAGGGGGCAGAGGACTGGTGTGATTCACAGCAGGACATTCCATTGAGAGAAGATGTGGGGTACAATGTCCAGGCTGTGTCCCCAGCTCCACCTCAGCCACATACAAAGCTACAGGCACTCGGAATGACTCCCAGTGTCACATACTAGCACCTTCTCAAAGTCCCAGAGGCCCAAACAGGCCAGGAGCAAGACAGCGTTACTTCAGAGATTCAGAGACAGGGTGAGACCCAGGCCAAGCCAGCTCCTTTCTGCCCTGGCCTGTGAAGATGCTCTAGGTCTCAGGTCATTCCTGCCAGTTCCCTTCACAGGCTCCATACTACAGAGAACCACAGGAAGTGAGTTCCACCACAACAGGATTCTGTCCACAGCAGCCTTTCAGACCCACAGTGGCCTCCAGGTACGGAGTCTTCTTCACTTTGATTTCTTCAGTGGTTACACGGGTAAAAAGCATTTGCCCAAACCCCTCAGGCTGTACATGTACACTCCCCATAGTCTCTTCTAGGTAGATACTACTGTGGTGAAGTATGACTGATACAGATCGAGATGGAATTAACATATACGGCTCCCGGAAGCAGGATCTGCAAACAAAATCACACAGAGCCTTGGGGATGGTTAGAGAACTCGGGTTACCATCAGGGTACACAGGAAACCTAAAGTGAAACCAGTGAGTACTGGGTCACTGTGGGCAGGTCCTTACCTATAAATATATCAAGTATGTGCTTTCCAGCCAGTGAGCTTGAGAAAACTATCGGTTCTTGGGCTCTTGCTACCTGGGTCCTAGGAACCTACATTTTGATGAGCTCCCTGGCTGACAGCAATGGTCAGGACTCAGACCCATCATTTGGTAATGATGACAATGTGTTTATAGAAGTTCTGGCTTCCAGTGTTAACAGTGCCTGGTTCCACGTAGGAAGAATAACCCACAGCCAAAAGAATCGCGTGAATAAACAGGCTGGGCAGGACAGATGCGCTCCAATCCGAACCTTGCATCTCAAAAGTGTGGCCATATATTTGTCTGCGCAGTTTGTGCACTGCTCAAAGACACCCAGGACACGTTGTTAAGCCCGTGTCCTGGTGCAGCCACTTTGACTACGGTGGGGGAGCAGGAAAGGGTTCTTTCCTTCTAAATCCATCCACTAAGACAGGGGGTACTTTTTCCTATGTCCCCTCAAAGTTCTGGAGGAAAAAAAACCCAACAGACCAGCATCATGAAAATCCTCATTTTTTTTTCCTACAAAGCACGTGGTTTCAGCCAGGGCTCCCTATACACGGCAGAGGTGGGAGACATAGCATGCAAGGCACTCTTGGTCCTGCCTCTTCCCGTCATCCCTCAACTTCATCTCCAGGCTCCTCATCACTTGCCTTTCTCAGGAGGCATCGCATGTCCCCTGCCCCTCCAGGCCTGGGTCAAGCCACGCTGCCCACCCACCCAGCCTCTCACTGTTCAGCTGGCTCTCATTAATAGTCTACAAGCCCTCCCAACTTCCTGGCGGACAGGTCCTTCCTCCATGCATCCGGGCCGTGGAGGACAGCGAGGGATGAGGCAGGCACATTCTGAGCCTTCGCAGACCTGCTGACCTTGTTTGAAGATGATTAACACACTAATTACAATACGGTGTGAGTAAGTAAGGCATGTGCAGCGGAGGGCATGCTGTCTGTTAATTACAAACCTACTATGGTGCTCTCTAAAAATAGTGTAACTCCCTCCCCTGTCAGTCCCAAGAATAATGCAAGCTGAACTCCCGTTCTGCTGGGTCTGGTGTCGTTCACATTCCTCCACACATATCAGAGGCCTAAACTCACAGTGTGCAAATGGAGCAACCAGGGCTGAGGCCGCATTCCTGACCCTACAGCTGGACCCGGTCTCACCCTTCAGGAGGCCCGAGAATCTCTCAGGCTCACCACACAGGCCCCGCCCAGCCATGGCTGAGACATTCCCCCAGGGCCAGGTGGCAATGGGACCCCACAGCAGTTGCTCATCAAGTCCCCCAGCCATGCTGTCTCCTGAGGGTCAGCATCTCCTACCAGCACGCTCCTCCCTCTCCTGTCCCTCCTCCCCTCCCACGCCACTGCCAGCATGGAGGTGAGGGGTAGATGACGAGGAGCCGAGCCACAGGTATTCATCGCTAAAGGGACACAATGGCCCGCTTTTCTTCAGACTCCAGAGCACCAGGTCTGGGTCCAGACAGGCTCTGCACTTTAACGAATGCATCACACCAGACGAACGGCTTCTCTGCCTCAGTTTTTCTACCTGTGAGATGATGCCCAGCCCGCAGAGTTGATGAGAGGCCTGGGTAAGCGGGGGTAGGCGAATTGCCTCCAGCAGTCGGGAACATCCATCCCTCTGCTGCCACTTGCTGATTTCTGCTGGCTCTGAGGCCCTCGAAGAGGATAGAGCGTTCCGTGCTGAGATGCACAGTATACAGAGGGCAGGTCACTGACCTCATGAACGTCAGAAACCCAGGAGGCAAAGGCACAACCTGAGGCAGGAGCATCCTAAGTGGGAGAGACAGCATGATGTAACCATAACTACCTTCATCCTGGAAGCCGGCAGTTAAGTTCCCAGGATGAAGGTAGTTATGGTGTACATCATACTATACGTGCTGGGTAAGCTACTCTCCTGCTTCCTCTTCAGCTCCTGACGGTCTCCCTAGCCCTGCTGCCTAACTAAGCCTCCACCTGGGACACCAGGACTCCCCTCACACAGCCCTCTGGTACAGCCACTTCCTATGTCTCTCCTCTATTGCTCCACAGAGGTCAAGTCACACAGGAAATACTTAAGAGAAGACTAGAGAGGCTTCTCTCTCCCAAAGGTTCTCCTCTCTCTATCTGCCCAACCCACCCTTCCTTCAGAGTTCCCACGCTCCTCAGATGCAAAGTTCGCCCTGCTGTGACCTATGGCCATCTCCCTTTGGGTAAAGGCCTCCAGCACTGACTTCCACCCTGACTGTTTGCACTTGCTTAGCCATCCCTTTCCTGTGTAGGGCCCTAACTCCTCCCCTGGAGCCGAACACTCCCCACTTAGGTGGGTAACAACACCATCCAGGGGCCAGGGGTGTAGGAAGACTTCGTAATCATTTTCAAGAGGATAACGATGTTCATGCTACTCTTCAAGCTCTTGTAAGAGACAAACCGAAGGGCTCATGACCTGTCTAATCTCTGGTTTTTGGCGTCTTTAGCAGTGTGAGGTATTGGTTCCACCTCATGAAGCAAGCCTGAAATCCAAATTTCAAACTGTGGTTGGTTACTTCCATAACATCTGTACTACTGCTGCCCCGGTGTACCTTGCTGACAGACCTTGGCTGTGGTAGCCTTGGCAATAGCCTATGATTTGGGGGGAGAGTTCCACGGCACCCCTTTGACCAATAACTCAACAAGATGCAACCCATTCTTGGCACTGGAGGTTTTACCTGGTGGGATAAGATGTGTAGACAGAGCACTGTTATACTGACTCCATTTAAATACATTATTCAAATATATTTAAATAATTGTATACAGACTCCACTTAAATTTGTTTGTATATATCTTAGGAAGCTTCTAGGTAGTAACTTCACTGACGGATTTTCAAGAGGCCTTTAGTTTTTGTTGCCCCTCCTTTACCCGATTCTAGGGAAAGAGGACACCCACCACAAAGTCCTACTTCTAACTAAGAACCTATTTGCAACTGCTAACTGCTGGGAAAGGGAAAATCGGTTTTCTCCAATGGCATACCACACCAATATCAGCCACACACTAAGGCAGGCTCATGCCCAGGAGCAGCCGGCCAACACAAAACAGACTCGAGTTTTTGTGTGAGCGGTTTTTGTTTGTTTTTGTTTGCTTTTTATTTTGAGAGAGAAAGGAAAAACATGAAGTTGGGTGAGCAGGGAGGTGGGAGGCTCTGGGAGAAGCTGGAAGAGAGGAAAAATATGATCAAAATATATTGTACAAAAAAAAATTTAAGGGAGGGAGGGAAGGAGAGAGGAGGAGGGAGGGAAGCGAAGGCAGGAGGGAAGGGGCCACTGTTCCCAAGAGCACCTTCAACAGGCACGCTCCTCCCAGCCACCAGGCAAGCAGAGGAAGCACTCCCTGGCCCGGCTGCTCTCCCTCCCTTCTGTATCAACTGGAGAAAGTGCCAGTGGCTATGGAATGCCAGAAAGCCTTTGTAGCGCACAGCAAGGAGAGGGGAGCCTTCAGCTCACCCTGGACATGGGCAGCAGAAAAGGAGGGAGCGGGGAGAGAGGTTCTTAGAACAAAGTGAGGCCATGGGGCCAGGATGAAGCCAGCCTGCAAACCCAAGTTCAGTAAGGGTTATTTTTGAAAATCTTAGAGCGAAGTATCATTGGAAGAATTGGGAGCAATGTTATACGCATCATTCTGGGAGGTAGGAGGCCTCAGGACTTACAAAAACAAACAAACAAACAACCCTCCATAGTATTCAGGCCTGGTATTCTGAAAACAACACTTGCTATCTGGCCTTCTCACTGTGAGACAGAGAAGCTGGAAGACCAAGTGCTTGAGAGCTCATGATGCTGGAGAGAGAGAGAGAGAGAGAGAGAGAGAGAGAGAGAGAGAGAGAGAGAGAGAGAGAGGGAGAGGGAGAGAGAGAGAGAGAGAAACTGCTTGACAACATCAGGCTAGCACATTATTTCATGGAAAGAAGGTGGATCAAAAGCCATGCTGTGGCAGAACCTCCATTCCAGGCTGAGATGCGCATCTAATAGGGCAGCTCAGCTGAGAAAAGCTCCGAGGCCACGCCTTCAAGCCGGTGGTTGGTATCCAGTCTTCTGTGAATCTCATCCCACTGGGGGCCTGCCAGGAGATCTGGCCTCCACCAACACTGAGCCCTGGGCCCAGTACTTCAGGTGCAGAGTGAACACAGAGACCAGACTACAGGGCGGGAGGACAGACAGCCTAACAAAATCTCTGTGATGCAGGGACGTACCTGGCACACTGAGACAGACAGGACCAGAGTACCCAGGAAGCCTGGAAGTAAAAGTCACAGTAGAGAGAGAGACTCTGAAGAGCGGGTTCAAGGTCAAAACCTTGACTTTCCATTAGGCCTGATTCTAGAATACAGTTGGTATTAGGTATGATGAACATTGAGGTCCCAAGGACGTGACTGGTAAAGGTTGGTGGCCAGTATGCAAAGGAGCCAGTCACAAAGGACTATAGATATTACAGTTCCACAGCTAAGAACTGTTGAGGACAGACACATTTCCAGAGAAATCAGACTGGAGGCTCCCCAGGGCTGAGGGGATAAAGAGAAAGGGGGAGGTGATGAGAATGTCCTGGTATCAGATGGTGGTGATGGCTACCAACACTGTGAACGTGTCAAACCGAGCTACTTTACCATGGTAGGCTTTAGGGTATACATATTTTATCTCACTAAATCTTGTATTAAGGAAGGAAAGTAGGCTGGGCAGTGGTAGCACACGCCTTTAATCCTAGCAGTCAGGAGGCAGAGGCAGGCAGATCTCTGTGAGTTCAAGGCCAGCCTGGGCTACAGAGCAGATGCCAGGAAAGCCAGGATTGTTACATAGTGAAACCCTGTCTTGAAAAACCACACAAAGAAAGAAAGAGAGAGGGGGGAGGGAGGGAAAAAGGGAAAGAAAGAATGAATGAAAGGAAGGAAGGAAGGAAGGAAGGAAGGAAGGAAGGAAGGAAGGAAGGAAGGTGGTTAGGGAACTGAGAGACACTCAGAGGCTGTGGCACTGATGGTCAGTGCCCTGGTCAAAAATAAACTAAAAGGGAGAGGAAGATGGACATGAGAAGCCTCAAATGGAGGAAGGGCTCATCTCAGCTGGGATCCTCGCTGCTGCCTCTGGGTTGGGATCTTTCTTGTGAAAAAACAGGACTATCTTAGCTTGTTTCCTTCTGGATGCGGCTTTGGACACCATACCCATCCACACCATGACCTGGCATCCCAGCACACCTCTGCCCTCCTGGGTCTTCCTGGGGGAATGCAGGCCATGACTCCAGCTTGATACGGGGCCTGCAACCCGCCCCCCCCCCCTAAACTGCGCTTCACAGACGTCTTTCCAATGGGATACGTTACCTGCTCCCATAGCATTTCCTAAGCAGACAAGGCATGAGTTCTGTTCCGCTCCATGATTCTCTTGGAGGCCCCATTTGCACATTCACCACTGTGGCAATTACAATACCCAGTCCCGTAATATCACACATTCCACATCAGTGGATCTCAGCATACTAATAACACTTAGCAATTACAACCTTCTAGAATAGTCTCTCCTCAGTGCAGAAAGCCAGAAAACAAAACAGCAAAATCATACGCAGGACAAGTCCTGAGCCCCGAGGACATGATGATTATGAAGCAGAAGCAGAAATCACAGTCAAAAGAGAGGAGTCTGAAAAGGTGGAAGGAGAAGACATGCTCCACTTATGTCCTTCTGTTCTGTGTCTTTGGGTCTCGCACATGTCCCCACACTTAGGGTGCTATGGAACATCAGCTAGTGCTGCAGACATGAGGGCGGGGACTCTTTCTGGTCTGGGGTGGCTTTTCACCTACTTAGTTTTGCTGTTTGTGCTGCAAAGAAAGAAGACTCACCAGTGAGCAGGGTGCCAGGATGGGAGCAGCGGAGGAGGGGACAAGCCAATGTCCTCAAAGAACTGAGGGGCCCATCTCCGGAAAGGACGGAAAGGACGTCACAGCACCGCCCACCCCTACCCCGACACACACAATGGCTGCTCATTTTCCTACGGTTTGAGCTGACCAGGAAAAACAGCAGGCCAGAGGAGGCCGGGCCACACGACAGTGGGGGTGGCATTACACGGGCTGGCTGCCAGGACAGGCTAGACTCAAAGGCACATGTTTGACCTTCCAAAGGTCAGCTCTGTGAGTGACCACACATCTATAGAACACAGGCCACTTCTTACCCTGCTTGGCCAGGCAGGCAGCGCACCTGGGCACACTGTGGACAGGGCTACCATCCAAGGTCAAGGACAGACGGTCCACAGACCCATATTATTCTCTAGCAAGGTCTCTAATCTGAGGTCGACTGTTCCACACGGGGCATACCTCCTCCTCACCTGCCTGGCATGCCAAGGGGCCCTCTACACATGTTTGTGGTTGCCGCCAGAGGGCTAAAAGCAAGACTTGGGCTCAGCAAAGCACTTCATTTCCTGAGGTCTGTGCTGAGCAACAACCTCCCTCAACAGCCCAGCCTGGACAGAGGGCGGGCGTACAGTGTGGACACTGCCACTGACCAGAGGCAAGCGTCACAGACATGTGCACAAAGCGGCCTTTGAAAAAACACCTGCAACACATCATGTGTCAGGTGACAGGCCTGAGCAACCACAGAGAATAAACACCACAGGAGGGCAGGGCCAGACCAGGAGGCTGGGTCCCAGGGACCATCTACCCCTCCGGCCTCATGGTGGGGTTCGGGGATACACATCGCCTACACTGACTGCATGGTGCTGGCCTCTGAAGGACCCGGGCTCCATCCTTAGCTCTGCTCACAGTGCAGGATCTGACTGCATTGTTCCTAAACCCCTCAAAGGCAAAAGAGAAGTGAAAATTAGTCTAATTAAAGGTGGTGCTGCTCACAGGACGGGAAACTCTGGCATGCTGCCGAGTCTCTCCCCAGCCAGCTTTCAGGGCACAGGGTTTGGAGATGGTGAATGGAAGTGGCACTTCTGTCACTCAGCTGTGTCATCCCAGGGACAGCCGTGCACGAGGAAAAAAGAGTCACTTGTCTTACATAGTGCTGTGAGGGCACCTGAGAAAAGATGGAGGTTAAGAAAAGTAAACTTTATACACTCTGTAATGGCCCACCGCATCTCATGATGCGCTCAGCCTCCTCGGGAGACAGAGAAGGAGCCTTCATCCTGCACCCCAAAGTCCAGGCACAGATGCCAGACGCCAGGGAGGGAGGTCCCAAAGTCTTCCCACCCCCAGCTCCTGGACCCTCACGTGACATTTACCTTTCTCTTCTGGATCTAGATGCAGCCTTCAAGGGGACAGATGGCTAACTGACATTTCTATTCCCCCACTTTAGAGGCAGAGAGGAAGCAATACTGGACTAGGTCACACACAAAGGTACCCCAAGAGCTGAGAGCCTAGCAGTCCAGGGCTACATCTAGTGAAACAGCTACTGACTGAGCAGTAGCTGCTCACGTGACATGTTCCATGTCCCTGTACCCGGGAAAACTTAGCGGCTTTGTTCTAGATGTATAGGGAACCAGTACCTTGAACCAACCCACCCCCATGCGACCACCAAGCTGAGAGGGAGCCCAAGCCAATTGTGGAATCATGTACCTAAAGAGATATGGGAG
The DNA here is from genome assembly GCF_004664715.2 of Peromyscus leucopus. NCBI lineage: Eukaryota > Metazoa > Chordata > Mammalia > Rodentia > Cricetidae > Peromyscus > Peromyscus leucopus. The sequence goes on from NC_051079.1 coordinate 63,308,617, forward strand.
GTTGTAGCTACCCTGGCTGATAACCCACCGATAGAGAACCCCTCCCTAACTATAAGCCTTACCCAAAATGCAGAACTGTGAGCAAATAATAAAACATCATCATTTTAAGGCATTGATTCAAGCTTAATTCTTTGATGCAGGATTAGAGAACTAAAGCAAAGAGACTATGAAGAAGAAGAAAAGAGAAGCAAGACAGAGTGCTAGGAGGGACAGCCAGGGTCCCTGGAAAGCCGTTACCCCAGATGGGTGGTACTTTACCACACACAGCTACCAGTGCACCAGAGACCTCCATCTTGGGGGTTACGGCAGGAAGTCCACCTGACCAAGACAGTAGCAGGAAGAAGCAAGCTCAGGGTTTGCTGAGAGGAGGTGGTGAGACTTGGCATGCCGACTGCAGACGAGGCCTGAGGACCATCAGTGACCTCGGATGCCATTCGCTGGGAGGTGACTGGGGCAGCTCAGCATTGATGTGTCCTCCTGCTCCCTGTGTGACGATGCTAGCCTCCTGGAGGACAGGAGTGTGGCACAGTGCAGGGTATGGAAGCCTGGCAATCACTGAGTAGGGCTGTATTTGTGCAGTCGGCGTGCTGGGGCATGGCGGCCCTCTTCTACCGACCTGACCTCCCCTGCCCCTCCAAACCCCAGTTCTGTTCTGCAACCCACGTGACCCTAGAGCTCCCACTGCAGCATCTGCCTTCCGTGGCTTCCCATCTTCTGCATGGGAAGTGTGTGCCTGAGCAATCACTGGGACACAGGGAGAAGAAGCTGGATAGCGCGCTGTTTGTATTTCCTTTAGAAAATGTAGAAACAGCACATTCCGCAGGAACATATGGTTGTAGGTATAAACACACGCTAAGGGAGACAAGGGCACAGATGTGATTTCTCCTCTCGGGTGAGCATTCTGGAGACGCCGTCCAGGGGTGGACATACGGGACAACGTGGAGGTCCCGAGCCAGAGGATTGCATGGGAAAGCTCCTGCTGTCGGGTTCTACTGCCCAATGCTTCCACCTGCCCGAGTAAGTCGGGCTTCACGATGAGGCCCGAATCCTGTATGCTCTACGCGGCCCCCGAGTCCATCTGCAACCACCTGCCCTCTGCCTGAGAAGAGGGTTATTTTCACACCGTCCTCACACAAGCCACTGCCCTGAGCAGAGAAACGCCAAAGACCCTCCCAACCACCAACACCTTTCCTCCGTTCACTCGTCCTCTCCAGGGCGACCGACGAGTCCCACACGCAGCATCAACTGCCATGGAAATAAAACATGGGCACTGTCCCCAGATTGGCCTGGATCAGCTTCCTGGGCCGTCTGACAGCTGTGCAAATGTGGACAACGTAGCAAACCTCTCTGAGCAGCAGTTTCCTCGTCGTAAGGTAATCAGCTTCATCTTTACCTCAAAGAGCCAGGGAAGAGTCCCAGGCTCCCCTCTTCTCCTCTTCTTGGGCTCTGTGCTGGTTAACTGTTTATGTTAATATGGCGAGGCTAAGGCGCTCGGTCTCTGGGTTCAACTCCTCTGGTTGTTGACAAGAAAGTATATTTCATATGTGACTAACATTGACACTGACTTGACTTAGCAAAAGCAAAATGGCTGTCTATAACGTGGGTGGGCGTCATCCAATCAAAGGCCACAAGAACGAAGATCTCTCAAAGAAGCAGGAATTCCACCTCAAGACTACATAGGCATCCTGTCTCGGTTTCTGACCTCCAGCTCTGTAGGTCAAGAATGCTAACTTTTACGTAACTTCCTGCCAGCTAGCATACTCTCCAAACCTCAGCGTGCCAGCCCCCAGCACGGCCTGCGCCATGGCCTGTGCCGTTCCGCTGGCATTTTCTGCAGACTCCCACTGAGCCAGGCTCCGTGAAGCCAGAAGCTGAATGTGGTTTGCTCGGTGCACAGGGTCAAGCCCCAAACATCACAGACAGAAGACTGCCCCCCCCCGCACCCCCCAGGAAACGGGAAGATGAAGGCTGACAGAGCCATGTGTCAGCGCGCCACACACCCAGAGGGAACTAGGAAGGGTCAGTGCTGTTGACCTGGAAGGCAGCTACAGGATGCTTAGGTAGAAGGACACGGGAGAGCGTCATTCTTAGGATGGAAGGACAAGAGAGGAAGGAGGCCAGAGAGGAAAGCGAGGTTGGCACCTGCTGTGGTCAGAACGCCTACTTTCTGCTGGTAGGGAATACATCGGGTATGGAAAAATAATCGAATATTGGATGGTGGCTTTCTTCAACTCCCCATGGGCAGGGGAGTGGACCGGGAATCTGAGAGACTGAAGGCGCTGGGTGGGGGATACCGAGGCTTGTCACACAGCCTGTCCTCTTTCATCTGCTGGGAATTTTCAGTCCTAAGAGACTCTGACAACTTGCTAACCCCAGGAGGGAGAAGCTGAGAAAGAAGTGAGGAGATGAGGGCAGAGTGAAAACTATAGTTCCACAGTTTGCAGACGATGCCATTTCTTAAAAAAAAAAAAAATAAATTACTGAGGCAAAATTCACATAACATGAAATTAACCAATTTAGGCATTTTAAAGTACAACCGAGGCGCATTCCACACCTTCACATCATTGCAAAACCGTGACCAAAACACTCCCATCGCCTGACTGAACATCCTAAGTAGTGACTCTCAACTCTCTCTTCACCAGCCCTGGAAAGCACTTACCTGTGGGCCGTGTCTACTAAGCAGTTGTGGAGACGCCGCACAGACAGTGCAGCGTGTGGCCTTGCGTCTGTTTTCTTTGACGTTACAGTCAGCCGACTTGAAGTCAAACAAATCACTATCTGTGATGTGTGTGGTCCTCCCATAGGTGAGGCTACTCTCCACTGTAATATGTATGACTACTTTGCTCCTTTTCATGGCTGCATAATAACCCACTGAATGGATATACCACATTTTGCTTAACTATTCATCTCATGATGGACACCAGGTCACTTCCACAGAAACTTCATTTTACTTTGATTTATTTTGGACTAAGTATACTGTCACTTCAAGTCAGTTTTTAAAATTGTTTCTAAGCAGGATGTGGTAGTGAATCATGCCTATAATTCCAGTACTCAGGAAGCTGAGTCAGGAGGATCATGAGTTTGAGGCCAGCCTGGACAACACAGTCTCAAAAAAAAAAAAAAAAGTTTCTCTTTGACAGAGAAGGCAGGATGAAGACATGGGAAAAGTTCAGAGCCTGAAAAAAGTAGTGAAAAGCATTCTGAATATAAAAGGGAAGCGAATGATAAGTCATAATCACATATTGTCGAGGAGCCTTTGGGAATGCAGCTTCCCACAAATTTCATGATTGCTTCAAGTAGAAAAGTATTCAAATCCTGTCTAAAATTGGGCTGCATCAGGAGTCTCCACCCAGGCTGTATCCGGGTGTAATAACATCCATCGCTGTTGTACACTGACCTCAGACTGTCCCCAAGTCTCCATCTGACTATACTGAGCTCCCCTTAGGCCTTGCCCGGGGCTTCTACTTCCAGTGTGTGCCCAGGACATTCACATCGTTTCAGCTCTGGGCAGAAGATGCCACGCAGGCAGGGTCTAATTAGACCAAGATGCTCTAATCATCTCTTAAAGGTTACACTAGCTCCACACCATTGCACTGGAGACCTGGCTTGCAATACTCGAACCCCTAGGGGACAAACTGCATGCAACCATAACAGGCTCCTCTGGGTCTCTATCACATTCACTCATCCCTGCAGCAGCATCTAGTAGTATACACCATATGGTGCCCAGCACCACAGAGAAAGAGAGCCCAGAGCCCAGTCCTCGGGGAGTGGCTGGTCTTCCCTGGCCTACTCTTACAGCATGCCATCACTAAAGTTACCAGCTGACTCTTGGCCATCCATTCTTCCCACTCTCCCTTACTAATAGAACGGTGCTTACGTACAACACCGCACTTCCCAGACCCACTTGTGAATGGCGATGAAAAGTAAGAACTGAACACAGTTCATCCTCCTCATGGAGAAGGTGGCTGGGGTAGGTTGTGACGGCTCATCTTGGCTATCAACGAAGACGCACCTAGGGAGAGGGAGCCTCAGTTGAGGACCTGCCTCCATCAGATTGGCCTGTAGACGTTGTCTATGAAGCATTTTCTTGTTTGCCCATTGATGTGGGAGGATCCAGCCCACTGTGGGCGGTGCCATCCCTAGGCTGGTAGTCCTGGGTTCTGTGAGAAAGCAGGCTGGGCAAGCCAGTCAGCAGCATTCCCTCCATGGTCTCTGCTTCAATTCTTGCCTTAAGTTCCTGCTTGGTTTCTATGAATGGACTACAACCTGTAAGCTAAAATAAACCTGTTCCCACTCGAGCTTTGGCCTTGGTGTTTCATCATAGCCACAGGGAAACAAACTAGGGCATGGCTAAAACTCCAGAAATCAAGTTCAACAACAGATGACCTTTTGTAAGTGGGCCCATGGCACAGGACAAGCAAAAAGGTACAGTCACAAAGTGCCACTTACTACTAAACCAACAGCATACTCCCTGCCAGCATGCCTTCACGGTAAAGAAACGCACGTCTTGCTTAGGTCCACATTACCTCCAGTCTCTCTTGCTAAGCGATGCATACGGATTGGTTTCTTCCGAAACAACGAAGGATTCTGGGCTCTGAAGAGACCTCTGCTGGCGTGAAGGGGCACCGAGGCACCCACGGCGCAGAGAGTAGCCAGCAGCTTAGTGACAAGACTCCTGAGGCCATCCATATCATCACAGACCAAAAAGCAAGACCCCGGGCTTGAGGGCCAGGAAGGGGTTGAGTGAGCCCTCTGAGCAGCCAAGGGCCTCCTGCCCAGGCCAGGCCACAGCATCTGAAATGGGCAGAAGAGCTGCAGCCTCTGTCCCTGGTTGCATGTCTGGCCCCCCAATGGACTGGCCAGACTGGGCTAGCTCTGGCTCCCTCACCTGCACGCCTGTGGCCTGCCCTACGCTGCAGCACTCTTTCTGGCCTGCTTCACACACCCCAAATCCTGGGTCCACGGAAATATCTGAAGGCCCCACCCTAGTCCTCTAATCCAGGCCTTGACCTAGAATGTTCCTTTGAGCTTAGCCACTTCTTCGGCCAGACCAGACTGCCTGAGACCTGTGATTTGGCTCTCTGCTTGCTCAGGGCTTCCGTAAGAGGCTTTCACTGGCTCTTCAGGGTGGGCCAGGTTCCCCCACAGCCCCCTGCAGCCCCTGAAGCCCCCTACAGCTTTTCCTGCCTGTCTGTCCTGTTCTAGGGTGCTCTCCCTACAGGCCTGTGACCCCTACAATGGGGCCTGTGAGAGGTCACAATGCCCTTAACTCCTCAGCACAGCTCCTGGCATAGACTAATTTCTCAAGGACTATTCGTGATGGGAGGGGGAGTCAGACTACACAGCCGGCATCTGGCTTTACCAAGTGTCTCTTCACCCGGGAAAAGAAGTGATCTCCTTCCCCGAAGGGCAGCTCTGATGAACAGAGGATTTTTACACAATCCTCTGCAGCAGGATGGGTCTCAGACTTCTCCCTGGTTAGACATGCTCTCCTCAGCCTGCCCATTTGGTAAGGTCTTCCTCTGGATTTCCATGGTGCCGGGCAACAGACACCTTCCCATCCCTATAGAGACGACTGGAAGTTTATCAATGAACTTGATGTAGGCTTGCAGGTTGAAAATGCTAACCGAGTGTGTACCACACTCAGTATGCCTTGGTCAAGATCATCTGGCACCCTAACTGAAGGAAACCAGTGTCACTGTCTCCAAAGACAGAGGTCAAAAAGGTCAACCATGTGGCTGACATAGATACAAGCCAGCGCTGGTTCATCGGACACAAAAGCACCACGGCCCGGGTCATTGACGGGATAGCTGGTGCTGCCCACCCCGACTCACAGCAAGGGCCGTGACGGCCCAGTTAAGGTGCTCAGCAGTGACTGTGCAGTGCTGGGTACTGAGCTGCCCTTCAGAGGAGGAAGACTGAGCAATACACTAATTGCAGGCTGCCTCCCTGCTTTTAATGGCTAGGCTGGAAAATGGAGTACTTTAACCACATGGTATTAAATCAAATTTCTCAAGCATACTGGCGAGGCTGGGCATTTAAAGGAAACCTATTATGAAATCTTTTATAGAGCAGGTCCACTGAGCCTTTTGAAACTGGGGGTTAATTTCTGAAATTCCCTTTTAAAAACTGTAATCCACGTTTGTTGGGGGCCCCAAGCCCCTCACTCATCCTTGTTCACGCCTTGCTGCATTTCTCATTTGCAGGCTGTCCGCACAGGCTCCCCGGAGCTTTACAAGCTTTGTCCCTTCTACAGGGTATGCCTTTCCAGCCATTAAAGGGTTCAGTGTGGATACGATGAAGGACTGGTATACCCCAAATTCACATGACAGTCCTAACCCTCAATATTTCAGAGGGTGACTAGATTCGGAGACAGGACCTTTAAAGAGGTCCTTCAGGTGAAATCCTAGTGAGTCTCAATCAATGTGGCAGGTCGGTGTCTCCGAAGAGGAGACCGGGACAGAGCCATGCAGATAGGAAGCCACATGAAGAGGTAAGGAAAAGATGATCATCTACAAGCCAAAAAGAAAGGCTCGGGAGAAACTGACCCCACCAGAGCTTTGCCCTTGGACTGCCAGCCTTCCGAACTGGTAAGAAACAAATGTCTGCTGTGTAAGCCACCCTGTCCCTGGCCTCTGTCTTAGTGGCCTGAGCACATGGAGACAGACTGGGTCTGTCTGTCTGGCACTTATGATCTGAGACCTTGGGCAGGGGTGTAGCTCAAGGCTCTGATGCCCGCTTAGTTCCCCTGCCCACTGGGATGCACAAAGCCCGACCTCACAGGCTTCTCATCCTCCGTGGCTCTGATGATGCTGGAGCGCCGTCCTCTACGTACGCACAGGAAAACGAACGAGCCTTTCCTCTCATTTCTGCTGTCTGCGGGGTGCAGGGTGCCAACATCAGAAGGAGATCCTCACACCGGCAGCCTGGCTTTTTTTTCCCCCTTCTGAAATTAACACTTGGCTTTTTTCCCCACTCTAAAAGCATTTTCCATATATATGTATATATTAAAAAAAAAAAACAAATCTGTTTTCATTTTACAGTTGAGGTCAACTGAGGTTTTGGAGTGAGAAACTAATTTGGTCCAAGGGCTTACTGCTCTCTGGAGTCACATCCCTGTGCCCTTCTGCACTTCCTGCTGGGTCTTCCCTCCTGCTCCCTTCTGCCATCACTGACACCCCAAGCATCATTGCTGCCGACTTCTCTGCCTCGAAACCGTCAGCAGCCCCCAGGTGCCAGAGTCCCCGCTGACTCTCACCACTTTTAGCAGCAGCTCACCTCTCGCCTCCTGCCAGTGCTGACCTGCCTGGTTTGGGGTTGGCTCCTAGAAGGCCACACAGACTGACAGCTTGATCCTCAAGTGTGGTATTGTTGGGGATGTCGGGAGACGGGTCCTGGTGGGAGGTCTTTGGGGGTGTGCCCTTCCTCCGAGAGGACAGTAGGACTCTGGTTCTCCTGGCTTCCTATTTCCCAGTGCGACCCTGACGTCACACGCACTCCCCTGTCTTCACCACAGTCTTCCAGATGCTGACGGCGGCACACCCTTAAATCTCTAGATAGATGAAGTAAAGAAACCTCACGGCTTCATGAAGTTAGCCTGACTCTGATACTTTATTATGGTAATATAAATCTAAAGAACTTCCCAGCACAAACCCCACAGGGTCAGACCAGTCCCACCGCCCCACAGAAAAGGGCTTAGGCGCAGTGGAGATGTACCATACATTATAGCAACCTTTCGGACCAGGAAACTAGAAGACAGCGGCCCACCTCTGACTCTACCGTGTGGTAAGAAGACCACGAGACAGCGAGTCACGACGCAGCCTCTGGTCCTGTGTCAGCTGCAAAGCCCTGTGTGGTCCTTCCAGTCCCCCCGAGGAGCCCCGCCAAACCTAAACAGTAACACGGCCCCCCCCCCCCGCCCCGGCCCCAAAGAAAGCGGAGAGCACTCAGGAAATTCGTAGACTACAGCACTAATGAGTGGCACCTGATGCCATTTCAGGACCCAGCAGTCCGGGCAACTGCTCAGCTGTTTCCTGGAGGGGGAGGAAAGTGACAGCCAGGAAGCACAGACCCCCAACTAGGCACTCTGCCCAGAAGGCCGCAGGTGAGGACTGTAAGCACCCTGGGCTGCTGGCACTGCATCATGGAACCGGGCACCTGGTCTCCACACCACGTGAGAGGCACAGACAGCGACAGGGTAATAAACAGAGTTGGGCACAAGTCGAGACCTCCAGCTAACTAAGAATGCAAAATCACTTAGCCTAATTGCATTGTGGCCAGGTGCCACGCAAAGGCCGAAGGTGGTGTAAGATGTAAAAATTAACACAGTGCTTCACGCTTCTTTAGACGCAGCTTAACGCAACGGGAGTGACGCGTATGTGCAAGAACTCCTGAAACATGATGGAAATGCTTGGCTACATGCTCTAGGATGTAACTTCCAAGGAAAACAAACTCTGATTTTCCACAATGGCTGTTCAAATTAAGTAAGTTCAGTGGCTGGAGGGATGGCCCAGGGGTTAAGGGCACTTGTTGATCTTGCAGAGGACCCAGGTTTGATTCCCAGCACCCACAGAGTGGCTTATAACCATCCACAACTCTAGTTCCAGGAAATCTAATGCCTTCTTCTGACCTCTGCAGGCACCAGGCATGAATCTAAGTGGTGCACACACATGCACATAAAATAAATAATTCTGAAAAAGAAAAGAAAAACCTTTTAATTAAGTAACTTCAGTTTTATGTACTATCTACTTTCCCTCAAAGGCTGGCTATTAAACAAATGAGGTCAAATGTTCTAGGACAAGCTACAGGAGAGCCCGGCTTTAGAGGACTTTGAGGAGGCCTACAAGGGCTGTTCAGAGAGGGGGCTTGTAGAACTGATTCAGAATCCCACATGTCCCTCCCCAAGTAGGGCTCTATTAGCACAGGACTGTGTCCCCTACTCTCCAGGCCTGCAGGAATCAGCCTGCTTTCTGGGTAATATATTAAGGAAAAGAAGTCCCTCTCTCCAGAGTTCTCCCGCTTCCATAAATGGTCCCTTCCCAGAACAAGCCCTGCCTTCTAGAATACTGGTGACCCACCCCCTGCCTAAGACCAGTAGGGTTGCCGACAAATGGCACTTGAGGAAAGCTAGCCTGTGCAAACAAACAAGACCTCAGTCTGGATAAAGCTAGGAAGCTTCTAGAGCAAAAAAAAATGAAAAGGTTTCAGGTCACCTTCCTCCCCCTTCCTAGGCGTCAATACTGCAAGGCCCAAGGGAGGCTGCATTTCAACCCCATAGATCCCCCATTATAGAAAAGAGGGCTTGTGGAGACAGCCATCTGCCACAGGAAGTACCTGTAGGACTGTCTGCAGCTCCAGGCTACACCTCCCCAGGAGAGTCAACCCACCACTCAACCTTCCCGTTCTTCCCTCTGGCTTAGGGGTACCGGGAGAGGGAGCTGTGCAGGTAACATCCAGTCATTGTTGCTGGTTAGCATTGCGTCTCTCTAAGGCACCTTTTATTTTAACTGGCCGCAGCAAGCTGAAGTGGTTAGAAGGTTGGATCTCACTGGGATCTTTGGGTTCTAAATCTTCAATTTAGTGATGCCAGATTCCCAGGAGCCCATTCTGTGGTCCAACGCTCTGTTCCACCTACAGGGTCTCCAGTTCTGAGACTTCCTTTCTGCTATTTCTCCCTGGTTGGCCTATATCTCTTACCATAGATTTGAGACCCTCTGGTGCTTCAAGTAGATTGGTCTAGTTGAAATATGTCTTTCTTCCATATAGCCATAGAAAGGTTATAGAAAAGATACATTACTCTCTAGCTTCATCCCTTGGGCATGATGACCACTAGAAAGCCTATTTATCTGGCATCCTTATTCCCACAGAAGAATGTTCTGGTCTGAATGTGCCCTCCAAAAGCTGGCACTGGGAGGTAGGGCCTGATCGGAGGTGGGTAGGAGGTCACAGTGTTCCACCTTTATAAAGAGATAACACCGACTGAAAAAGGACTTAGCTCTGAGAGGTCTTTCAACTTAGGGGCACAGCAAGAAGGAGCTCACTGGATCCATCCCCTGGATCTCCCATATCCCACCCTCCAGACCTGTGAGCTAAATAAACTCTATTGTTCATACATGACCCAGCCTCTGGCATTCTGTTACAGCAGCCCAGCAGGGCCTAGGGAGGAGCGTATGAGCTAGAATTCTGAAGAGCTTTTGTGCCAGAACTCGTCCTTCCTTCTCCTGCTCCTCCCACCTCTCTTCTCCCCTCCTCCCCTCCTTCACCCCCTCCTCCCATGGGTGGGGGTTACAGGTCTGTGCCACCAAGCCCAGCTGCTTGTTTTAATGTGAATTTAAACAAATATGAGGCTTTACATTTTTCACACGTTCCTTAGCATTCAAGTGAAAAACACCTGTTCTGCCAGCAGCATGAAGACTATTCTTTAAGGCACAAAGGGCTTTTGTGGCCTATGAAAATTGTCTCATAGGGTCCTGAGAGCCTGCTGGGGTGGGCACTGAGGGAAGGGTTAAAGGGCAAATAAGATGCTGTACAAGCCACCTCAGCTCTATTCAGCCATCCAGGCTCAGAAAGGCCACCAGGGAGAAGTGGCATCGTGTGGAGAGGAGGACAGATTTGGAGACAGATCATTGCTTCTTAGGAGCTGTGTGACCTTATAATAGTTCTTAGAATAATGCATATGGTAAGTACTATATGGATTGCTTCTATTATTAAAATTCTTAAAGATGTTTGAAGAACCTTCTTACTAAAATTAAGTTTGACAAACATTCCAGGCTTTTGGTACCTATGAGAGATGATGGGTCACGGGTTCTAAGACCCAGATGCTCAAGTCTCTAAGATAAGGCACAGTATTTACATATAATCTACATATACCCTCCCATGTACCCAAACTCAAATCTACATTACTTAAAATCCCAAATACAATATAAATGTGGTATAAATAGTTGCTGTTGTATATCCTATAAGGAATAACAAGAAAAAAGTCTGCACATGTTCAGTACAGATATAATCTATTTGTTTAGCTTTGGTGTTTTGAGACAAGGCCTCAAGCAGTTCAAGCTAGCATTCAAGTTCAAGCTTAACAATATACAGCTGAGGATGTCCTTCAGCTCCTGATCCTCTTCCTGCTACCTCCCAAGTGTTGGGGTTACAGGCATGAGCCAACCACAGTCACCCCAGATACAGTTCTTTAAAAAAGATTTTTGAGTCTTGGTTGACTCCACAAATGCAAATCCTACAGATACTGATTGTATCTTACACTACCAGTCATCAATCTTTCCCTAAATGGCCAGACACGCTGCTTCCTGGGCTACACGTTCTCTATGACAACCAGAACCACCACAGACACACATAAAGGACTGCACATGACTGTTTCAGTAAAACTTCCTAAGACGCTGGCATTGGGCTGGGTTTGGTGGGGCAGGCCACAGACTGCCAACCCCTACACTACACCGAGTCCTCTACTTTACAGGTGAGGAAAACAGCTGGGGAGGTGAGTTGGCAAAACCAGAAGCCAGGACACTGGCTGCCCTAAGCCAGGGACTCCAATAATGCCAATTCCCAGCCGCCATGTTGTGAGGGAGCCCAAGCATCCAGTGAAGAAGCCACAGTGAGATGAGCCAAAGCCTCACGCACACTAGGAATGCGCTCGACCACTGAGCCACACTCTCGGCACTTGGTTATAGTATAGCTCTGGCTGGCCTGGAATGATGCAGCCAAAGCTAGCCTTGAGTTCCCGATCCTCTTGCCAACACCTCCTCCTCCTATATGGCTTGTGCCATCACGCCCAGCTGGGTTTTGTTTCTCTTTAATGCGTATTTAAACAAATGGGGGCATGAAATGGTTTTACCTGTTCCTACCTAGTCAACTAAAACCATCCCGCTCTGTATGGACGCATTTCTTTAAGTCACAGCAAAGGGCTCACTGGATGCGGCTAGTTATAGGCTGAATTATGTCCCTTCCCAATTCATCTGTTAGAGGCCTGACCCCCAGGGTGACTGCACCAAGAGAAGGGGGCTGTAAAGAGCTAATGACGGTCAAGTGAGGCCAAAAGGGTAAGGCTCAAACTCAACGGAGCTGTGTCTTCACAAAAGCGGCTGACACAGGTGCTGTTTCCGTGTGTGTGTGTGTGTGTGTGTGTGTGTGTGTGTGTGTGTGTGTGTGTGTGTGTACACAGAATAAGGCCATGGGTGAGCAACAAGAAGGTGGCACTGAGAAGCAAGAAGGCCAGAAACCAAACTTCCCGGCACCTCCATGTCCTTGATGCTCGGACGATGAGGAATGCACTGTCCACAGTCCCACCGCTCTGCATGGTTGGCTGGACAGACAGCGGAGGACAGACAGGGTAAGTTCTGGGAGACAAGCAGTATTCAGAAACAGAGAGATAGGTCCATAGTGACGCTTCCAGAAGTACAGAGGCATGGAGAGGTGGAAGCCCGGTGCCTGCCGTCTCTGCAGAAGGGGAACCAATGCAGGTCCTCACTGAGCTCACGACATGCTTCCAGCTGGCTAATCGTTCCTGAGGTAGGGCCGAGTCTGCCTGTCTTTCGTCCTCTGTCCCCCTCCCTACTTCACCCCAAACTGGGCTCACCCCCGCCCGCTCACTCAAGCCCCAAAGACTTCTGCTGGGGCCACACACCAAGAGACTGTGCTGCGTTCCTCTGAAAAGCGGCCCCCTCGTCTACTGCTCGCCTGGGAAGTCACTGAGTCTGTTAACTACAGACAAAACACCTGGCATAAACAAACGGGGGGGGAAGAAAGCCTTATTTTGGTTCCTATTACGGGGCGACTGCCAGTCCGTCACGGCAGGGCAGTTGTGTTGGAGCAGAGGTCCACTCCAGGCAACAAAGAAGCAGAGTGAAGACAGACTGGTACCAGAGCAAGAAACGGCACTCAAAGACACCCCCCGGGAGTACTTCTTCCAGCCTAGCCCAGCCCTGCCTTCCATTTCTCACCACCTCCAACCGTCTATGCACATCGTGGATCCATCAGGAGATTAAACATGCATGAGGTCAGAGCCGCATGATCTAATGGGCTCTGGAGACAGGCCTGACAGACACACTCATAGCTGCCTGTCATTAGCCACCCAGGCCTCTCTCAATCCAGTCACATCCACAGTCAAGATTCTCCATCACGTCACCTGTCCCTCCGCGTCACGGGGCCTCTGCAAACTGAGCCAGCGTGAGGAGTCAGCCGGCTTTGTTTTCTGAGCAGGAAAGAGTAGAGGCCGGGGTTGAAGAAGCCGAGACGCCACAGCCATACTCCTAATGCAAGGGGCAGTTTCAGGTCTGCAGGCCAGGCCGTGAGTGATCCACCCCTGGCTTTCCCAGGCCTGGTGAGTCATCTCTCAAGAACCTCACCACCCAGCCAGACCTAGTAGTGTGTGTATCTTAATCCCAGTAGTCAAGGGGCAGGGGCTGGAGGCTAGCCTGGGCTATGTATTGAGACCCTGCCACAAAACAAAACGAACACAAAATCTCTGCCTCTGGGGCCGGAGGGATGGCTCAACGGTTTAAGAGCACTTACTGCTCTTGCAGAGGACCTGGATCCAGTTCCTAGAACACTTATTGTGGTCATAACCAAATGTAACTCAGTTCCAGGGCATCTGACCCCCCTCTCCTGACCTCCGTGGGCACGAGGCATGCATGTGGTACACATATATACACACAGAATACTCATACACATAAAATAAACAAATCTAAAAATATCTCACTGCTTTTACATCAGTCCTTGGCTCCCAGGACCATTCAAATGAATCTGGACAGAGGTAGCTTTGGCTGCCACCAGGGCAGGGTGGAGCCCAGGCTAGGAAAACAGACCTTTATCCAAGATTATTCTGACAATGGGGGTGGGGGTGGGAATTCCCCTGTCTAGAAGCTAAAGCTCAAAACAGTCTGTCTTGGGCCACATTAGAAGCAGTACAATGTCCAGACAGAGGGAGATGATTGACTAAGGTTTGCATGCTATACTGCTCACATCGTATCTAGAGCACTGTCCCATCCCGGCTCCCTTTCAGGAGATGGAGTGGTAGGGATGAACAGGGAGAAGGAGCCTGGATAGATACTGAGCACCAATCAAGAGAGACCTTGAGGGAATAGTGTTTACCTTGAAGAGAAGCCTAGAAGCTCCGGCAGACTCAGAAGCCTAGAAAATGGGCTATACAATCTTGGGGCTCTGAGATCCTAGCCAGGGTACGGGAGATACACTGAGGCCTTTAGGCCCTGGGCCATAAGGCAGTTGGCCTCCTGTCCTGAGAGGTTTCCAGCAGGTACCCACCTGCTGAATGCCAAACCCCTCAGACCTCGCCCAACTTGAAGAACAAGAATTACATCAAAGTACCAGGCTCTTCCATCTCCAGGATTGAAGGGAGGGTGGGGCAGAGACCCTCAGATGATTCCCAACTGTATAAGACTACCCACAGAGCTAAGAGGGAGAACTTGGGGACACACTACGAGGCTTTGCCTTTCCCTGCCAGGACCGCATCTTCAGTGAGATCCAGACCCTGCTACTCTGTGAAGCTGTTTCCCACCCATTCTAGTGCTTTGGGTAAATCGGAATTGGCGGGATCCTTGTGTCCGTCTGGGAGGTGACGCTATGGCTAGGCACCACAACTGCCTCAGTGGACAGGTTACCTGACCCCCCCACCCCCCCAGCATTCGGAAGAACCAGGAGGGCGTGGTTCAGAAAGTCCATCCTCCCTCTGCTGTTTCTACCAGTGAGTGTGCATGATCTTCGCTACATCACCGGGTCATTCTCCTTAAAGAGCCCTGCTGGAATTAGCGCAGGAGTCCTGCCAGCCCCTAGGCACCCCACAAGAACAGGAGTTGTGATCCCTGGGAACCATGACAACAGAAGGGAGGACATAGGGGTTTGTTGTCTCCATCTAAATGTCCTAATACCAGAATTAGAGAAGCCATGAGGTCAGAGCAGGCCACCAGGAACTGGGCACTCTGAAACTCACTTTTCTCATATCTATTATGGATCCATTAAGCAAGCCTGTCTCCAGTGCGGTGAGCAAAGTCAGCCTCCTCCAGGGATATGCTCCATGCTGACCTGCCAGAGGTTGACGGCCAAGTTCCCTTCCGCCCGGATGGTCCTATTCTCAACTGCGTCCTTGGAACTTCAGACAGCCATCCCCTTAGTCGGCCCTCTGTGGCTGCCTACACGGGTCTAAGGGCAGGGAAGCAGAGTGGGTAAGCAACCTGATTCACAGGCTGATGCCCTATCAGCTTCCCAAGGCTCCAGCAGCCCCAGCTGACCACACGCTTCTGTGGATGCCTGTGCCCTCCACACGGGGCCTGGAGTAGTTTGACATGGTGAGGTGGTCAGTTCTGCTGCTGAAAGAATTCACCTCCTCCCAGGGAACGAGAGGCCATCACCCTCGGCCAGCCAGCCCTGGTGGACCTGGAGCTGCAGCCTTAGGGACAGTAACAGCAAAACAGAGGCTCAGGGACCCTTCCTTCTCCATGCCAGTCCCACTGTGGGCATGTCTAAATAATGAAGGGATAGGCATGGAATCTCAGAGTGAGAAGGGGCAGGCACCTAATGTCATCTCATCTAAGTCTTGGAGTCACCAAGAAGAGAACACATAGATGGGAGTGACTTGCTCACTCAGACTACAACGACAAACCTCCCCAGAACAACACAGGCGGCCTCAGTGTAGCCAGTCAGTGCCCGTGTGTGCGGGTTAAGAGGCAAAGCCGAACGGAAATCTGCTGCTTGCTTCCTGGACACGTAACCTAAGGCAAACTCCCTCTATGCCCTCATTGCTTTGTGCATAAAATACAGGTTTGGAAGACTACTCAATATATACAAAGCACCCACTATGCGCTCTTAGACTAGCAATCCAACAAGTGTCGGTTCTTAAAGTCATCACTGGCTTTCCAAGGGCTTCAGAAGAAACCTGTCTGTGTGTGTCCCCAATATACTGTGTCTCCCAATAAAATAAAACTTGCCTGGAGATCAGAGGAAAAAGCCAGCCACTATATAGAAGTCAGGCAATGATAGCACACACCTTTAATCCTATCACTTGGGAGGCAGAGATCTGTCTGCATCTCTGAGTTCAAGGCCACACTGGGAACAGAGCCAGGCATGGTGGCATACAACTTAAATTCCAACACTAGTTAACCTTGGAGGTCTGTACAGACATACAGAAAGTGACAGAACTGGGCAGGAAGAGGAAGTGATGTAGTGGGACAGAGAGAGCAAATCAGATGGCAGAACAGCAAGGCATATAGTCGTGAGTAGACAGGAAGTAGCTCGCCTTTGGAAGCTGCGGAGTTGGTGAGATGAGGTTAGCTGTGGCTTGTTGTCTCTCTGATCTTTCAGAATTTACCCCAATAGCTGGCACCGAGTTTTTTGTTAATAAGACTATTTAAGATTCGTGTTACACCTGTCCCTCTCCCCTGTGCTACCCAGAAGTTCTTACTGGTTCCTGAAGGCTCAACGGTCCACAAGCTCAGGGGACTGACCATGTGTGCATGTCCATGTCCTGAGGCACACTGAGACTTGGAGCAGCGGAAAGTCAAGGCACACAGTGCTGGAGGGAGAAGTACAGAACCAAGGGATCAGGAAGGTTGGCTTCTCCTTGGGTTTGCATGTCCTCCTGTGGTGGCCCCTCAACCTGTTACCTCATGTGGTGGCATGTCAATCTGTTACCTCTGCTCTAATCTACTTAGGTGGGAGGGAACACAGGGCACTGCTCATCTCCATCTACAGCCCATCACTTCTTTCCTTTTTTCTTTTTCTTTCCAGATAAGGCCTTGCTACAATAGCCCAGTGATCCTCCCGCACCAGACTCCTCAATGCTAGGATTACATGTGTGTACCAGTCTGAGTTCCCTTCTTACACAGATGCCAATCATAAGGGTGCAGCCCAGTGCTCTCTATAGAGACCCTGACTCCCAGAAAAGCCATGGGGTCAAGGACTTGAGCAAGGCTTTCAGGGAACACAGTCCACCCGGAGCAACATGATCAGTGATCTATGGCAACCCCATGACCATGAGAGGGTCAAACCTGAAGATAAAGGCAACCCTCAAAATGACCATTGATGCACTGAATGAAATAAGCCTAAATCTCCCTTTAGACTTTTGACAATGGGAGTTAAACATCTTGGTTTAAAATCTACCCTTTCCAATGTTTTCATCGGTAGCCAGTAATATCCAACAAACCAGAGGGCCGTTCTCCCTCCATACTTCTTCCCCTGACCTCACAACTGAGTTCATGGTGAGACAGGGAGAACCTATGGCTGAAACTGAACCACAGTCTCCAAGACAATGCTCTCCTCTCGTTTCTTAAGCAACACAAAGAAACAGATGCCCATGTCTCTTGAACACGACAAGTTCCACCCACGTGCACAGACATGGCAGATATGTCCAACAGTAGTTCTAAGATATGACCCGAACACACATGTCCTCTTGGGCCCATGGGGGCGTAAGCCTTCATTGGCCTGAAACAGTCTCAGTTTACATCTGTATCCTGGCACAGCTGGCCGTTCAGACAAACTCCCCGGCAGCCACCCTTCCAGCTGCTCAGCCCCTTCGCCTCCTCCTTCACCTCCAGAGCCCCAGCATGAGTCCTGCCCTCCGCACCAGGATGCGAAGAGGTGGGACTCTTTTGGAGTCGCCGATTTCATCCCACCCTTCCCACAGCCTGCCCAGTGCCAGATGACGGCTAACCTGAACCAAATGCTGGCAGGTAAGAGACTTAGGCTAAAAAGATTAAGGACAACCAGTGGCATGTGGGCGAGGCGATGTTTTCCGGGGAGGGGGAGAGGCAGCTGGCTGTGTTTCCAAAATCTCTGACCCTCACCACTGGCTCTGTCTAGCAGAAACTGGCAGAGCTGGCCCACCCTGGCCAACTTTAACACAGGAGCAGCCGATGCTCTCCATAGCCAACATGAGCTAATGGACATGTAAGCCACAAAGATGCTAGCCATCCTGACGGCACAGAGGCAAAGCTGAATGTCTTTGCTTATAGGAGAGCCTGGGTGCTGTAGATAGATACAAGAAATAACGCATGTGCCCTAAAAAATCACACTGTGAACACTGTCCTATTGGGGGACAGGCTAGGTTGAGAATTCAGCACCAGGCCACTGTCTCAAATCCCATGGTTCAAACTCAAAGCAAATTCCCCAAGATCATGGAAAAGGCCTGTGTGTTCCCAGCAGATGGTAGTGTGGGAATCTTGTCTATCCCAAGGGATTCCCTATAATGGATTCACAAGGGCGGCATCCATCTCGACCCACCAACATTCCTTCTGTGTAACTTCTGGGTTCTGTGGCCACCACTGTAGCCAGGCATTTCCAGGTCTCTGCCCCGAGCAGTCTCCCTCACAGAAGTTAGTTTCATTCTGTGAGGCACACACCCTCTGCCCAATGCTGAGCCTGGCACACACTAGACGTTCACTGAACCCAGTTCTGTGTATGTGGCTCTCAAGTCACTTCCTCACAAGCAAAAGCTTGTTCCAGGCATCAAAGAAAGGCATCTCTCACGACTGTAAAGCATTGTGCCAAAGTAGCTCAGAGTGTCTATATCAAGCTACACATGGTCACTCATACCTATAATCCCAGTACCTGGAAGGCTGAGACAGGAGGCTCACAAGTTTGGATACAAGACACTATGAACTACACAGAGCATTTAAGGTGAGCCTCAGCCACATATCTGACCTTGTCTCAGAAACCAAGAATAAAATCAAACAAAAGTTTAAAAAGCAACTTACGTACCACAGACTGCGACTGTGAAGCCAGCTCCACTCAGTCAATGTCTGTCCTTACAAGCCCTCTGTGCATTAAACTAACGAAGACCGAGACTGGCTGAGTTCTCAGTCTTAGCTCGGCTAACAAAGGCCCTTCTAGCAGAAATAAAGGACTAGAAACCGTGTGTCATGGTGGCTTCGGAGGCTCCATACGGAAGTGGCCAGTGGCCTCGGGAGCTTCTCATAGGCAGAATACAGCCTCAAAGGTGGGCTAAGTGTTGCTCTGGCCGGCATTCCCAAGCAGATGAATGGGCCAGCCAGCTGACTCTAGATGTCTCCCCAAGTTTGAAACTATATCTTTGGGCACGGGGAAGACATGGTAAAATGTGGCCTGGAGAAGAAACCACCATGGGAATCCTCACATGCCCTACACAGTAAGCTAGAAAGATGCCACATGGCAAGGATTTGGGATGAACTAGCTGTGTGAGAGAAGGCCCTGGGTTTTGTAGACATATGGGACTCATCTACAGATATGGTACTTCCTTTTTTTTTTTCCTGTAGTACTGGGGATTGAATCCAGGACCTCATGCATGTCATGTGCAGACCTTTCCTAATACCTAAGCTGAGGTAGGGACAATTCTTCACACCATACATGTGCCTCCACCACTGTGCAGCTGTCTTCAAAGCCCAATCTCTAGGTCCCACTCAGGGCTCTTCTGCCCTCCTTCCCTTCCCTTCGCTCACATGGCCCTGGGCCTGAAGCTGGACTTGGATTCCGAGGGGAGATTTCAATGAACAATGAATGAGGAACCCCAGTACTTTCCTAGGCCCTCAGAGTCTCCAGCCCACAACAGGGAGGCTCTTGCCCCAAGACTGTGAGCTAATTTCTTCTCTGGAGCCCTCAGGACAAAATATCAGGTGGGCATCCAAAGCTGCAACAGGCCTGAGGTTTCCAACTGCCAGGAGGTATTTTTCTCCCAACCTCAAACCTGAATAGCCCAGCACCACCCATGCCAGGGGGGCTGAGGTCTAGCCTGTGCTCTCTCCAGGTAGGCAAACTTCCCTGTGCCTGCTAGAGGCAGGGCTCGCTGTTCCCCATCCTGGAGGAGACACTGTCAGGGCTTGCAAGGGCCCTGGAGTTTTGAACCCAGGCAGCCACGCTTCCACCACAGTCCTGCCTGAGCACACTCCCACATCTCATCTGGGGCAGGGCTTCCCTTGAATTCCGTGAGCCAGGCTGTTCTTAGAAAGGCTGCTGCTGCATCTTCTGCAGCATCTCCAGGCACTCTATACTTGGAAGGCTTCCAAGGGCATTCCACTGTGGCACCGAAAGTGTCTGCATCAGTATTGGGGTCCCCCCTTAGGACTTGTGCAGAGATGCCTTCTCTGGCTGGCCTCCGATCCCAGACACAGGCCATGTCCCGGCAAAGACTCATGGGAGACCAACACCTCCTGTGTGCCAGGCATAGCTTTGGGTCTTGAGGGTCCAAACAGGAAAAGGCTGGGCCTGGGCCCAACAGCAGTATAGTGATGGATGAATGAGACAGGGAACTCCGCTATGCTCGATCACTTAACTTGCGTTCTACTATTCTGGCTTGTACGGCTCCTTAGCAGCGTCTGTATGTCCCCATATTACCTCAAGCACGCCACCTGTTCCTGAAAGCAGTTCCCCTTCTCAAGGGCCTGGGACAGGGCTCCGCTCCTCCCCATGAATGTTAAAAGACGAAAGCACCTCTCGCCTAACTCACTCTCCTGCATCCAGATGAGGCTGCAGCCTGATTCTGCCAGCTGGGCCTCCAGCATGACACAGCATCCCCGCCTGGCTTCCCTAAGGAGCTGGCAGCCCTGTGTGACAAAGGATTCTCCGACAATGAGAAGAAGAGGTCTGCTCTATTGTCTGCAGCAGCCCTGCCAGGGTCCAGGTCCCCCATCACCTCAGGATACCTCCTCACTCAGCACAGCGGCTCCTGCTTCCCCTTCTTCCTCCGGTATTGTACTAGCCGCAGTTCTGATCCGAAGCCCATGACACTGAACTTGACACTGGTCTTTATTCTCACCCTAACCCAGCAGACCTATTCCAACTTATGCATGGGCTGCCATTCACAGTCAGTTGGGGTGACCAGAAGCCTGGGGGGGTCGGGTGTCTGTGGAGGGTTCCCCTTCAATGTAAACAACAACCACAGGCTGTGCTCTTCAAATCTGCGTAACACGTTCGCTGGCTGGTTTTAAGTCAACTTAACAGAAGCTGGAGTCGTGTGGGGAAGTGAACCTCAACTGAGAAGAAGTCCACACCAGTTTGGCTTGCGGTGCATTAACTTGATGGATGACTGATGTGGGAGGGCCCAGCTCATTTTGGGGTAGAGCCATCCTTGGGCTAGTCGTCCTGGGTATTATAAGAAAGCAGGCAGAGCAAGCCAGTAAGCAGCGTTCCTCCACGGCCTCTGCATCAGCTCCTGCCTCTAGGTTCCGACCTCAAGTTCTTGCCCTGACTGCCTTCAGTGGACTGTGATGTGGAAGCATGAGGGAAACGAACCCTTTCCTTGCCAAGTGGCTTTTGGTCCTTTTATTTTATCTCAGCAACAGAAACGTGACTAAGACAACATGTGACCCTTGATTCATGTCCAGTGCCTAGCTTGGTTGCAGATCCCCTCCTTGGGACAGAAACACCGCGGCTCCGGGAGCCCGGAGGCCACTTTGTTAAAGCCCCCTTTCCCATCCCAGATGAGCATCAGTCACACAGCTGGGTCCTCAACTGGCTGTGAAGCACTTCCTCGGCTGAGTCCTTGAGTTCGACCTCACTGTCATAGTGCCTTCCTTCCCAGGGTCGGCTGCTCCAGCCTCCGCCCCTTTGTGCCTGCAGGGCGTTACAGCAGAAGGTCCTTTTCTGTCTCCTTTGGCTAGTTCCTTCCTCTCCTTTAATAGTGGATGCTTGAGCTGCCTCCTTCAGGAAGACCTCCCTGATGGCAGGTGCTCTATGTCATCATGCACTTGAAAAATTGTAGTGAAATGTGACAGGTTGTGTTTCTCTCCTACTACATCAGAGTCAGGGCTCTATGCCTGTCCTCTGTTGTAGCCCAAGTCCAACACAGGGCCAGGCCTAAAAACAAAGCCAAATAGCAATGGAGAAGGTTGTGTCAACTGCAGGGTGATCAACCAAACCTCGTTGGTCCATCCCACCCCATGCATACACATTTTCCCTGTATCCACTTCTGGGTCATTATCCAATCTAAAACCCCTCGCACCCAATACCTAGCTAGACCTACTCCCAAATACGTCTCTTCCATTAACCCATCTCAAACTGGTCCTACTCTACATATCATTGCTATGGAAACTGTCTCCCATCTTTTATCTATTCCACAATCCTTCTCTGGAGTTAGTTAGCTGGTGGGTCCAGCTCCCTGGCTGGTCATGACCAACACAAAGCACCTGAAGGGTTCCAGGGCTCCATTCACAAAACAACAAGGATGATGTCAGATGATAAAGCATCCTTAGCACTGCGCACTGAGGGTGTGGAGCCTGGAGATATAAGCTTCACGTGCCTGTTCTAAAAATTATTCGGGACTTGGGCATGTCACTAACAATGGAGACTTGGTCTCCTCACCTGTAAAACGGGCCGGGGAGATGAAACCAACCATATAGGCGGAAATGAAAAGTCTACATGGGTGATTCATGTACTACACATAAATCCAGGTGAAGCACAGCCCCCTTCGTCTTCTCCCCCATTGCCATTCTGTCTTTGCTGAATTCAGCTAAAGAGCTTGAAAAACGCAAGGCCATAGTAGCATTTAGCGTCTAGGTCCATGCCATAGGGCCAGAAAGCAACACACTGAATAAGAATACCACAAGGCCTCCAGGCCTCCAGAGCCCTCGTTTATTCTTGGATGCCAAGACAAAATACAAGGCAACAAAGGCCGGCCCTGAATCAGGAAAGCAGTCTCCAGCCAAGCGGACGTCCAAGGAAAGATAGGGAAAAGTTTGCAGACCGAAAAGTAAGGTCCACTGTTGGTTTGTTTTTATTTTTTGGTAAGAATCTGGTGTAGAAAAAGAAATTGGGTTAGTTGTGGTGGCACATATCTACACCAGTAAGCTCTGCTGAAGAGGTGGAGGCAGGAGGATCATGGGAAAGAAATTGGCTAAGGCAAGAAAGACCAAGGTTTCCTGCCCCACTCTGCCAAGAGCTCCATGTGACCCTGAGTAAGCCTTTTTACTTCTGAGGCCCGGTGGTCTTTGCATGGAGATAGGTAATCTGCTTCTCCATCCAGCCTGCCTGGCTCCAGGGATGGGTCTGTTCTCACCCTGTTCTGAACCACAGCTCGGCTCGGGCTATAGACGGCAGCTAACACGTGATCAGGTAAGTTCTACAGAACACCACTGTGGGGAGTTCTCGAGACTGTAATTTGCCTGTCTGTTTGTATGTCTTCCTGTCTCTCTAGAAACAAGATTCTGCATCCCATCCACCCACCTCCAGCTTCCACCACACAATCAGCAGTTCTATTACCTTAGAGTCGGGACAGTAGAAATGGAACCTGAGGGTGACAGAGACCACAAGCGAATCTGGGACTAGATGAAAGCAGCCTTATATTAACATCTACACAGACCTTGTAAGCCCTGAAGGGCCTCACACTAATATCATAGACTAACATACTAACACACCAATATCACAGACCTCATATTAACATCATATACTAACATATCAATATCACAGACCTCATACTAACATCACATACTAACACACCAACATCACAGACCTCATACTAACATCACATACTAATATACCAATATCACAGACCTCGTACTAACATCACAGACCTCATACTAACATCACAGATCTCATACTAACATCTACACAAACCTTGTAAGCCCTGCAGGAACTCATACTAACATCACATACTAACATACTAATATCATAGACCTCATACTAACATCTACGCAGACCTTGTAAGCCCTGCAGGGCCTGGTAAGACCTTGGCCCAAACCACAGCTCCTCTCTGAGTCATGGCACAGTAGAGCTGGGGGTGGGAGCAGAAAGAACATCTTCACAGTGTCTTGGTGTGCAGAGGAACCTGCTGGTTGGCTTCTGGGTACGTCTCCATCAGCTGCCCATCTCTTACAGAAGGACATAGCTCTAGAGCAGTGGTTCTCAACCTTCCTAGGGCTGCGACCCTTTAACACAGTTCCTCATGATGTGGTGACCTCCCCTCTCCCATCATAAAATTATTTCCTTGCTCTTCATAACTGTAATCTTGTTACTGTTGCAAACTGTAATGTAGATAGATATCTATGTTTTCCAACTCTACGGCCAACCCTGTGAAAGGTTGTTTAACCCAGAAGTCTAGACCCACATGAAGACTCCAAATGGCCTGTGGTTCAGGTAACAGGGACATGAGAACCATTCCCACCACAGCTTTCCTCTCCCTTTGCTCTATGACGCCAAGCGCCAGCGTGAGACCTGGCAACCGACATATGTGAACCTGATTAGCTCCCAGGGTAAGCACTATGAAATACTGATGATTGGTTACCTTCTTAGGGCTCTACTCTTGGTGTGTAACTTAACTAATCCTGCTGTAGCTTGTGTGCCCAAAACAACATGGATTGTGTAGCCTACATGGATCCATCATAAGTACTTGAGAAGCTAAAACTCCTATATCCACCAGAAACAACAACTAGAACACCATTTTAGACACTAACACAGCGGTTCTCAATCTTCCTAATGCTGCCACCCTTTAACACAGTTCCTCGTGTTGGGGTGACCCCAACCATATAAAATTATTTTCATTGCTACTTCATAACTGTAATTTTCCTACTGTTATGACTCAGAATGTAAATTTCTGTGTTTGCTAATGGTCTCAGGCGACCCCTCCGAAAAGGTCATCCAAACTCTCACAACGGGTTGAGAATCATTGTTTTGCACATAGCAGGGACCAGTTGTTAATTTCTCTTGCACGTACTTCAAGATACACAAGCTCAAAGGTGCCCAGTACCCATTTGTGAGTGAACGAGTGGTTCGGATAGTTTACTGATCAGGTTGCTAACCTGAAAATCCCCCCAAGCCCATGCCTGAGAACCTTCATTTGCATGAACGTTGAGGCGCTCACACAGACGTGTAGGGATGCTTTGCTGTTTCCTAGGTTGGACCGTTCCCTAGAGAGGGAGGAAGACAGGAACACAGGGAGGGTTGAATGGTTAATCTGATAGCACTGGAAGCAGTACACAGCACATCTTGGCAGCATTTGGGATCCTGAAGCAGGAATGTTGTGTGAGTTCGAGATCTACCACTCTGGGCTGCACTCACCCCAGTCCAGCCTGTCTCAAAGAAACAAACAACAAAAACCTATGCAACAAACACATCTTGGATTCGCCAAGGACTCCATGAACACACCTCTATGTACAAGTGCATGTGCACCCTATGTGCTTATTATATGTTGATATGTAGTAGGTATGTCACAGCTGGCATGTACTCATCAACATCACATCATCAGATGGGTAATAAAGGCCCGTGGTTTATAGTGGCTGCTTTCACTATTCACTGTTATTTATTTTGATGAAATCCAAACACAGGTGGTATACACCTTTAATCTTAGCCTCTCCTGGTCTACATAGGGAAGCCAGCCAAGGCAATTCAGTGAGACCCTGTCTCAAAGTAACAACAAAAAAGTGTTTTGACAAAGAACAAGTACCAGCATAATTTACCCTGTTCTCAGGCTATTTCCTGGGGGTACCAAGAACCCACCCTAAAAAAAAAGGGTCACTATTTAAATAAAAAGCTGCGGGTACTAGGTACACACCTGTTATCCCAGCAGTTGGGAGGTGGTGGTGGCCAGGCAACACTGGGGAGCCCCTGTCTTAAACACCAATAAAGCTATGGCCTGCAAAGCGAAACCACAAGTGCAGGAAAAGCTGCCCTGTACTTAGGCTCTAGGTAAGTGACATCATTTCCCCGAGCCTTAGTGTCCTCATTTGTACAGTGGAATTTGTCCTTCCCTACCCGACAGGATCTTTTTCATAAATGTAATGACATGTAGGGGGGAAGCTGCCCTGTAAAATCATACAAACATGTTCTTATTCTAGAAATCTACTCAACTCAATGGCACTATACCCAGAACGCCTTACAAATGACTTCCTATGAGCTGGGCGTTCCTCACCAGGCCAGGCGCTGGACACACGCGGAGCCTATTGCCCTGTCCCGTGGAGTCCTATTTCACACACTCAGAGGACTTTCCTTGGGCCACCGGAGAGCGTCCTGACACTATCTAATGTCTGTGGAGGGCAATCCGTTCCTGTATAATTGGGTTATTTGAAAATCCTGGCGATTTCCTTGCAAGGCTCAGGGCTGCTGCGAGCGGAGATTCCAGAGGTTTGGGCCCAAATCCTACGCTGGGCAAGAGGAACGCGGCAGGACAGCCCATAGCTCCTCCCCATGCTCTGCCTCGCCTTCCTCCGAGCAGAGGCGGTGCTTAAGCTGTGTCACTTTCGACCTGGGGAGGCTCCCAACACCCGAGCCTGCAGCTTCTTCCGAGGCGTCCAGGCGGTGCAGGGGCCCCTAGCCAGAGGAGATAATCTCAGCGCTTCAAAAATGACAGCCGGGGCGGGCGGGGCAGGCAGTGGAGTGTGACCCCGCAGGCCTGCGGGCAGAGGCAGACAGGGCCTAGGCTGCGGCTATCGGGCTATCGGGCAGGCTTTGGTCCTCAACTGAGGAACTGAGAGCTAGGAGGGGTGGCTGAACGGGTGGGTTCTCTCCAAGATCTGGGAAGACAGCTGAGAGAATGCGCAGGCACGAGCATCACCGGGACCCTCCGTACTAAGGTCGAGGATCCTGAGCCCCCGCGCGGAGTGCAGGATGGGTGGGTGGGGCGCCAGAGTTTGGGTGGATCCTCCCAGCCGGCTGGGTGGGCAGCCAGTCACTGGACTATGGGGACAAGAGAAACGCAGAGGGAAGGCCACATAGGGCTTGGGACTCGCGCTGCGCGCATCCAGAGAACCCAAGCCACCTTAAGGTCTTCCCCGGCGCTAGACAGAAGAATTCCTTAGAAACGCAAACGTGGACACACATAAGATAGAGAGCCCAACTCACACCATTTGGGGCTGACTGGGCCAATCCCATGAGGCATCCACCCTACGCTGTTCTCCACTATGCCGCCCCCTCCAAGACCAAGCTGTGTGTACACACACAAACAGTTGGGCGGGGGAGGCGACGCCTCCCTCCTGGTAGGGACACGCAGGGCACAGCCACCGATCCCTCCCCTCTACATGCCGCGCCCCCTTCTCAGCTCACACGCCCCCTGGCCCCTACCGGAGAACTCTGCAAAACCAGAGCCAAGGAGGCCGAGAGAAGCGTTTGACTCCTGGATTGTCTTTTAATGCCAATAAATAACCAGCTCTGACTCCCGGTCCTGGGGACGCCTCCTCCGGTGGCATCCAGGAGCCCGCACGCGGCCCTCTGGGTCCCCTAGACATCAACCTCAGCCAAGCCACCGCCCCCATCTTCCCCCTAAAACCCGCGACTGTGACCGTCACCTGCTAGGCCCCCTCATTCAGCTTTTGGGAGCTTGTCAACTTAACCCCAGATCTGCAGGGCGTATCTATCCCCCAGGCCCCATTACTCCGAGGCCACAGGAATGATAATTCTTAAAGCCAACAGAATCGCCACGGCGGAGAACGGCCAAAGCTGCCACTGCAATGGATCTACCAAGGCTGCCTCCACTGCTCCCATCCGCCGCGCCCTCCGAGGCCCGCGGGCTCACCAGAGACGAAAGGAGGGGTCTGCTGCCTGTCTAGACGAGAGCCATCCACAGATACCGCCGAGCCCGCGAGGACTGCCGCGGCCACAGACACCATCCGTCAGCACGGAGGGAAGGGCAGCGTGGACGGACACACACACACGGACGGACACACACACACACACACACACACACACACACACACACACACACCCCACACACACACTCCGGTTCCCTCCCGCAGCCCCGAGTGCTGCAGCCGCGCCCGCCGCCGCCTCTCCAGCCGCGCTCCGACCTCGGCGCAGAGCGCGGTCGGAACAGCTGCAAGTTTGCCTGGCGCTGGAGCAACTGCTCGTTGCAGCAAACGAGGCTCCAAAACAAAAGGGAGGAATCTCGCTCGCGGGCTTCCCCCCCGCGGGTCGGAACCCGGCACATGACATCGGCTACACCGCGCAGCTCCAACGCGAGTGGGGCTCCAGACGCGCGTCCTGGGGCTCCAGACGCGCGTCCCCCCAGGAACCCTTCTGGGTTTCGGAGGTCCGGTGTCACGATCCCTACAGCGCGGGGAGCGGGGCCCATCACAGGACAAACCCTGGGAAGGGGCGAGATGGGAGACTGAGATGCCCCCTAGACCCAGAGGAGGGGACGGTGGAAGGGTGCGGACACCGGGCTGGCTAAGGCACTGGAAGGGGGAAGGGGGAGAATTGTTTAGGGCGGTTTTCCCGGATTTATCTATCATCAAGAGCACGTCATGTAGCCCTCCTCCCTCCCGGGTCCCCGAATCCACCCGCAAGCCGAGGGGACTAAAAGAGGAGGGCGGACAAGAGATGCTCACCTCGGGGTTCCTCCGGCCGCCGCGCGGAGCCCGCGTCGGGGGTGGGGGAAGGGGGCAGGGAAGGGGAAGGGAGGGACCAGGCTCCAGAGAGCCGACTCCTGCTGGGAGTTCGGCGCGTCTCAACCGTGAGGGGATCCGGCACCCCAGCGGACCGATCCAGTCGAGAAGGGAGGGAGGGAGGGAAGGGAGACGAGACAGGGAGGGAGGGGCAGGCAGAGGGAGGGAGTAGAGGAAGGAAAAAAAATGATCCCTGTACTGACACAGGGAAAGAGAATGTAGGAGAGTGACGTCCAGGCCCCGCCTCCCCCTCCGGCCACGTGCAAGACTTGAAAGGAAAGAGGGAGACGGCAAGCCTGCTGGGTAATGTAGTTCGCCTTTCTTTCCTGGGATGGCGGGCCCTAGAGAGCTGGGAACCAAGGGGACGCCGGGGATGCCGCCTGAACTGCCTGGACAGACCAGTGTTGCCCTTCAACATCCTCCCTTCAACGACCTCTTGCGCTAGCGGGGCCCTCTGCTGTCGGGGACGGAAATGAGGGTGAAGGCATCGTCTCTCTTGCAGGGAAACACTTGGTTTTAGAATCAGGCAGGCTGTAAGGATGAGGACTTCCGCGCTTCAAGTGTAAAGTCTGTCCTAATGAATGATAAGAGAAAGCGTAGTGTATGCACTGGGAGAGATGTTGTGGGGGAGACAAGTGGCGTTATTAATGCGGCATTAAGTGCCACCATAGGTTATTGAGATTCACATGTAATAATTAACGTTTGTGCATCGCTGTGGCAGGGGCGGATGTTGTAATTAGATATGCACTTTGCGACCAATTAATTTTCCATTGGCCATGCTAAAAGCTGAGGCATTGTAGCTGGAAGAATTCGATGGCAGTGGATAATGCGGTCATCACCAGACCAGATCTCCACGGTCTTGGTTAAAACTGAGATTAGCGCGGAGGCCTCCAGGAGGAATATAAGATGCTGAATGTCTCACCGAGTGGTGGTGTCAGGTGCATATTGGAGGTATTGGAAGGGACCTTCTGCAGAAATCCTTTGAGTGATTAATTTGTAAAACATCCAGTGAGCATATCCAGGCATGCAGGGACCAGGAAGCCCCTCAGTCTGTGTCCTCTAGAAGCTCAGTCTTGTGGGAGGGCCACAGTCTGTGAAAGAATAGGGGAATAAGTGAGCTCTTAACACAGGGACTAGCACAAAGCACCATGGGACCTCCGGAGGAGCAGCCAACCAGGATGCGGTAGGAAGGCATCCTGAAGGAAGGTACTTGAATGAAGAGTTAACTAAGGTTTTTAACAAGGGGCAGGGCGTCTGTTATGGCTATGGAAGGTTCTAGATTCAAGAGAAGAGCTGATTCTGCAGCTCCTAGCTATTCGGCTGGACAGGGGACAGGTTGCTGGGTGGGCAAGGGTAGTGCAGAAAGCAAAGAATGGCTAGAGGGTTAGTCTATAGGGCAGAAGGAGCCCGGGGCTGCTTGCTGGAAGAGGCGGGGCTTGGAGTGGTGGATGGGATTTTGTTTTGTAGTAAGCTTTGAATACTGAATGAACCAGGCCATGGGCAGAAAGCAAAACAGAATACAAAACAGAATACATGTTCACAACCTGTGGAGAGTTCCTTTGACTTTTAAACCAGAACCAAGGTGCTCAGTGGGTCTCTGTCTCTTGTCTCTGTCTCTGTCTGAGAGAGAGAGAGAGAGAGAGAGAGAGAGAGAGAGAGAGAGAGAAGAGAAGAGAAGAGAAGAGAAGAGAAGAGAAGAGAAGAGAAGAGAAGAGAAGAGAAGAGAAGAGAAGAGAAGGAGGAGGAGGAGGAGGAGGAGGAGGAGGAGGAGGAAGAAGAAGAAGAAGAAGAAGAAGAAGAAGAAGAAGAAGAAGAAGAAGAAGAAGAAGAAGAAGAAACAAGCTGTATTGCAGGCCCAGAGACCTTACCCATCATCTACAACCAACAACTGGTCCAAGGCAGAATGTGTGCTGGGCGCCAGGCACAGTCCCCCACCCCACCCCACCACATGCTCTCTCCCCTCCCAAAGGAACACAAGTGCACCTGACTTCCTGGGGTTTGTCCTTAGCAGTGTGCCTCTTTGGCTCAGCAGTGAGTTATTTTTGTGCTCCAACATCTGGATGATTTCCTGGGTTTACAAAATATTAACTAATAGTACCAGACTCTAGCCTTTCAGCAAATTCTGGTTTCCTTACCTGGCTCTCGGGGCTGGAGTTTGCACACCCAGTGACAGGCACGCCACCCACCCGCAAAGCAACTGAGAATGAATTGTCTCATCTTGTCTTCGCCCTGGCTGTAAGTCTCCTCACCTTTCAGAGGTGAGGAGAGGCTGAACAACCCGTAGAATACACAACACCCCCACAGAGCACTTGTGGAGGCTCTGTGGCATTTGGGCCATGGTGGAGCACAACACAGGGGACTCTTAGTCAGCCTGATCCCGAGTTCGAATATCGGCTTGATCTCTTGTAGCTGTGACCATGGGTAGCTAGCTTAACCTCCAAGCAGGGTGACCTTGAGGAAGTCACTCAATAGCCTTAGCTTTATGGGAGTCAGTGGCAATCAGGTTTTTATGTGGATGGGTCTGTCTTGTGGAAATATGGGCAGTGTGGTTTGAGTTCCTTTCCTGTACCAAGATCTTTCTGGTCTTTAAAGATGACTGTATATTTTGTTCTCTCTGTAATTATAGGTCAGCAGAGCTGACATAGTGGGAACCAATCCTGAGCCCTTCTTCATCCTAACATGGGAAATAAGTTCTTTTGTCTTCAGGGAACCTTGGCCCAGTTTTGCTCTTTCCCTATCAGCTGAGTGAGGTCAACGTTCTTTCTGTTCCTGAAGACCCCATACTTGTCTCCTTGCCCCAGGCTGGCTCCCCTTGGAGAGTGGACGGTGCTGTGAGACATTGCATAGGTGTCCATCAAACCACTTCCTGGTTCCCATAGTCTCGGATCCTGGATCCCTGCTCTTTCCCAGCCCACTAGACTGTCACTTCCTTCCTCAGACCTTCTAGTCACTCTCTCCTCCAAAACACATATTTGTGTTTTCCTGCTGAGAACTCTTCTAAGTGGCCTCTGGTGATAGGCCTTGCTGCTTGGGATGGAGGCTTGAGTAGGGAGGCCTTGTGTGTCCTTCTGATAGAGTGAAGGCCTGGGTTTGCTTGGCTCGAATCAGGACCTTCCTTCCCAGTGTTGTGGCTGATCTAGCATTCACCTGCATGCTGTGGGATGTTCTGTATGTTAAATGTGTTGCTCTGATTGGTTAATAAATAAAACACTGATTGGCCAGTAGCCAGGCAGGAAGTATAGGCAGGACAAGCAGAGAAGAGAATTCTGGGAAGTGGAAGGCTGAGTCAGAGAGACACTGCCAGCCGCCGCCATGACAAGGGAGATGTAAGGTACTGGTAAAGCCACGAGCCACGTGGCAAAGTATAGATTAATAGAAATGGGTTAATTTAAGATAGAAGAAGCAGATAACAAGAAGCCTGCTGCGGCCATACAGTTTGTAAACAATATAAGTCTCTGTGTGTTTACATGGTTGGGTCTGAGTGGCTGTGGGACTGGCAGGTGAGAGAGATTTGTCCCAACTGTGAGCCAGGCAGGACCAGGAAAACTCTAGCTACATCTGCAAACTGAAGTCAGAAAAGTGGCTGAGTGCAGAGTCCTAGATTAGTAAAAGACACTGGCATTGCATACTGCAGGAATGAGGGTTTTGTTTGTTTGTTATGTTTATTGTTTGTTTGTTTGTCAGAGCATGGTCTATAAATGAAAACCCAGCATCTTTCTGGTTCAAGCAGTTGCTTCTCCTAATCTATACTTGCCCAAAGATGCTGGTAAAAGAAGTATACAGCTCCTTCCCTCCCAGTCCTTCTCTCAGCTCTCTCCACAGCTTTTCTAGGTGAAGAGTTACCTCCAGCAGGCCTCACATTTACATATTTGTCTATTTGTTTATTTTACTGTGCTAAGAACCCAGGACTGCATACATGCTAAGTGAGCACTGTACCATGGGTCTTCTCCTTCAGCCCCCTCACACTGTTTGAAGGGCAGTTGGGAAAGACAGCAAGGCTGGTGGAGGGAAGCTGGCTGCCTTTAGGAGCTGGGAGTCCATGTTAATACCCAGGAGATGGTAAGAAAGGAATGAAATTCCCCACTGTGTAAGGTGACTTTTGGTGAACTAAGGTCCGGGAGGTACAATGGTCAGAAAAGGCTTTTGGGAAGAAAGCAGATCCACAGCAACACAAATTTTCTCACTGGGAGGAAGTCAGTGCAAGCCCAACTCTGGGGATGTAGCTGGCCTGGGAACTCTGCAAAAGTCATAACATTTGATGGGAGCTGGAGTGGCCTCATTGTACGATGTGGTGACTGCCAACCCCACAGAAGGAAGGTAGGTGCTCTTCTGGTGTCTCTCCTGTGTTATAGTGGTGTTGGCCTAGAGAGATCCCAGCTTGATAGACCCAGGTTGAATTTCACTCCTGCCTCATCTCATCTTCCATTACACAACCCCAAAGACCATTGCCTGGCAGGAAGATGCAAATCGATCCCAGAGGTGGCCGTCAGTGAAGGGGAAAGGGATATGAGCCAACATCTGTGAACTTGAGAGAAGCCAAAGAGAAAAAAAGAGAGGTGAATCAAGGAATGTCTATTGGGATCTCACTGTGCAGAAGTCACGGCAAGGTACCGGTGAGGCTCTGGGTACCACCTGACCCATCTCACTGTGTGACATTGCCTCTCTCTGGGCCTCAGTTCTTCTATCTGTAAGATGAGATCACTGGGTCTGATCTCTGAGATTATCTGCCTTTAAGAAGTTTGTAATCTTTTGGCAAAAGAAGCCATGGAATTAAGTAGCCAAGAGACTGAATTTTCAAGCTGGAAAGTTTTCAACCTGCAGGAAGAGCTTGTCGTTCTCTTTAGAGAAAGGTCTGGAGCCGAGACAGGAACATAAAGCAGGCAGACCTGGCCTGGCAAGATCCAAGGACATTGAGAGGCCAGTGTATCAGCAGACGTTTCTCAGGGCCTTCAGAGTTTAAGGTCAGATCTCAGGTCAGTGACATGAGCATCCCTTCTTGACCTTGATGAGGGCTTGGGGAAAAACATACCACACTTCTCTGCAAAAGACAGTATCCTTTTTTTGCCAGACCATACTCAAAAGAAAGGGAATCATTGTCCCCCTGGGAGGGGTAGCCAAATCTAATTAAATCAGAGATGTATACCTGTTCCAAGGCTCCATTGGCTGGCTTGACTGGGCTCCATCGAATTGAGCCAATTCAATTTCTTCTTGCAAGAATGTGAAGGAAGAGACTGAAAAACTTCTGCCCACTGTGGATAGCTCCTTAAGTCAAAGCCTGTGGCCAAGGTGGGCAGGCTCAAGATAAGGAAGCTGAAGAAGTATGTAGAGATGGGGAAGATGGGGTGGGGGGATGGGGATGAAAGGCAACTGCTTAGAAAACCTGGCTCCTCCCTCTCCCTCGTTCTCAGTCACTGGATGCCTTGCTGTGCCACTCACGGCTCCCTGTTCTCTGATCCTCACGGTCACCTCCTATGCTTTGTGCCAGGTTAACTGGGGTTCGGATCTTTAATTTAAAGGCCTTAGGGTGCAGAGAGGAGTTGAAGCCACTAGCTGACTACCTCTTCTCCCCCAAATGCCTTCTCTCTTTAAATTCCAGCTGTCTCTCCCTTCAACTGGTTTATAAATCCTGTCTGCTAAAGTCTTATTCTGAACTGTCTGCAAAATCATTTGGCCTTGAACCTTCCACACCTCTGAATAATTTTCAAAGAATAATAGCTACGTTATCAATTCAACTATTGGAAGTGTGAAGGAAATGCTGTGAGTTCCATAGCAGGTCGGGAACTGGCAGTCCGAGGGAGCTGTGGATCTCAAGGCTAGGGAGCTTGATCTCATCCCACATCTCAAAATGTCAGGTTGCACCTCCCAATGTCCGCCAAACTCTCACCCAGCTACAGGCAGCTATGTGTATCCTTCATCCTGACTAATATAAGGATGAACCTCAGAGGTGCGAGGCATCACCGGATTCTGTGTCAGAGCAGTGATCCTGTGTCATCTGTGCCATCACCCCATCAGCCAAAGGAAAGCACATCACATTTGGGCTCACATATAGTCCGGCGGTGGTGGTGTATGCCTTTAATCCCAGCACTTGGGAGGCAGAGCCAGGAGGGATCTCTGTGAGTTCCAGGCCAGCCTGGTCTACAGAGTGAGATCCAGGACAGGCACCAAAACCACACAGAGAAACCCTATCTCAGAAAAAAAAAAAAAAATTCACATGTAAAGGAGCTGGAAGTATGGCTCAGCGTACTTGCTGCTCTTCCAGAGGATCGGAGTTCAGAGCCCCCCAGCACCCATGGTGAAGGGCTCACAACTGCCTGGAACTCCATCTCCAGGAGACCCAACTCTCTCTTCTGGTCTCTGTGGGAAGCCACACATGTGCCTTACCTGTCCACATATGCACATGCACATACACATTAGAAAATAAATTTGCATACAAAACAATGAGCTTTGTTGTGATGTGTTTTCATACATATGTATCGTTGTTCTCGGCTTATATTCACTGTTAATTACCGCCTGTGTCCTCTTGACGCTTCCACTGGTCCACTTCTTCCCCAAATTGTGTGTGTGTGTGTGTGTGTGTGTGTGTGTGTGTGTGTGTGTGTAAGTCTAGAGTCCAACTGGCTGTGCAGCCAACGATGGTCTGGAATTCCTCATCTTCCTGCCTATGCCTTCCTAGTGGGATTACAATCACATATGAGCCTCCTTTTTAAAATGAGTAGTTTATTATGTGTAGTACAGTAGTTGAAATGTCACTGTATGCAGTCCGCATCCTACTTTAGTCACTGAATAAAATTAAAAGAATACTTTCTGTATCCATACTGTCTTTGTAGACAACACCTGAAGAATTATTTAAATGACAGTTTTTAGCATCTAGCATATGTTTGTTCTAAGTCATCAAGAATGACAGTTACACATTAAAATGTGCATTAATGTAGGCCTAAGGAACCTCACAGTTCAGAAGACAGACATATTTTAAACAGAAATGGCAATATAAGATTCAAATTCAGGGTTAGGGGTATAACTCAGTTAACTAGCACTTGCACCAAAAACCTGGATTCTAGTCCCAGAACCGGGGGGGAAATCAAATTAAAAACAAGTATATACTATAACAGAGTGGTTGTTGGGCCAAAGTTGCTCCTCAAAAGCTAGAGTGGGGCCAGTGAGACATTCAGCAGGCAAAGCTGCTGTGGGATGTTCTGTATGTTAAATGTGTTGCTCTGATTGGTTAATAAATAAAACACTGATTGGCCAGTAGCCAGGCAGGAAGTATAGGCAGGACAAGCAGAGGGGAGAACTCTGGGAAGTGGAAGGCTGAGGCAGAGAGACGCTGCCAGCAGCCACCATGACAAGCAACATGTAAAAAATACTGGTAAGCCACAAGCCATGTAGCAACTTATAGATTAATAGAAATGGGTTAATTTAAGATATAAGAACTAGATAACAAGAAGCCTGCTGCAGCCATACAGTTTGTAAGCAATATAAGTCTCTGTGTGTTTACTCGGTTGGGTCTGAGTGGCTCTGGGACTGGCGGGTGAGAGATTTGTCCTGACTGTGGGCCAAGCAGGACTGGAGAAATCTCCAGCTACATAAAGCACTTGGCATGTAAGCTCAACAACTCGAGTTCCAGCCTTAGACCCCACACAAGAGGAGGAGAGACCTGACTCCACAAAGCTGCCCTGTAACCTTCATTGCCACGAACCCCCCATACACATGCATATCATGCACTCATGATAATAATAAACAAAACTTTATTTTGAAATTAATTAAAAAGAAGGAAACAAAGGATAAGGTGGCAGGGATAGATCCACGGCACGATGTGGACAGGACAAGCCTTGGCACCTGAATGTGCTTGGGATGGGAAGGATGCTGTGGAGATGGCGGAGGATGCCGTGGAGGTGGAGGAAGGATGCTGTGGAGGTGGAGGGAGGATGCTGTGGAGGTGGTAGGAGGAAGGATGCTGTGGGGGTGGTGCATGGGTAGCATTTCCAGGGGCAACTGGCAGGAGCTGAGGTGTGGGAAATGGCAGGGGAAGGGAACGTAATCAAGGAAGGAGGCAGAATGAAGCTGGTCAAGTTAGTGATGTGCAGCTGGTTCAAGGTTTGACTCAGAAGACATCAAATCTTTATAAGCACTTGACCTTGGACAAACCTAATTACTCTGAGCTTCCATTTCCTCCATAAAGTGGGGAAACCACGGATCACATCTCAGTAGGTTTATAAGCATTAAAGGAGAGAGGGAGAGTCCCACCATGGAGAGTAGGGCTAGCCTTTATCTTTGTTTTTTCTTTTGCTTCTTTGAGATAGGATCTCTCTATACAGCCTAGAACTCACTACAGCCTAGAGCTCACTATGTCTTAGTTCAGACTGGCCTCGAATTCACAGAGATCCTCTTACCTCTGCCTCCCAAGCACAGGAATTGAAGGCATGTGCCACCGGGCTTGGCTGTTATCTGACTTTATGGGAAGAGGAACAAAAATATGACCAATTTGAGCTTTATTCTATGACCCAGGAAGAGGAAGTTGGAGTTGCTGTTACAGGGCATTTCCACCACACAGTGCTGGATGGCCTAGTCCACAAGTTCCCATCTGGGCCCCGATCTAAGAACACAGAATCCTTATCTCCCTCACCTCACATCTGGGGGTTCATTCAGCACAATGAGGAGTGACTGCTGGCTTCCCCACATTTCCTTCAAAACATGAGGTACACATGCACATGCCAATTCTGTTACTTTTCCAACAGTTTGAGTTATCAGATTTGTTTACACCATACTCTTTCCAGAAAGGGCTAGAGACAGCACTTCCAGTTCTAAGGTATACCTATGATAGGCGTGGACACCAAAGGACCCTTTATGAGATGAATCCTTTTACCAAAACAGTAAGCATGCACAGCTTTTTCAAACTGCTCATGCGGCATGAGCGGCATCAGGTTGGACTGGTGGAGTTTTGCTTCACTGGCAACTCTTCTGGAACATTCCTGTGGCATCAGCCTATCCCCAGCACTGCTCAGCACTAACACCTTTTGTAGGAATCGGCTGTTTTTCGTGGAGTTGAAACAAAGGGTGTGTGAAGCCCTTGAAGGATTTCTGTGTAAGCCACTGGATGGAAACTGCTCTGGAGGTTACCCAGCTGCCTGTTAGAAGAAGAAAAGGAATTTTCAGAAAGATAAGGAGAAATGCCTTTTGGCCGACTTAACTTGGAGACTGTCCCCAGACATGGGAACAATGTAGGAGACGCATAGAGCAGTGTCTGCGTGCTCAGCCAGCCTGGGACCTGGGACAGGGAATAAGCTGGCGAAAGTTCACTTGTCCCCTCCCCACTCCTAGAAAACAATTTTGGTCTGACGCAGAGATAAGATTTAAAGCCTTTTCTTCAGGACTCATCGAAGGTACCTTTACAGTGGGCACGTTGCCATGACAACTGGATAGTCACTGAAGGGCATCTATAATTGGTAGGAAATGCTATTAATTTAGTTACAGGTTATTCTCTTTCTAGAAGGACTGTGAATCTTGGGCTACTTACAGTAGTCAGCTGTGAGCTTCCTGCCTGAGCACACTAATAATCACCTTGTAACTTAATTACTAGCCTAGCACCAGGAACGCGTCTCCTGTTATCAGCTGGGATGTAATTTTTGGATGCCAGCTCCTTGGGTAGGGCCTGCCTTTGGAAGCTGTGGTTACCCAGATGCTGGTCTTAACCTTTGCTGAGCTTGGAAGCCACTGGGCCTTGGAATTAGCTGGAGGGATCCTTGTGAAATACTAGTTCACCTGAGCATCAACCTGTCGGCTGCTGGGAGGGGGAATGGGAGGAAGCAATTCCCACGTGACAATGTCCCACATGACCACACTCTGGCTTTCATTCCTACAATCTCTTTTCACCTAGTTTCCTAGATAGAGATCTAGACAATTCTTAATGCTGGATTCATATTATTTTTTTTATTTTCTTAAAATTATGGTAGAATTCATATGGGCTGGAGAGATGGCTCAGAGGTTAAGAGCACCGACTGCTCTTCCAGAGGTCCTGAGTTCAATTCCCAGCACCCACATGGTGGCTCACAACCATCTGTAATGAGATCTGGCACCCTCTTCTGTGTACATAATAAATAAATAAATGTTAAAAAAATTATGGTAGAATTCATACAGCATAAAATTGACCATCTTAGCCTTTTATTTTTCCTCCTTCCTTCCTTCCTTCCTCCCTCCCTCCCTCCCTCCCTCCCTCCCTTCCTTCCTTTTTCCCCTCCTTTCTTTCTTTCTCTCTCTCTCCTTTTCTTTTCTTTTCCTTTTTTTTTTAAATAAAGATGGGGTTGCACTATGTAGCTCTGATGGCCTGGAACTTGACATGTAGACCAGGCTGGCCTCAAACCCTCAGAGATCCACCTGTCTTTTTCTCCCAAGCACTGAGATTAAAGGCATGTGACACTATGCCTGACCCATCTTGGCCATTTTTAAGTCAAAGTTCAATGGCATTTAGTGGCAAACATCACTGCCATCTTTCACAGGAACTCTCCGTGTTGTAAAACTGAACCTGTATCCATTTAATACTAATTTTTAATTGAAAAAAAATATCCATACAATATGTTTTGACTGTTTTTCCCCCTCTCCCATTTCCTCCCTCCCCACCTCCCTGCCTACCCAACTTTTTTCTTTCTCTCTCTCAAAAAAAAAAAAAAAAGACAAAAACAAAACAACAAAGACAAGAAACACGCCGGACGGTGGAGGTGCACTTCTTTAATCCCAGCACTCAGGAGGCAGAGGCAGGCAGATCTCTGTGAGTTCAAGGCCAGCCTGGGCTACAGAGTGAGTTCCAGGACAGGCTCCAAAGCTACACAGAGAAACTCTGTCTTGGGGAAAAAAAAAAAAACCCTCACCCAAAAATGAAAATTAAAATAAGCAAAAAACTGGATAAGAGCAAAAATAATAAATTAATTAATTAAATTAAAATCCCAAACAAAGCAAAATGATACAAACATACCATTGAGTTTGTTTTGTGTTGGCTAGCTACTCCTGGGCCTGGGGCCTGTCCTAACGTGTGGTTAATATATCCAGTGAGACTCCCTTGGAGAAAACTGATTTTTCCTTTCCCAACTGTTATCAACTGCAGATAGCCTCTTGGTGAGGGGTGGGAGCCCATGTCCACTCTGCCCTCTCCGTGCTGGGACTCCATCTGGCTTGAGCCTGTGCAGATCTTGTGTGTGCTACCCAGTCTCCATGAGTACATCTGTGTATCAGTCCTGGTGTCTGCCCAACTGTTGCTTTGGCGTCATCCACCAGGTCTCTTCCTCCTTATAAATCCTCAATTAATACTAATTCTTCAACATCCCTTTCCTGTACCACCTGGCAGGCACCACTCTGCGTTCCATAGCTATGGCATGGCCCACTTCTTTAGGTGTCTTTCATAGTGGAGTCATGTAGTGGGAATCTTCCTGCACCTGGCTTATTTTGCTTAGCACAATATGCTCAAGCTTCATCCATATTTTAACATGTCACTTTATTTTCTCTTCAAGAGTGACTGATTACTATACCATTTGTGGTGTGTGTGTGTGTGTGTGTGTGTGTGTGTGTGTGTGTGTGTGTGTGTGTGTGTAGTGCAGCATAGTGTTTCTCTTCTCATGGATGCACGGACACCTCAGTGACATTTACCCTTTGGCTGCTGCAGACAGGCTGCTATGAACGTGGGTGCACAGATACCACTTCAGTTCTTTTAGGGTGCCAGAAGTGGAATTGCTGGGTGATATGGTAATTTTTAGTTTCCAAGGAAGTGTCATTCTGTGCCATAGTTAGGGTTTCTATTGCTGTGAGCAGACACCATGACCACAGCAACTCTTATAAAGAAAACATTTAATTGGGGCGGCTCACTTACAGTTTCAGAAGTTCAGTCAATTATCATCATGGTGGGGAGCATGGAGGTGTGCGGGTAGACATGGTGCTGGAGGAAGAGCTGAGAGTTCTGCATCTTCTTACAGGCAACAGGAAGTCAACTGATATACTGGGCGGTATCCTGAGAATAGGAACTCTCAAAGTCCCCCCCCAGAGGGACACACTTCCTCCAACAAGGCTACACCTCCTAACAGTGCCACTCCTTGTGAGATTATGGGGGCCAATTACATTCAAACTACCACATTCTGTTTTCCACCATTTCACACTTCCACAGTAGTGCAAAAGTTTTCCAGATTCTCTGTACTTTTATCCACACTTACATTCATTCATTTTCCTTGAATAGTAGACAGCCTAGTGTGTCTTTATCTTTGAAGAGGAGGGCCTGGCTAACACCATCTGTTGGTAACACCATTACTAATATCTACAATAGCTCTTGTGAATTTAATACAGAATATGTGGTAGGCACTGTTATCATATTGATCACTAAATCAACGTTAAGAATATGTACTATTATCATTTCCATTTAAAATTCTAATTTATTATTATTTTTACTCTATGTGTATTGGCATTTTGCCTGCACGCACACATGTGCACCATGTGCATGCCTGGTGCCCATGGAAGTCACAGAAGAGGGCATCCCATATAACTCTGGGACTTGAGTTATATACTTGATTGTGAGTTGACATGTGGGTGCTAAGAATTGGACCTGGGTCCTCAGGAAAAGCAGCCAATTCCCCTAACCACTGAGATATCTCTCTAGGTCCTCATTTTTACTTTTTAAAGATTTTTAAAATTTTAATTATGTGCATGTGAGTATGGATGCCCACAGAGCTAGAAGAGGAAGTCTATCCCATAGAGCTGGAGTTGAAGGTGGTTGTGAGTTGTCCAACACGGATGCTGAGAACTGAACTTGGGTCCTCTGGAAGAGTAGTTAATTATATGCTCTTAGCCTCTGAGCTGTCTCTCAAGCCCCACCATTCCCATTACAGATGTGTAAACTGATTGATAAAATCAATGACCACCACAAGATCACCTAGCCAAATAATCATTGTGTACTATGAAGATAGCCTCTGAGGAAGCCATAATTCTTCAGTTCAGAAGAAGGCTTTCTTACAAGCGTACTGGAGAGCCTTCAACAATGCAGTTCTAGCTTTTAGAAACTTTTGTTCTTTCCTGCTGGCAACAACAAACAGTAAACACAATGATAGTCATGTTAAAGAAGCAAAAAGGAACTGAATATAACCAATCATTTAGTTGTAATCTCCATATGTAAGAAAAATTAAAACCTTCAATATTTGAATGTTTCATATTCACCAGGAACTAAATTAGAGGGTGATTATTCCTATAATGGAATTATTTGCTTTATGGAAGGATTCACTGAATTGTCCTCTTCTATGATGAGCTTTCTCCAATCACTTGAAGTATGAATTAATCTATAACAATATGATGTATATATAGCTCCCCCAGAACACATCTATTGCTCAGCGTGAAGCCAAATCAAGTTGCTAAAATGCGTTTGATTGCAGGCTAATGATAGTGTGGAATATTTGCTCACTTCAGCATTTGAGGGTTCCAACTAGGAAAGGATTTACAGACTCCACTGTCAAACCAACACCCTTAATCCTGATGAAATCATAAAGCGTGGGGCCATGCCAAAAACAGGTGGAAACGAT
Organism: Peromyscus leucopus; assembly: GCF_004664715.2. Taxonomy (NCBI): domain Eukaryota; kingdom Metazoa; phylum Chordata; class Mammalia; order Rodentia; family Cricetidae; genus Peromyscus; species Peromyscus leucopus. The sequence goes on from NC_051079.1 coordinate 63,350,459, forward strand.
GATTAAACAAGTGCTTCCCAGCAGGGAGACGCAATCACAGAAGGCCCCTTAACAAGATCATTACAAGCCAAGCCCAACTTTTCTGATCTTGCAAATGTTGAGAGCTGGGGTAGGAGAGAACCATGATCTACATGATGCATTTATATATACATTTATATATTTATATACGTATAACTAGAGGAACAGGTTCTTCTGACTTTTTTGGTTAAGAACTACATTTCACTGCTAATATTGCAGACCTAAGTTATAGTGACTTTTAAACAAAGATGTGACTTTCCTCTCACATAAAAAATAATGGGTGCCGTCATTTTGGAAGATAGTTTAGCCAGTTCTTTTTAAAATCTCCAAAAAAAAAAAATTAGTTTTTCGTATAGTGGTGTGTGTGTGTGTGTGTGTGTGTGTGTGTGTGTGTGTGTGTGTGTTTTGCATGTGGGGGTATGCACAGAATACCTGTGCAGGCAGAGTACAGCTTGGGCCAGTTGGTTCTTGCCTTCCACCATGCAAGTCCAAGGGATCAAATTCAGGTCACTAGGCTTGGTGCCAAGCATCTTTACCCACTGAGCCATCTCACTGGAGCTGGCAGATTCTTACTGAATGGAACATACCCTAGAACCCACTAACCATGTTCCTTGGTATTTACCTAAATGAGTTGAAAACTTACATCCACAAAAAAGCCTACACACAGATGTTTGTAGCACCTTTATTTATAAGTGCCCAAACTTGGAAGCAACCAAGGTGTCTGTCAGCAGATGAATGGGTAACTAAGCTATAGTACAACCAGGTAACGGAGCATTAATCAGAGAAGAAGTGAGTTGTCAGGTCACAAAAAGACACAGAGGAGCCTAAAATATGTATTGATAAGTGAAAGCCTAAAATATGCATTGATAAGCGAAAAAAGCCAAGCTGAAAAAGCTCCATGCTATAGAATTCTGACCATAGAACTTTCTAGAAAAGACAAAACTGTGAACCAGTAAAAATATCTGTGGTCAGTTTAAATACCAAGTATCACAAAATTATGAATACTTATATATAATATGTAGTTATGTATTTTAAGGCAGTGAAACTATTCTATATGGTATTATAATGATGAATAGATATCATTATTCATTTGTCAAAACTCACAGAATATATGACACCAGAGAATGTAGACTATAGATGCTAGCTGATTACATATTAATCTTGACTCATCAATTTCAATATATAAGCATACTATGCTAATACTAGGTAAAACAGTGAAGTATGGTGAGAGAGAACTTGGGGAAATCCCTGTATTTTCTGCTCACCATTTTGGAAATCTAAAAATTCTCAAAATTAAGATAGAAAATATTTTTTTGTGAGAAAAAGCAAGACTGAGAACTGATAAATTCCCTAGTTAGGCAGTCTCCTGTGGGCATGATGGTGGCCAAGTATCAGAGTTGCAGCTGGATTACCATCCCCCATGCCTGAATTCCATCCTCAAGGTTGGCTCATCATCAAATGGTGACTTGAACTCTGGCCAGCTGAACATCACGTCACAAGCTCGCTATTGAGTCAGACCCTGTGTTTTGTCACACTTTCATTGCTAATCCCAAGGAAATAAGAAAACAAAGGTTCATTTTCGATCATGCAGTAGTCCATGGCTGGCTGGCTGCATGGTGCTCTGGTCTGTAACAGGCCAGAAACATCATGACACAAAGGAATAGCTGAGGAAGGTTACTCACTTCCTGGTAGCCAGGAAGTGAGTGTGTGGGTTCTGGGGACAAAATGTACCCTTCAAGTGTCCTCAGGATCCACCTCCTTCAACCAAGCCCACCTTCCAATAACCCATTCAGTATGAATCCATTAACAGAGTAATGATGTGGGGGACATCCTAAAGCCAATCTGTAACATTTCCCCACTGAGCAAAGTCTGTGTACTGGATAATACTAAGGAATTATTGCCAATGTGGTTGGATGTAATGCTGGTATTGGAGAAATTATTTTGGCCACTCCACGTAGTTAAAAGGATATTTATTTAATGGCGTAACTCACAAATTAAGTAATGGGTAGGTTGCAGGGTCTAGGGAAGGTGTAATGCAATCCAGCGGTGTTCTCCGGAGCTCTGCACAGTCCACCTTCACCATTCAGCGTCCCGGCACCGAGCCAGCAGCCAGCGCACAGAGAGAGCGCTGGCCCATCCAGCTCTTGGGTCCCCAGGCACCTCCCCTCGCCCCACCTCGTAGGGCGTGACAGTTGCCAGAGTCTCAATGGGGGTTGGAACTTCCAGATCCAAGCTGGAATGGCTACCCACTACATGCTGGTATGATAGTTATGTTAAAAATGTGTTTATCTCTTGGGGATGCACAGTAAATTACTTATGAATGAAAAGAATGTGACAGTATACCTCTGCTTTAAAAGAATCTAGGCAGGAAAAAGGTATGGTAGGACTGGGAGAGATGGTTCAGTGGCTTGCTTCCCAAGTGTGAGGAGTGGAGTTCAGATCCCCAGAACCTGAAAGTGAAAAGCTGGCCGGGTAAGTGGCTTGCCTGTAATCTGAAGGCACTGGAAATGGAGACAGGGACACTTCCCAATCTCCTTGGAGCAAGATGCTGCTCTGTTGACCAATGGCAGCGATGTGGGCCGGGTGAGGTAGTGAGGTCATCACCCACTGTCCTGCTTCTTCCTGCCTTCTGTTTAATGTTCCAGCAGAACCAAGTAACCAGGCTCCTTTTCCTCACTTGCACACTTCATAGGCTGGCTCTAACCATTGGGTCTTGTCCTCTAGGTCAGTCAATTTGGATGGCCAAGCCTTTTGTGCATGCCACACTCAATTTTCACTTCCTCCAAGAAGTCTAATCAGGAAGATTCTTTCTCTGGACTCCCTAAAACATGCAGTCATAACTCCAGTTTGCTATTAGAATGTCTCTGTGTAAAAGCCTTCCCCTGCATTACAAGTCTAAAGACCATACATTGGCTTTATTCTTCTTCAAATGCCCAGGGCCATGTATGGAGCTGGCCAAAAGATAGAGAGTCTCAATAAATGATGAGGTATCACTTTTAACACTGCTGGCTGTGAGCCAGGCATCACATTAAGACCCTCACCCGCACCTTGTCATTTAACTGCTATGACAAATCAAAGGCACTCATCCTGTCACCATTTTACATGTGAAAATTCTCGGCTTGGAAAGACTAACTACTCGCCCAATGCAACCTAGTTAGTAAGTGCAAGGACTGGAAGTCAAAACTCAGGCAGGCATCAGGGGCTGGGGAGATGGCACAGAGATTAATGTGATAATTGTGCAAACAAGAGACTGGGGTACAGAATCTCAGGACCCAGGGAAATGCCAGGTGAGTTTGGCAACCCACCTGTAAACCCACCCTGAGAAGGTCAAGAGGGGGATCCCCGGAGCAAGCTGGCTAGCAAGATTAGTTGTATGGGCAAGCTCTGGGTCTGATAGAAAGACCCTGCCTCAAAATAAGGTAGGAGAGTGATTGACAAGGATTCCCAAGATTAACCCCAGGCTTCTGCCTTCACTTGCACACACTTACACCATGTGAACATGCATACATGCATGCACGCCACACACACAGACACATAAAAAGAAGAAAATAATCTGGCAGACATTAAAATTTCATCCCCTTAAATACTTCAAGGTATCTCTTCCTGAAAATAGGTGTGGAATCTGTAGGTGGGTACTTTTCATGAGCTGTGTGTGCATTATTAAAACTTAAATATTTCTAGGGCAAAAAAAAAAAAAAAAAAAAAAAAGGAGGGGGAATAACATAAAGCCCAGACACTCGGCGTCTCTTACCTCCTGGTATCTGTTAGTCAACAGCTGTTTGTTGTGATGCCTTTACTGTCTGCTCAACGCGGTGTTCACAGCTGTAAGGACGCTGAGTTAGCCACGGGGATGGTGTTTCCCACCCTTGGGGACTTGCCAGTGTGCCTGAGATACAGTAACACAGCAGACATGACAGTCCCTGATAGAATCTGCTGGGTGGGGGACATGGCCAGGGATGCTCAGGGCAAGCTAAGGGGGGCTCTGGGCAGGGCAGGGCCAGTTGGAAGGGACTCACAGAGTGCTTTCGGAGGACAGTGAGACCTCCTGACTGACTTCTCTCTGGCTCTGTCCGCAGCCGGTGGAGGAAGCCACAAGGCACCTCTGCGTGGTACTATTTCCACAGCGGCATCCTCCATCTTCATTTCTGTAGCCAAGAATGAAAATGAGGCTTCCTGCTCGGGCTGGGGTGACAGCAAGGTGTTATTCACCCTGGCTCCCAGAACTGTCTCTGGAACCTGTGGTCCCAGGGACCTTCCGGGCTGTGTGAAGAAAGGAGGCTGTGTCAAAGCTGCTCATAATGGAGCCTGGAGGGATCCCGGCTTTTGAAAGCCTTCACCTCTCTATTCTCTCCCCACGGGGAGCCAGGGGATAATTGGGTATTATGTGTAGCCTCTAAGACACAGGGCCCTTTCAGTACAACTGTCCCCAGGGAATGGCCAATTTTTTTTGTGTCGACTGCAATTTTCCCTCGGAAGGGGAAGGGAGCAGACTGGCCCAGTGTGGCCTTTTCAGAACTGGAAATCGTTCCCGAGTTTGAGACCGTGGTAACTGTCATGACCGTACAAAGCTGGGGAACAGTGGAGGCTGCAGTAGTGATCACAGAGTGTAACTCTAGGACATGCTGGATTCTCTCCCTGGTGGAGGCCGTGCAACATGGCGGCACACGTTTACACTCCACCATGTAAAACGGAGCAAACTTGACTGTGGCTTCCGGGCCCAGCTACGTCCTCCTCCCCCTAGGAGTGAGGCACTTTTAGTCTGTCTCCCCATCCCTGCTCTAGGAGAAGCCACACTCAGGAAGAGCCTGACATCCCCTCCCAGCAATGGAGAAGCAGGGGTCTCAGTAAGAATCACGTGACCAAGTTTCCGACCCTGGCTTAGCCACTAGGGTTTTGTGACCCGGGGCAAGTCTCGTTCCCTCTCTAGTTCTAGCCTTCTCATGAATGAGGTCTGGAGTGGGGAAGGAGTGCAGTGGGCCGCAGCCCCTGGCTGTGCACTAAAACCAGTGGGGAGCTTTAAAACTACTGATGTCCGGGGTGCAACAAACCCCTAAGTCAGAATGTTTGTGGGCAAAGGCATGACATCCGTGTACTATACAAGTTTTAAGGGTTCTAGTGTGAAGTTCACGAGCTAGCGATTTGTGGGACTGTGATTATAGGTCTTTCGGGGAGCTTCATCAGTAATGTTGGCATTTTATATCTTATTTCTATTTTTTAAATATTTATTTATTTTTATAAGTGTTGTGCCTGCGTGTATGTCTGTGTAGCACGCTTATGCCTGGTGCTTATGGAGGTCAGAAGAGCACTGGGTACCCTGGAACTGGAGTTAGGTAGAGATGACTGTGAGCTGCCATCTAAGTGCTGAGCATTGAACCTGGGTCCTCTGGAAGAGCAGCCAGTGCTCTCAACAGCTGAGCCATCTCTCCAGCCCCATCGTATTTCTATTCTAAAAAATTTGTGATTTGGAGAAAAATTGTATTTGTGTGTGTGTGTGTGTGTGTGTGTGTGTGCACGCCATGGAATGAACACTCACACTCAAACACATATGCACGCGTGCACCAACGCACACACGCATGCACGTCATGGAATGCATGTGGAGATCAGAGGACAACTTGTGGGAGTCATTTCTCTCCTACCATGAGGGTCACCGGGGATGGCACTCAAGTCATCAGGCGTGGCGGCAAGTGCGTTTGCCTGCTGGGCCGTCTTGCCAGTCCTTATATCTTATTTCTAATGGTGGAAGGAAGGTGGCGATTTCTTTTCTAAGTCTGGAGAAAGACAGTTTCCTCTTTGTGAAAGCATTTTGGAGACATCAAAGAAAGGTGGCATTATGGGTGGCCCTTTGAGAGTGGCCCTGACAGCTCAGTGTCGATTGGTGATCCCTTCCTCACACCATTTGATAAGGCAGGATAGAAGCAGCTGGTTTGCATGTTGAATCCAGAGAGATCTGAAACAGTGTGATTAGTTCCCTGGTATGAGCTCTTCAAAGGCTGCACTGTATAGAGTCTCTGAGTGTGCGGAAGGAGGCTCCAAGTACCTTGGAACCGCAGTCTTAGGGGCTGTTGGCTGCCCAGGGATATCTTATTCATTGCTTCCCCAAGGGCGGACTGTCTTCGAGTCTGGGGTCCTCCTTAGGCAAATTGGGGCTATCTTTGTTTCTTATTAAATAAACATTTAGAGAGTCCATATCTTAGCCTTTGTGAGAGATATGGGGGGAATCACAGGTGTGGACCCCCAAACCTGAGCCATGCAATTTGGTTCTCGCGCCCATGATATAGCTGACTGTTAGGTTGTGGGTTTCAGCTCTGTGAAGTCTACTTATCTGTTGCTTTTCACACACTGGTCAGTCCCAAGCCCAGGTCTGGAAACACAGTGACATCTGAAACTCGCTCCTGATGTGACTTTACTGAGGCCTCCAAGCGAGACTCCAGATTCTGACCAGGACAGTCTGAAACCCTAAATACAAACATTCACCCACTCCACAAATACTGCTCAGTGTTCATTCCGGTCACCATATGACCCCTGGGGAGGGAGGTAGAAATGGACTCCAGTTGTTAATCGGGTTTTACTTCCCTTTTATCCCCCTGAATGGTCAACTAACCCAGTGTGCTAGACAGAGACCACATTGTCTGGATCCAAGCATTCTTCATACGGCAGGCAGGCCATTTCTTTGCATGTGAGTGGCGGGCCTCAATAAAATACTTCCAGGGTCAGTGAGATGGATCAGTGGGTAAAGGTGCCCACCAACCTGACAACCTGACTTCAATCCCCAAGCCTCACATGGTAGAAGAAGGATCAACTGTGGCGGCATTGTGTTCCCCAAAATATTGTGTACCTTAATAAACTTATCTGGGGTCAGAGAACAGAAAAGCCACTAGTTAGGCAGTGATAGCACACACCTTTAATCCTAGCATTCCAGAGGCAGAAATCCATCTGGGATCTCTGTGAGTTCAAGGCCACATTGGAAACAGCCAGGCATGGTGACTCACGCCTTTAATCCCAGGAAGCAAGCCTTTAATCCTAGAGAGTGGTGGTAGAAAGCAGAAAGGTATATAAGGCATGAAGACCAGAAACAAGAAGCATTTGGCTAGTTAAGCGTCAGGCTTTCGAGCAGCAGTTCAGCTGAGAGCCATTGGGATGAGGACACAGAAGCTTCCAGTCTGAGGAGACAAGACCAGCTGAGAAGCTGACCAGGTGAGGTTAGCTGTGGCTTGTTCTCTCTCTCTGATCTACCAGCATGGACCCCAATAACTGGCCTCGGGTTTGATTTTATTAATAAGAACTTTTAAGATTCATGCTACAATCAACTCTCAGAGTTTGTCCTCCGACTTCTGCAAAGATAGATAGGTAAACAAACAGATAGCCATAATAATTATCAACATACCTGTTTATTTTCATTTCGTTTGTGTGTGTGGTGTTGAGATCCAGACTTAGGGCATTGCACATGCTAGGCAAGCTCTGAGCTATGTAACCTCCAGCCTCAGGCCTGTACTTATTATTTTATTTTTTGTTTGGTGGGAGTTTTATGTTTGTTTCACCTTTTTGAGACAGGGCCTCACAACAGCGCAAACTGACCTCGAATATTTTATATATTCCAGACTGGCCTCAAACTGATCCTCCTGTCTCAGTCTCTGAATGCTGGAATTACAAGAGTGTGCCTCCATGTCTATGGACAACGTTCCTTCTGATGAATGAGGAGGCACTGTGCTCTCGAAGTTTGGTGAAGCCTTGCTAAAGGCAGGGTGGAGATTTCTTGTGGAAACTGTTCTCCAGCTCTCCCTCAGGCCTTTTGCCTGTACTGTCTTCTGCTGGCAATGTGACAGGAAGGGGTGACATCAGCATTTGGAGAGATCAGATCCCAGGATATGGTGATGATGATGATGATGTAAGACGTCTGGAAAGTCACAGTGGCAAACCTTGCTGTCTGGGTTCACATTGTAGAGTTCAGAAGGTCACGTCGAACAACTAAGCCCAGAAAGTGACTTATCCTTCACGGCATCCTGCACACACTCACCGATACCTGTGTTTTGTGATCGGTGTCAGCGAAGCTCATTAATAACCAACCTCGGAGAGGAGGCCAAGGCGCTGGTGATGGCAAAACCAGCCTTAAATGTAGGTCTCAGGGAACTGCAGGGGCAAGCAGAGCTCTACATACAGGCTCGGAGGAGTCACAGCGCTGGCGTAAGAAGACCGCTGCTTCTTTCTCAATGCGAGATAGGGTCAGTCAGACATAGCAGTGTCATGGTTTGCATGTCTCCTGTCCTCCACACCGGTTTTCACACTCAGTTCCCAGTCAGTGTGTTTTGAGAGGGAGAACATGGGTTGTTGAGGAGCAGGCACCCCTGGCTTTGATTCTGGCCTGAGCGCTCTCTGGGTTATGCTTTCTGAGGCGTGAGACAGCCGTACTCAGGCTCCTACCACTGTGGGCTGTGTCCTCTTAAACTGGGTATCAGTTACTTTTCTTTTCTTTTTTTCTTTACTAAGTACCACAGAAGAAGCAACTCACAGGAGGAAGGGGTCTTTGTGCTCACACTCTGGGGGGTTCGGTCTGCCATGGTGAGAAGTCATGGCAGCGGCTCACGTTGCATCTGCAGTCAGGAAGCAGAGGGAGATGAGCACCGGCGCTCAGCTCACTTTCTCTCGCTTTTTTTTTTTTTTTTTTCAGTTCAGGGTTCCGGCCCCTGGAAGAGTGCTCCCCACAACCACGGTCTGGCTTCCTCCCTTGTTAAACTTCTTTGCAAACACCCTCATGAACATGCCCAGAGGCCTGTTTCCTAGGAGAGCCCAAATCCAGAAAACCTGACAAGGAGGAATAACCATAACAACTGAGAACCAAAGAAAACTGTTCTTCCCTTAAGTGGCTTCCGTCAGGTATTTCGTCACGGTAGTGGAGGAAGCTAACTAACTGAGTGGGTCGGACAGGAATGACCAATAGTGATAGCACCTGGACACTCAGGGCAGTAAACAAACAAAACCAGAGTGTCTGTTGCCTATTGACAAATAATGCCTTATGTAGACCTAGAAGTCTATAAGTATACAGTGTATATACATCGTATGGAAGTCTGTAATGTATACAATATATATACATGGTATATTTGTACAAATAAAGTCTCATGTAGGCCTATGAAGTCTATAATGTATACAGTGTATACACATTGTATATTTGTATAAATAATGTCTCATGTAGGCCTATGACGTCTGTAAGTATACAGTACATACATTGTATATTTGTATAAAATAAACTATGTTTTTGAGCCAAGGCTTGCTACATAACCCAGACTAGTTTTGAACTCTTGATCTTCAAGACTCTACCTCCCAAACAGTGGGATTACAGGTGTATGCCATTGTACCTGATTCCGGAACATACCTTTAAGTAAAAGTGTTTATGTACAGAGCTAAATAAGGACAGCCCTGCCAGTGCCTTCCATTTTCATCCTGAGATTGCCTCTGGTGCTGCCACACAGGAATACACTTAGTGTCGCTGCATATGTAGATGGGAAGCGCAGGGTGCCAAAATGGATCAGTGTATTTCCCACTGGGGGCTGGAAAATACCCCTTTACCACCTGTAAGAGGGTGAGCCTGAGTGTGTTTTCTAGGACTTCAAGTGGCCCAGTGCATCGACCCTCTTTCTTGTTTTTTCTTTTCTCTCTCCCCTCAATCTCACTCCCTAGAGTCAAGTTTTCCAACCAGACACTTGTACATGAGCCTTTTGTCGCAGGCTCTGCTCTCTGGGGACCCGGTCTGTGTCAGAGAGACAGAACAGAGAGAACTAACCAAAGAGGACAGATCACAGAGCAATACCAAGTGCTTGACTACTGCTTTTAAACTGTATGATTTTCTTTTTAAAATTACATGTAGTGCATGGATGAGTGTGTTTGTGTGTGTGTATATGAGCGAGCATGTGACATGTGGCAGTCAGAAGACAGCTTTTCAGAGGTAGTTTTCTTCTTCCACCACATGGGACCTAAGAATTCAGTTCAGGACGCCAAGCTTGAGGGCGAGCGTCCTCACCTACTGAACCGTCTCACTGGGCCAGACTGGGATTTTTCAACTACAGGTAATAAATCCAGTCCCTGGGGACTGGTTGTTAAAGCATGCTGAACTCCCTCAGACATCTGATGGAAGCCTCACAGTGAGGAGACAGGGTATCTCTGTGTAGTTTTGGAGCCTCTCCTGGAACTCACTCTGTAGTCCAGGCTGGCCTCGAACTCACAGAGATCCGCCTGCCTCTGCCTCCCGAGTGCTGGGATTCAAGGCGTGTGCCACCACTGCCGGCCGAGGAGTCATTTCAAACTGCAGCTTCTGTTGCTATGGCAGTGTCTGAGACAAACTCTCTGGTGAGTTTCTGGGAAAAATCAGGATCTTTCTGGAGTTTGTGGGAAGGAAATGTTTATATGGATATGGAGCAGGAAAAAGTGGATTTATTACTGTTTGTTTTAGTCAGTGTTCTGTTGCTGTGAAGAAACACCATGACAACTCTTATAAAATCATTGAATCAGGGCTTGCTTATAGTTCCAGAAGTTTAGTTCATTTTCATCATGGCGGGGAGCATGGCAGCACACAGGCAGACATGGTGCTGTAGAAGGAGCTGAGAGCTCTACATCTGGATCTTCAGGCAGCAGGAAGAGAAAGTCACTAGGCCTGGCTTAGGCTTTTGAAACCTCAAAGCCCACCCCCACTGACACACTTCCTCCAACAAGACCTCACCTACTTCACCAAGGCCACACCTCCTAATCCTTCTCAAGTAGTTCCATTCCCTGATGACTAAGCATTCAAATACATGAGCCTATGAGGGCCATTCTTATTCAAACCACCACACTGTTGTAAGTTTACTTTGTTTTGTTTGAGGCCCAGTCTTAGCATTAGTTCAGGCTGCTCTGAAACTCCTCATCCTCCTGCCTCAGCCTCCAAGAGCTAGTCTTATAGGCACTCACCATCACATCCAGCTTACTCTAAGCTTTTAAAGAAGACAAAGATCTATCAGAATGGTAGCCAAACTCACTGGGAAGTAAAAGTTTTAATTAAGGAGCTAGGATTAGCCAGTGAGGGCCACCATAATGAAACATCACATTGAGTGGCTTAAACAACAGGTATTCTGTTTCTCAGAGTCCGGGATGAAGATGTCAGCAGGACCAGTTTCTTCTCTCTCCTTGGCTTTCAGACAACTATCCTGTCACTGTGCCTTCATATAGCTTCTCTATAAGCTCCTGGTGCCTCTTTTTCTAACAAGGACACTAGTCCTTAGATTGTGACCTACCTACAGGTAGGTAGATCCTCATTGTGCCTTAATTATCTCTTGAAATGTGCTATCTCCAAAGACATAAACAGTCTGAGGTGCTTTGTGTCACACATGAATGTTGAGGTGACACACTTCACCTTGGGGAGGACTTGGAAAGTGAGAGAGCAGAGCCTAGGACAGAATCCCCCACCTCCAGTGTCTATGCTGAGGCGTTCTCAGAGGCAGTCATGGTGATTAAGTTGCCTTGTGTCTCTTGGTGGGAAGTGCAGTGAATTCCCTCTTTGGCCTTGGGAGTGGGAACTCCGAGACAAGGGGAGACACTCTAATTAGACTCCCTAGCTAGATCTATCTGTGTTAACTTCTGAATTTCCTTGGAGAGTTCTTATATTATTCCTTGAATATTGATTAACCAGACTTTTATGCTTAAGAATCCAAAGGAGAAGCTGACGATTGTGTACGGCTGCATTCTGGTTTTTTTTTTTTGTTTTGTTTTGTTTTGTTTTTTGTTTTTTGGGTTTTTTTTTGTTTTGTTTTTTAGTTTTTTTTTTTTTCTTTTTGGTTTTTCTAGACAGGGTTTCTCTGTGTAACTTTGCGCCTTTCCTGGAACTCATTTGGTAGCCCAGGCTGGCCTCGAACTCACAGAGATCCGCCTGCCTCTGCCTCCCGAGTGCTGGGATTAAAGACAAGGTAGTTACACACTGGGGGAAAGCTGGTGGGCCACGACTCCAGGGATGTCACTCACATGGACGCTTGTGATGATTGGATTCCACCATCAGTGTGACTGGGTTCTGAATCACCTAGAAGGTGGTGCAGGATGCTTTTGGATGTACCTATCAGAATGTTTACAGAGAAGATTGACTGAGGCAGGAAACCAACAGAATGCAGCCAGCACCATCAATCACATCAAGTGGGCTAGGGACCCAGATGGACCCAAAGGAGGAAGCTAGCAGAGTGCGGGCCTCTTCTGCATCCCAGACGGCCATGGCATGACTGACTTTGCCATGCCATGCCTTCCCCACCACGATGAACGGAATCCTCCTGTCTTAGTTGGGGTTTCCATTGTTGAGAAGAGACACCATGACCACATCAACTCTTACAAGGAAAACATTTAATTGGGGCAGCTCACTTACAATTTCAGAGGTTCCATCCATTATCATCATGGCGGGGAGCATGGAGGCGTACAGGCAGACATGCTGCTGGCTACATCTTGATCAGAAGGCAACAGGAAGTAGACTGTGACACTGAACGAAGCTTAAGCAAAAGACCTGCCCCAACACTGACATGCTTTCTCCAGTAAGGCCACACCCACTTCTACAAGGCCACACCCACTTCTACAAGGCCACACCTCCCAATAAAGCCACTCCCTATGAGCTTATGGGCGGGGCCAATTACATTCAAACTCCTAAACCAAATAAACTCTTCTACCCTTGTTTGTTTGTTTTTTCTTTTCTGCCAGACATCCTAACTAATACAATTATGTACAGCTGAACTGGGGGGTCCTAGAGCAGAAGCGTGTGAAGGGGAAGAAGCAAAGGGAGGGGGCTCAGATAAGTTAGGAGAGGCACCGATCCTGGAAGACCCAGCCGCACAGTTACCACCTACCCTGAAGCATGAGTCAACCTACCTCCCAACAGTCACCTGGGACCTCGGACCTCGGACTTCGGACGGTGGGCTTGAGCTCTGCCCCCACCCACCTGAAGTGAAGGGACATACAACTATGAACTAAAAGGGAGAGGGCTGGAGGAAGCTGGTTCGCGCCCCCAATTCCCACATTTGCACTTCCCTGGGAATGCATCCTCACTGCAGTGGGGCTGACACGTGGCAGAACCAACTTCCTGGCGTGGCTCCCAGGAAGAGTAGGGTCGTTCTCACACTGGAGAGAGATGCTCGGCCTCCGCTACAAAGACTCTCCGCCTTCCATCAGATCTAGCGCTGACAGCCTTTTGTCTGTGGCTCACACTTCCGCCGCATCCTGCTGGGTCTAATTAACAAAGCCAGAGCCCACGTTCTGATTTGGGCCAACCAAGACAGAGCTGAGTGTTGCAAGCAGGGTGGTGTTTCCTCGAGGGGGTGGCAGAGGCAGACACCCTCCAGCTGGGCAGTTTGGACTGGCACACAGCGTCACACTGGGCTGGCTGCAGGTGTTCCAGATGGCAGCTTGGAGTCTCCTTACCTCCAATGCCGGCTTTTGTTTATGTTATGCTGTCCGCTAGCCTCACCAAACCCACATGGCCGCCCTGCACACCCAAACCTGCATCATCAGGATGGATGCAGGCAATGTTTAAGACTTCTTTCTTTTTAAAAGGAAGACAGACGAGAAGACTTTTTTTTTTCCCCAGAAAGTTCTTCAGATGAACAGAATGGGGATATATAACCTCCATGTATGGCTGGCTTCTGGATTATCAGTCAGGGACCCATGACATTCATGCATTTCTTAGCCAAGAGACATGTTCTGAGAAATCCACTGTTGTTCTTGGAGTGTGAGCCTCATACAGTGTGCACAAGCCGAAGCAGCAGTGATGTCCTCTTACAAGGCCACCACTATATACGTGGTCCTCATGATGAAAATCCTTATATGGCGTGCTTGACTCTACTTTAAAAGTAAACCCGCTGGCCACGGGGTCAGGTACACACTTGTGATCCCAGCACCAGGAGAGCAGAAGGAAGATGGCAGTGTGGAGCTAACCTGTGCTACATAACAAGACCTCTTTACAGGAAACAATTAAAATAGGGGGCTGGAGAGATGGCTCAGTGGTTAAGATCACTGGCTGCTCTTCCAGGGGACTCTGTTTTGATTCCCAGCACCTACACAGTGACTCACAACTACCTACAACTCCAGTTCCTGGGGATCTGACACGCTTTTCTGGCCTCCACAGTTACCAGGCATGTACACACACACCCCCCACCCCCACCCCCACGCCCACACCCATGGAGGCTGCCGTGAAGAGGAGATGACCAGGAAAGGACAGGAAAAAAACCTTCAGGAATAGGTTTAGAGAGATGGCTCAGTGGTTGAGAGCACTGACTGCTCTTCCAGAGGACCCGGGTTCGATTCCCAGAATCCGACACCCTCACACAGACAAAAACACCAATGCACATAAAATAAAATAAAAAAGAAAAGAAAAGAAACCGTCAGGAAGTGATCTACATCTTAATATACCTCGGTGTATTTGTATATGGAAATTTCTCAGAACAGTGAGTGTATCCATATATATGATAAACTTCAATACAAAGGAAAAACTGGGGGGAAATCTCTACCGTGTGCCAAGCACTGCCCTGGGGTCTCAGAGTACACAGTGGCACACAGCCAGCCAGCCAAGAGATCACAATTGTGTCTGAGGTGCAGCTCAGTAGGAAGGGTCCCTGACTGGTCCATTCCTCCTCCTTCAGCTGCAAGCGTCAGGTTAAGATGACAGCACCCAGACTTCTTTGCTTGCTTGTGGTCTCTTGATCAGCTTCTGGCCAGTCCGATACGAGGGGGAGATGCTGTTTACTTCATCTGCAAAGACGGCTGAAAGGATCCTTTACCTTGTGCCTTCCTCATTTCTCCACTGCTCACCAGGCAGCTGAATCTCCAGCTGCCATTTTGGATCATGGGGTGACCTTGCAGCTGAGGATCCTCCAGTAAGGATGCTGCAGGAGAAAGAGAATGGCTCATGGGTGACTTGGGTGATTGCTTTCCAAGCCCCAGGCTGCCCCTCCAGACAGTTGTTAACAGGAGTGAGCGGATGTGTGCATTGAAATCACTGTTTTATTTAGTGCCCAACCACTCACAGCCCAACTAATCACAAGTTAAGACAGAGATAAAGACAGGGTTCCACGGGAGACCTATAAGGCCCTGGCTCATCCTGGACAGCAGGCAGTCATCAGAGAACATTGCTTAGAGAAGGTGCCAATTAAGCCTAGGTTTGGAGACTAAGTAATGCTTGGCTGAGAGCTATAGCTAGTCTTTTGAATTTTTTAAAATGTTATGAGAGTTCTATTTGGTGTAAAAATGTAATCAGATTGTCTAAATCCAGCCAAAAAAGTTCTTTTTTTTTTATCCTCATGGAGCAAATAATCTCATCTATTGGATGAGTATCAGTTAGCATTTCTTTATTTCTGCTGGTTATTTGATCATTTGTTGATAAAGTGGATGAGTGATGCTTTATTTTTTATTTGATTTAAAAATCTCCTAGTAACAATAAAGCCCACATTTTATGAGTTTTTTTAAAAAAAGAAATATCGATTTCCAATTAGGAGTATGTGTTTATGAGTACATACCTATATGCGGGTATGAGCACACGAGTCTGGGTGCCATTAAAGGCCAGAAGAGCTAGGCCCAGAAGCTAGACTTCCAGGTGACTCACATCTGCCACCCGATGTGGTACTGGGGCACCAAACTCCAGTGTTTTACAAGAGCAACAGCTATTCTTAACCACTGGCCCACAGTGGACTGTGCCCTCCCTAGATAGCTGGGCCCTGGCTGAACAAAAAAGTAAGGTGAGTAAGGCAGAGGGAGCAAGCCAGAAAGCAACATTTCTCCTGTGTGGTTCCCGTTTCATGCTCCTGCCTTGAGCTCCTGCCTTGACTTCCCTCGATGACGGAAACCTGTAAGTGATAAACCCTCACTTCTACAAGTCGCTTTTGGCCATGATGTTTGTCACAGCGACAGAGATACATCTAGAACCCACAATTAGCCAAGACTAGCCTAAATTACCTTGAAAAAAAAAAGTTATATTTGAGACACACGCCATCTAATCTCAAAGGCTACTCAAAGATCTACAGTACCGAAAGGCAGCATGATGTTGACATAGATAAATAAGATCAAGGGAACAAAATATGGATCTCGGAAATGTATATATACCCATGCCACCCATTGATTTCCATCTCAGTCAGCAGTCAGTTCAGTGAGGGGAAAGAAAATAATTTCAACAAATAGTGCTGACACAGCAGTGAGGATTTCTCAGGATATATATACCCTTCAGAAGAGAGCGTTGGTGTATATGTGATAAATGTCATTACAAATGGTGGCATTTTTGGAGTCCTTGTATGTACCAGGTGCTGTACTGGGTCCTTGGAGTACCACATTCATGTTGCAAAGAAATTGAACCCGAGTCCTTACTTTATACCATTGGAAAGAAAAGAAAGGGAATAGCTGAAACCACAAACTTCTATTAGAAAACACAAGAGAAAATTACTACTATTTTTGAGTAAACAAAGATTTCTTGAGTAGGACATAGAAAACAATAATAATAAAAGGGAAAAGAGATAAATTGGACTTGGTCAAAATTTAAAAAATCTATACTCATCAAAAGAAAAGGACATCATTAAGAAAATTAATAGCTAAGCAAAAACCCAGGAAAAATATTTCTAAAAAATATTCCTAAAATAAACAGCAAAGAGTTTATATGCACAATATATAAAGAAGAAGTATAACATGGTAAGAGAGGCAGTCTGAGACACCAAGGTTTCAAAAAAAGACAATATTATCATCCATATGCAAATATATGGATGCATGGCAGAGAAACACATGAAGACGTGTTCAATGCTGGGCATGGTTGCACATGCCCATTACCCCAGCACTCACCTGCCTATCTATGCATCCGTGTCTCTACTGGTTCTCATCCTGTGGGGAATCCTGACTGATAATACCCTGTGACCCAGCAATATCACAGGCACCCCCAAAGAAATGAAGGCATCTACCATACCAATAGCTCCAAAAAATTATTTCTTTGGGCTGCCAACCAGCTCCCAAATAAAGACATGGAGACTTATTATTAATTATGAAAGCTCAGCCTTAGCTTAGGCTTGTCCCATTAGCTCTTTTAACTTAATTTAATCTGTTTCTATTCATCTACGTTTTGCCTCAGGGCTTTTTACATTTCTTTCATTCTGTATGTCCTACTTTCCTGCTTCCTCTGTGTCTGTCTGTCTGGCCCCTGTCATCCCCCTGTCCTCTTCTTTTCTTTTTTCCCTTTATTCCTAAATTCCTCCTCCTATTTAGTTTCCTTGCTCAGAAGTCCTACCTATACCTCTTCCCTTGTTATTGGCCATTTAGCTTCTTATTAGACCGATCAGGTGCCTTAGGCAGTAAAACAGCAACACATCTTTACATAATTAAACAAATGCAACACATCTTTACATAGTTAAAAAATATTCCACAACATAAACAAATGCAACACATCTTTACATAGTTAAACAAATATTCCGTAACACAATTGCTCACCACAGTTGGATTTAAAACAGCCCAAACTGGAATGGTGGTGCATGAATTGTATGCCCCCCAGCTCTGGCTTACCTTTCTCTTTGTTTACAATTGGTTTTTCAAGGATGGCTAAAGCCTAATTTACCACATTTTTCTTTTATGAATCATTTTTAGATGTCATGTTTGAGAAATCTTCAGTTGTGACAGTTTTTTCCTATGTTTTCTGCTCGACCTATTATAGTTATAGAAAGGAATGACTGTGTGGTGGGAGATTCTAAAGAACCCCATCATGTTCCCCAGGTGAAGCAGTTGTTAGCATCTCCATCCACTTTCAGAGGGGCCCTGGTATATTAGCAGAACGTGCCAGATCACATAGCTAGTCACTATGGGAACAGGATTTGAGGCCGAACACTCTGAGTTAGAACTGCAGGAATCATAAGGTTAAAGGTAAGAGCAGCCTCCATGGAAGGAGCCAGGAATTTTCTTTCTCATTATCCTTCTGCACGACTTCACTCCCGGACATCCCCCAAACCTGTAATAAAGCATCCATCATCTTCTGTATGCAGAAGGCCTCTCTCTTTCCTATCTGACTTTCTGTCTGTCTTGTTTTGTTTTTTTATTCCTTGCACCTTGTAATCTGACTAGTTCTCATTCTGAACTTTGCACAGCATCCTCATTTTGGATTTCGGAGCTGGCATCTAAGGGCAACATTGCTTAGGTTCAAATAAGTATTCTTAGACCTTTAAACATGCAAAAAAAATTACTTATGGTTCAGTAAGTGTGTTTGGGCCTGGAAATTTCAGATCAATTCAAGGGCTCCAGGAAGGAGATCTTCTAAGGGTGGAAGGGGCCAGCAGTTGACATTCACTGAGTAGTTTGCTAGTGCCCTCTCCTCCTCTTGGTGACAGTACCTGTGAGGTTCACAGGGAAACATTTCCTTTGTCAGACTTGGCCAGTCGGTGACTGAGAGCATCTCTGGTGTGGGGCTTGGGTACCACCTAACCAGCCTGTAAATGGAAGATCATGACACTTCTGAGACACCCTTATCTGAGCAAATGTCCTGTGGGAGTTCTAGGACTTTCCCTGAGGTGTGGGGTCAAGGTAATTTCTTTTAACCAGAGAGAATTAAGAGGGGAAGCCCGGGGCTGCTCCTGGTCACCTTGGTCATCTCTTGGTCATATGGGAGAAGGATGCTATCCTAAAGGTAGACAGATTCATGAAGATTATAATTCCACTAACTGTTGCCAAGAGCCCTGATTTCTCTGGCATTGTCTGATGGATAATGTACCCAAGTCACTCATGGCAACTCTACCTGCTACTCCCTGAATACCTGCTGTTGTAGGTTCCTCACAGCACAGGTTCCGCTGATAACCTCTCTCTCTCTGTCCTCTGTGTCTCTCTCATGTAGCGTCTCATAACTAAGAATGGAGTCCATTCCCCACTGGACTCTGAAATGGCTTATGACTTACCTTGGACAGGAAGATGCAGCAGAAGTGTACACATCCTAAGCCAGGGTAACCAGCACGAGAGAATGCCTAAGGTAGCCTTTGGGAGGATGAGATGTGGTGTGGCAGACAGCTGAAACACTAGATCACAGCTGATCAAAGCCCCACAGCCTCCTTCCACTAAGTACAGAAGCATGAGAGAATCCAGCAAGGCTGAGTCCAGCCTTTGGCATTGGCCTGTGGAACTCTGGGATAAAAACTAGTAATTGAGGCCGGGCGGTGGTGGCGCACGTCTTTAATCCCAGCACTCAGGAGGCAGAGCCAGGCGGATCTCTGTGAGTTCGAGGCCAGCCTGGGCTACCAAGTGAGTTCCAGGAAAGGCACAAAGCTACACAGAGAAACCCTGTCTCGAAAAACCAAAAAAACTAGTAATTGTCTGAAGGCACTTTAGGATGATCTGCTTTCTATCAGTTTCTAACTAACTTGCCTTTCACAGCTGATGTACTTTATAAACTAATTAAGCACTCTAGTTTTGAAGGTGGCTGATTTTGAGTCCTGTGACTTTGGACAATACATATTGTGTGTGTCTTGTCTGCATGTATATAAGTGTATCAAGTGTATGCCTGGTGCCTACAGAGGTCAGAGAGGGTGTTGTGTCCCTTGAGACTGTAGTTAGGATGGTTGTGAGCCACTATGTGGGTGCTGGGAACAGAACCTGCCCAGTCCTCTGCAAGAGCAACAAATGCTCTTAACTGAGAGTCTTCTCCCCAGCCCTTATTTTATTTTATATGTATGTGTGTTTTGCCTGCATGTATGTTTATGCACTGTGTGTGTCCAGTGCCCACAGAGTTCAGAAAAGGACTTTGGATTTCCTGAGACTGGAGTTACAGGTGGTTGTGAGCATCCATGTTGGGGCTGGGAATCAAACCCAGGTCCTCTGGATGAGCAGTCAGTGCTCCTAACCACTAAGCCATCTCTCCAGACCCTGGGCAGTATTTTTGAGCTATCACTTGAGATTCCTCACCTAGACTGGTGCTATGGTTTGACTCTGGTGTGTCCCTCTGAAATTCCTGTTGGAAGTTGATTGCTGTTGGAGGCAGCTACTTGGCTGTCTAGAGAGCTCAATGCCTCTGTCACAGAACTGGATAGTTTCTCATGAGAAGGGTTGTTTTTCAAGGTCGCCCCTGTGTTTTCCATTTTCTGCACTGCCTGGTTCCCCATCTTTTCTGCCATGCTATGGTGTGGCAGGAGTCTCTCGCCAAATGCATGTAGTTGTACTTTCTTGTTGGGACCACCAGCCCACAAATAATGACACAGAGACTTATTATCAATGACGAAAGCTTGGCCTTTAGCTTAGGCTTGTTTCCAACTAGCTCTTATAACTTCAATTAACCCATATTTTTAAGTCTATGCTCTGTCATGTGGCTCATTACCTCATCTCCACACTGCATGTCCTGTTTCCCTGGTGCCTAGATTCATCCCTCTGACTTCCTCTCTCTGCCCAGAAGTCCCACCTATTCTCTCCTGCCTAGCTATTGGCCATTCAGCTTTTTGTGAGACCAATCACAATAACACATCTTCATGGTGTATAAAAAGAGTGTCCCACAACAGATACAACCACCTAATCTTGGATTTCCTGCCTCTGGAGACTGAACTAAATAACTCCATTCCTTGATAAACTGCCCTGTCTTTGATATCTATTATAACAACAGAAAAAGAACTCAGACGAATAGGCATGACAATAGTATTTATGGAGTTTTGTTAAGATAAATGAAATCATGAATGTGATGTCATTAATACAGAGCCAGGCACACAATAACTTTTTTTGTGTGGAGTGTGATACTGTTGCCAGGAACAACACTGATGGTCTTCAACATTGTCACCGTCATGCCCATTTTACAGGTATGAAGACTGAAACTCAGTTTTTGATACTCATGGTTATTACACAGAAGGCTACCATCTCCTGAAGTGTTCAGAAGCTACAATCTTTGAGGATCAGAATCCTAGGATCTGTGGGTGCAGTTCAATTCTGACAAGCCCAGCCGTGCTGAGGTCTAGCTAGAATCAGGGTTGGGGGGGGAAGCCTACCCTTTCACCTTCTGGGGACAACAGTAACAATAGGACCCAGGTTCCAAGCCAGTGCCCTCTCAAGAACTGAGCCTGGGAAAAGGGGAACAAGGGACACAGAGGGTCCCAGAGAGGTGCCACTTAACCCTCATCCAGACTTGTACCCAACCCTGGGGGCAGGGGAGCAACAGGTGCAGCCCCCAGGCTCAGTCCCTTTTAGCCTCCCATAACTGGGTCGTCTGTGCCATCCTCACAGGACACTTTGTTTAGACATTCTCTCTGACCCGGTGCAGACAAAGCCAGAACTATGAATCATAGAATATACAGGGCTTGGACTCCATGTTCTTCAGAAAGTCAAAACAATTCCATTCTAATTCTTACCTCGCCAATTATACACTTGCGCATACATTATGTAGGACATTTACCTTCAGTCTTCAGATCCCCCCACTCTCCTACTCTCTTTTTCTTCTTTATACTTTATCTGTACAAGCAAATGCAGACACACACACACACACACACACACACACACACACACACACACACACCATCTATCTTTTACTAGTACAGCATTTGGACTCAAGGTTTTCAATGGATACTTTCTATACAGTACTAACTATCTAATATAGTTCTTATTCATTTTCCTTCCTCCCCTGAAATATTAAGCTCCAAAGGGACACTTTGCTTATGACATAGCCCCAGTGCTTAGAGTGCCTTGCACACATGACTCTAAAATAGCTGCTGAATGAGCAAACAGATGATGAATCACTTACATTTGAGGGAGGGAGGAGGTTGGTCAATGGATTCACAGATGGGAGGAGGAACAGATGATCAACTGAACATCAGAAATTGTATGTTTTAAAAGTCATTTAGAACTCTCAAACTACACAAACAACCATATTGTCAAGAGATGCTCACAGCACAATGGGCCTAAGATGCTATTCCCATTTGGCAGAATAAAGACATAGAGACCCCGGCCGGTTGAGTATCTAGGAACTCATCAGTGGAAAGCAGAGGCCAGTTCTCACACGCTCTGGAAGTGGAGATGAGTAGGCAAGCTTACAAGTGAAACACAAACACAAAGAACCGGTCAATGGGCAACATGCCCACTCTGATTCTGTGGCTCACTGTCCTCCCCACACACAGGCAAACACCATCCCCAGTCCAAGTTGCTCATTGCCGAAACACGCCTGTCACCTGGCAAAGCCTTTTTCGCCAAGGACTTAGGGAGAGGGTCGCCTACTGTCTGCACTATTACACCAACCAAGGCAATGTGGCCCATCTGCCCGCAAGCTCTGGGAATGAAGAGGCATCAGCTTTGGATTGCTTCTGTGCATCTGAACAACCGTGAACGGGCTGTCTCATGAGCTGTTCTTGGGAGCACTAAGGACAATGTGTTTCCCTCTCTGCTCATCTCTGTGGTTAAGCCAGCCTTCCTCCTTCCTCCCCCTTCTTTGCACAGTACTGCTTTTCAAAAACCTAAATGTCTCGGGGGGGGGGGGGGAGGCTTCATCAAGAAGTGTGTATGTGGTCTGAAAATGAGGGGAACCAGAAAATCCCACTGCCTTGGGCTTCAGCAAGGCTAGGTATGAGCCTGAAAACTTCCTTTTTCTTTTTTCTTCCTTCCTTCTTTCCTTCCTTCTTTCCTTCCTTTCTTTTTTTAAGTGTGTGTATTTGTTTATGTATGTTCAGGATGTATGTAGGTCGCTGTGTATATGCGCATGAGTGTGTGCGTGGTGTGTGTGTGTGTGGTGCGTGTGTGCGCGGGTGTGTGTGTGTGTGGGGACGCGCACGCGCGCTCGTGCACGCACCCGAGGACAACCTAGGCAATCATTCCTCAGGCTCCACTCACCTTTTTGTGAAGATAGAGTCTCTTACTGGACTGGAATTTGCCAGGTATGCCATGCTGGTTATCCAGCTTGCCTTGCCTACCACCACGTCTCCAGTGCCGGGATTATAAAGGAGTGCCGCCATGCCCAACTGTTGAAGCTAATTGGTTCTGTGGTTCAACCCAGTCCTCGAGGCAAACATCAGCTGAATCACCCCCCAGCCCCCTCCCAAGCCTGCCTGAGAACTTTAAAAAGAGCATACGGATGCTACTGCGATTCCTTTGATTGACAATATGCTGGCCCTTGTGGGTATTTTTGGATCCAGGACATGGAGCGTTTCCTGTCGCTCTTAGTGACATCTGTTAGAACTCTTCTGTCCAAGGCTTAGTCATCTACAGGAGAACTGTAGGAGTCAACTTCTTGTATTGTTTTGATTCAGCCCAATTCCTATTTACGGAAAAAGGGAAAGGAAAACTCTACTTGAGCCGAAGTGTAACTAATTACAGCAGTTTCATAATAACACAACATAGGGGCCAGAGAGACGCTCAGCAGGCAAAGACACTTGGTACTGTTCTAAGAGGACCTGGGTTTGCATCTTAGCATCCCCATCAGGCAGCTCACAGCCACCTGTAACTCGTTCCAGGGGATCTGACAGACAGTCTCTTCTTGCCTTCAAGCATCACCTTCCTCCCACCACACGCATAAGCACACGCACAATATACATATAAATTTAAAAAAAATGAAATCTTAAAAAAACTACAATATGATTATTCCCTTCTTGTTCTCAGTAAAAATTCCCATAGTTTGAAGAATTATCTGGACCATATTTGGGGGCCATCAACATTTATTTAGTGAATAAATACACTAAATTCTAAACATCTTAACATCTCCCTGGATTTTAACAGTTCCCCAATGGCAAGAATGTGTGTACTTATTAAATTCTCAAGGGACCTATATCTCTCCCCTTCCTTCATGGGAAGACCCGTACTCTCTAGCATTGGGTTTCTAAAGTGGGGTAGCCTGGTCCTCTTATCCATGACCACTGCTTTCTGAGATGGGGTATTGCTGTTTGGCAAAACTTTTCCCGGAGACACACAACACACATGTCTATTCACCGCAGATACAGATCCCATGACAGACCAAAGTACAGACATCATCAAAGTCCTACTTGGTGACTCAGTGAGTTTTATTGGAGTTACTTACCGGAATATGGGGGAGGGGTTATTTACAGGAACTGAAGTGACCCGAAGACAACGGCACTGCCAAAGCCCACCTCAGCATGGGTGGCAGCTCACAGAAGCTGGGCATCTGAAGCACACTCCACAGCCTGCAGTCAGCCTAACAGCTTAAAGTGTCCTTTCCAGGTGGCTAAGTTGGTCTAAACCTCTTCCAGGCAGCTCAGCTGGGCTCTGCTTCTCCCAGGCAGCTAGTCTGGTCTCAGAATTTTCCTGGCAGCTCAGTTCCCTTTCCTCTGAGAGAGACTCTCAGCTTTTATTGTTTATTCTGGTAGGGAGTGGCCTAGTGAATCTGGTCAGTTTCAGGGACTTCCTGAAGCTCTTTTGAGTCCTATACCTTTCTGCTTAAGGAACCTCCTGCATGATGGAGTTTCCATCTCAGAGGAAACTGTTACACAACAGATGTTGGTTGTGGTGAGAGACTACAGCATCTGAAGACTTAGTCATGGAGGTCACTTCACTCTAGTGACTAAAATGAGCACAAAATAAAAAGTTAGACCCCACTTTCTTCAGAGGTCAGCTTTTCCAGAATTTCTTTCTTTTTTTTTCTTCCTTCCTTCCTTCCTTCCTTCCTTCCTTCCTTCCTTCCTTCCTTCCTTCCTTCCTTCCTTCCTCTCTCCCTCCCTTCCTCTCTCTCTCTTTTTTTATCATTAGTAAACTCCAGGGCCTCCAAAATCTTGTCTTTGTGGAAATCAACACTGACATGCTAATGACTAACTTCTAGATTAATATTCCTCAATGTTGTATCATTAAATCATCATTACAAATGGCACTGCAGTCTTGAGAGCTGCACATCACGTGTTTATTTCTCACTGACACATCATGGCCATGGAGCTTTGACAGGGACCCAGGGACAGCAGGTAAAGCTGACAGGATCTAGGTAGGGTATTGCTGGTCCTTGGAGCAGAAGGTGAAGAATTATCTGCTGGCTCTTCATGCTTGAAGGGACACTTGTCTGCTAGAGCATGTGGCTCTGGCAGGCCTTGCCCTTCTCCCCAGTTCCCTCTGCCTTGCTAAAAAACTGTTAGATCATATTGCTAAAGCTAGCCATCAAGGTCTATTCCCTTATTTGGACACTTTCCTATGCTGGACTCATTCCTGACGACGAGTACCAATGTCCAGCAATCAAAAGCTCCCTTTGGTTCGTCTAATTAACATGCCCAATCAAAACATTCCACAGCATCCTAGCCCATTCTAACACAGACCTCCCTTTCTTCTCCTCTTAAAAAAAATTACACCTACAAGGTCATTGGCTGCTGTTTGAGCCAGAAAGCAGCCATTTGAACTTTTTTCCCCTGCTTAATAAAGAACCTCTTCGTTAAAGCAGGTGTTTTTGTGTGGTTTGTGCCTAATCCAGGGTCCAAGAGGGACTCCCCCCCCCATGTGGGGTCTCCTTCACCGCTTCCAGCTGAACATGACCCACAATGCCACTTAGGTCTTGTTGCACACAGCAGTGACAGACTGTTCCTCTCTCCTTTGAAGCAATCCCAGAAAAAAGTTAACTGTGTGACCTTGGGCATGATATTAACCTCCCTGTGCTTCTGCACATATCTCAAATATGAGTTACTATTTGTGAATGGGACACGCTGCTTACTGCCTTGTGCCTGCTTCTCGTTACTATTGGCCATAACTAATATCTCAGCACACCAACTGGATAGCATGGGGAAGCCTCACCAGCAGTGCATCCTCTTCCCTCCTCCTGCAGAGCAGCTCGCCTGGTGCTGGCAGTGGGAGTCTGGATTCTCTGAAGCCATCACAGGATTCTAGGCAGCCTGAACACTGCTTTGAACAGTTTTAAATGACATTGGAAGGCTTTTGGGTCCCAGAAAAATAAAGTAACAGTGACTCCCAGTGGTGCCTTGTAGCAAATGCTCAGGAAGTCAGCACTGGAAGCTAAGAACAGGTTGGGGAGACCTGAGGCATAGGGCTTCTGGGGCCCAGGAACACATTGACCTCTGTAGAGCCATCCAGTGTGTCCTTCACCAGTGGGATCTTGGCCACGTGCCCTATGCCCAGGTCTTTCCACAAAAGGCCCTGTTCTACAGAGCTCAGGACAGAGCATCTGTATAGCATGGCCTCAGCTCACTACTGGACTGTCTTGGATGGCAGTGGAGGACACAACACATTGCCAGAGTCCAGCCTTTGCAGAAATGGTAGTATATGGATGAGCTTAGCATATTTATTTTGCTGTGCAATCCCGAATGAGTAAAATGCATCCCTGCCCTCCAGTTTCCTGGTTTGCAAAGTGGAGTTAGTAACGGCGAGGATGGAGCGAAGGACTAGAGAAGTGAAATGTCGTGCAGGCACATGGCGGTGCACTCACGAGGCGGCAGGTGCACGTGAAATACCTGGGGGCTGACCCCACTCATGGTGTCTAGAAGCCAAGAGATGGGCTTCTTCCAGAGTTGCCTGGGCTAGGCAAGGATTCCCCGAGGAAACAGAAGCCCTTAGGAGCCTCTGGCTCCAGCTCTGGAGGTTGTGTTGGCTTGTCTAACTTGGTAAGACTTGATCCAGAACCCCACTGCTTCTGTTTTGAAAACTGTGATATGTAAAGCATACATATTTTCTTCATTTTTAAATAGTTCTTTGGGAATGTCGTACACTGTGTTTGGGTCATATTTACCCTCTTATAAACTCCTCCCAGATTCACCCAACTTTGTTTCCTCCTCCTCCTCCTCATCATCATCATCATTATCATCTCCCTCCTCCTTTGCTTGGCTTATCAAGAAGACAGAACTTGTCTGTCCTTATACTCATAGATGGGGGGCATCCATTGAGGTATGGTCTGCCTACCAGGGACTATGGTCTTAAAGAAAGTTAACTCTCCTCCTACCAGCTATCAGTTACCAATAGCTCCTCATCTAGGTGTGGAACTTCATGCCCACTTCCCCTCTCTATGCTGAGATTTTCTCCAGCTTGAGTTTGCATAGGTCTTGTACCTTGTCCATGCTGTCTCAACTGCTTGAGCTCATGTGTGGAACTGCCCTGCTGTATTTGGAAGACAGTCTCCTTGTAGCTATCCATGGCCTCTGGCTCTTACACCCTTCCTGCTCCTTTGTCTACAGTAATCCCTGAGTCTTTGGGTGAGAGGGTGTGATATAGATGTCCCATTTAACTCTGGGCATTCCATAGTCTCTTAGTCTCTGTACTTTGACCAGTTGTGGGTCTATATTTTAATCCCCATCTACTGCAAATAGAACCTTTTCGGGTGAGTGTTGAGAGATGTACTAATCTATAGGTATAGCTATAAGTCATTAGCAATTGGTTTAATACTATGTCTTATGGTGATAGTGTGTCCCCCAATATATTGTGCACCCCAGTAAACTTATCTGGGGTCAGAGA
This sequence comes from Peromyscus leucopus, assembly GCF_004664715.2. Taxonomy (NCBI): domain Eukaryota; kingdom Metazoa; phylum Chordata; class Mammalia; order Rodentia; family Cricetidae; genus Peromyscus; species Peromyscus leucopus. The sequence goes on from NC_051079.1 coordinate 63,377,819, forward strand.
ACAGAACAGCTGCTAGACAGACATAGAGGCCATAAAATGGTGGCACACAGGCCTTTAATCCTAGCACTCCAGAGGCAGAGAGATCCATCCAGATCTCTGTGAATTCAAAGCCACACTGGAAACAGCCAGGCATGGTGACACACGCCTTTAATTCCAGGAAATGATGGCAGGAAGCAGAAAGGTATATAAGGCATGAGGACCAGGAACTTTAGCTTTTTAAGCTTTTAGCTTTTAGCAGCAGTTCAGCTGAGATCCATTCGGATGAGGACTCAGAGGCTTCCAGTCTGAGGAAACAAGATCAGCTGAGAAGTTGACAAGGTGAGGTTAGATGTAGCCTGTTCTGTTTCTCTGATCTTTCATTGTTCACCCCAATACCTGGCTCTGAGTTTGTTTTTATTAATAAGACCTTTCAAGATTCATGTTATAATGTCTATTTAGCAGAATAATAGTTATAGGTTCTTTCCTAGGGCCCATGTCCTGTCTAGCCATAAGTTTTTGGCTCAGTAATGGTGACAGGTATGGGTTTATCTTGTGTAGTGGGACTTAAATCCAATCAGAAAATGGTTTTTTACTCCCATAAAGTTCATGCCACTATCACACTCTTGTAGCTCTCAGGTCTGCAACTGGGTAAGATGTATGATGATTTTTCTCTTCTGGTAGAACACACAACATTATGAAAGCTAGCCACTAGGGATGAACTCCAGGTGAGTACCAGCTTGATTTCTCTATGTTCTATGATGCAAGAATGTGGTGTCAAGCAAAAAGGTCTTATTGTCAAGTTCTGGAGGATAACCAAGGGCATTGACAATAGCCTGTTATGTTTGGGAGTTTGTGGGACAGGCATTAAGATCAATTTTGGATAATAGAAACTAAAAAAGCTTCGGTACAGCAAAGGATGAGGCAGCCTACAGAATGGAAAAAAATCCTTACCAGCTGTACATCTGATAGGATGTTAATATCTAGGACACACAAAGAACTAAGTAAATAAAAATCCCAAACATCAAGGAAAAATCCAATTTTAAAATGGGACATAGAATGAAATAGAGAGTTCTCAAAAGATAAAGCACAAATGACTGAGGAAAAAAATGTTCAACATCCTTAGCCATCACAGAAATGCAAATTAAAACTACTTTGAGGTTTAAAAAAATGATAACGAATACTGGCTTGGATGTGGAGAAGGGGGAACATTTATTCACTGATGGTGGGAGCGAAAACTGATGTAGCCATTGTGGAAATCAGTGTGGAGGTTCCTCCAAAAGTTGGAAATAGATCTGCCACATGATCCGGCCATTACTCTTGGCCACATTCCCAAAGGATTCTATATTCCACTACAGAGGTACTTGCTCATCCACGTTTGTCACACACATTCTAAGCGATCTTTTAATAAAAACCCGGAGCCTGATATTGGGGTGAAAGCTGAAAGATCAAGGAAGCAGAGCAAGCCACAGCCGCCACCTCTTACCTCACCAACACCTCAGCCCGAAAGAGCTCCAGCCAAAAGGACTTCCTCAGCCTAAAAGGCTTCTAGTTCCTGTCCTCGTCATGTCTTATATACCTTTCTCCACTCAGCCATTAAAGGTGCGTGTGCTTCCCAGTACTGGGATTAAAGGTGTGTGCCACCACCGTCCATCTCTGTTTCTTTCCTAGACTGAGTCAATCTCATGTAGTCTAGGGTGGCTTTGAAATCACAGAGATCCAGACAAATCTCTGTGTCCCGAGCGCTAGGATTAAAGGCATGTGCCACCACTGCCTGGCCTCTATGTTTAATCTAGTGGCTTGTTCTGTTCTTTGATCTTCAGACAAAGTTTATTCGGGTACACAATGTATCACCACACATGTTCATTGACGCTCATCAACTAATGAATGGGTAATAAAAATGCAGTAATTTGTGCAATGGCATATTATTATTCAGCTGTTAAGAAAAATGAAATTATGAAATCCACAGGTAAACCAATGGATCTACAAGCAACTGTTCTCTCTGAGGTAACCCAGAAGACCCAGAGAGACAGTGTGTGTTTTCTCTCATTTGTGGATGTTAGCTTTGAATCTTCAGATATGTGTGTTTCAGTTGGAAAACCTATAGAGGTTAAGAAATCAGAAAGGGGCCACGAGGGTGGCTTTCTTGGCAGGGGAGAAAGCACAGAGTGCTATCAAGCATTTGTGGTCGTTTGTGTGAGAACGTCCCCCACAGGCTCAGGCATTTGAACACTTAATCTCCAGTTGACCAGTGTCTTTAGCAAGGCTTAGGGGTGTGGCCTTGCTGGAGGAAGTATGTCACTGGAGGCGGGGCTTTGAGAGAATATAGCCTTGTCCTATTTCCAGTTTTCTGATTTGTACCTGTGATTGAGATGTGGTCTCTCAGCTTCCTACTCCCCACATTGTGTCTGCCTGTTGCCATGCCTCCCTATCATGATGGACACTTATCCCTTTGGAACCAGAAGCCCAAATAAACTCTCCTTTCTATAAGTTGTTTTTTGGTTATGGTATTTTGTTATAGCAACAAAAAAAGGAACTAATACAGGACTAAAAGGGAAAAATGGAACAGGGAGGGTTAAATTGAGGTGGATGAAGGGAGGTCAGGGTATAGAGGAGGGAATTTGGAGAGGAATCAATAACACTAAAGACCTTTAAAAAAAGTCATATAAGCCAGGTGGTGGTGGTACATACCTTTAATCTCAGCAGAGGCAGGCAGATATGTATATGAGTTTGAGGCCATCCTGGTCTACAAAGTGAGTTCTAGGACTGTTACACAGAAAAAATCCTGTCTCAAAAACAAAAACAAAAACATCAAAAAAAAACCAACCAACCAAACAAACAAACAAAAACCAAAACAACAACAACAACAACAACAACAACAACAACAACAAAAAACCCACAAAAAACCAAAAAAGAAAAAAAAAAGTCATATAGAAACTATTGTAGAAACTTCCTAAAACACCTACATACTATCTTATTTAGGGTAACTATTGCTGTGATGAAACACCATGACCAAAGTAACTTGGGGAGGAAAGGAGTTTATTTGGCTTACATTTCTGTGTCACTGTTCACCATTGAAGGGAGTCAGGACAGGAACTCAAACAGAGCAGGAACCTGGAGGCAGGAGCTGATGCAGAGGCCATGGAGGGGTGCTGCTTATGGGCTTGCTCCCTATGGCTTGCTCAGTCTGTTTTCTTATAGATTCCAGGACCACCATCCCAGCGGTGGCACCACCCACATGAGCTGGGCTTTTCCCATCAAATACTAATTAAGAAAATGCCCTACAGGCTTGCATACAGCTCAACCTTATGGAGGCGTTTTCTTAATCGAGGTTCTCACCTTTCAGATAACTTTAGCTTATGTTATAAAACTAGCCAGCACACATACACATATATGAAAAGAGTTAAAATGGAGTTATCCTATAATGAGGTAGCAATACCTTTACTTGACACTAGAGGTTAACAAATAAACAGCCCAGGGGCAGGAATGAACCACCTCTTTTGGAACTGTTGGTAAAGTCAGGTCTCATAGCCCATCCCCCAAGCATACACATTTTAAAAAGCAAAATAGCACTCAGTTTAGGAAATAACAAACACAGTTGATGATTCCTGGCTCTTCCCCAAGCACAGTTCCCTCCACACTCTCCCCTGCAAAGGGAATCACTCTCCTAAACGTGGCATCAATCCATCCCAGCATACATTTATATTATTACCACATATGTGTGCATTCAAACAACATATGGCAGCGTTGCATGTTTTAGACCTTTTTATAAATATATCATAGAGTATGTATCTGCATTTGTCTGCCGTAACAAAATGCCACACATTGGGTGGCTTAAACAACAGAACATTTTTCTCACCATGCTGGAGGCTTGAATTCCAAGGCTAAAGTTCCAGCCGATTCAGGGTTTGTTGAGGGCTCTCTGTCTTCTTTGCAGATGGCTTCCTTCTCACTGTGTCCTCATGGGGACCTTTCTTGGTGTGTGAGCAAGAAGGAAGAAAGGGGAGGGGGAGAGGGAGAGGGAGGGAGAGAGAGAGAGGGAGACTCAGACTCCTCAACATCTATAGTAGTCATACCACACCAGAGGCCACCATTATGATTACATTTAACTTTGATTACTTCCTTAGAAATCCCACCTCTGAATACCACCCAACACTCGAAATCAAGTTAGCAACCTGTTAGATTTGGAGAGACAAAGACACGTGGTTCATAATATGGATCTATATTGATTCATGAATATTTGGAAATGGTTTGGTAAAATGCCAAAAACCTGAAAGGAACAGGGATTTGAGAATTGGTGACAAGGTAGTCTGGGAATGTTGTGTGGCTGTGAGGCCAGCAAGCATAGGGAATAACTTAGCAAGTTGGGACTCTGCTTGGTTTGGGTCATGCACACATGCCTCTTCTACTAATGCACCAGGAGGCAGTCTGAGACTTACTTGTGTGTACTAAACACATATTCTTCTCTGAACAATGCACCTAGGAACCTGTTAGCATCCTAAGACCTAACCTTCCAAGGAGCAGCTTGCACAGCCCTCTCTGAACAATGGAATAAGTTACTCCTCCCTTTAATGATCATCAAACTTGAACAGTTTCTATCCACATGTATTACCAGTCCACCTGGTGAGAGAGCAGGAGGGCTGATTGGATCTGAACTACTTTGGGGGTGCAAGGACAGTAAGGCAAACTGTGTCCCCTGAGTGAAATTTTAAGGCGAGTCTCCTGTTTGCCATCTTATATATAATTGGTCGTGTACATGGTTAAAATAAGACACATTATGGAAAGGAACATGCACAAGTAGAGAAGACATATGACTTATAAGCCTGTAAATGAAAACAGAAAACAATCCATAGTATGTCCCCTAGCAACCAAACATCTCTTGAATTCCATAAAAGGAAGCTCCAAACAGCCATCAGGGACCCTTGAGCACCTTCACTCATGTGGCCCACTATCAATCTTGACAGCGAATCTCTTCCTTATCTGTACTGTTGCCCTACATTTGAATAAAGTGACCTTACTCCTTTGCAAGCCTGTGTAAACCTTTATTTCAGTTCCTTGAATAAGAGACCAAGAGCCTGGAAGCATCTGATCCAGACCCTGCCTGCTGGTAACAGATGGCCCCAGTATAGCCATAAACAATACGTTTGTATCTTATGTGATTTCCCATCAAAAATCTCCTTTGCAGAAGAGGAGATTCTTGATGAGCCAGGTGGCATGCCTTTAATCCCAGCACCTGGGAAGCAGAGGCAGGCAGGTGGACCAAATGATGTCACCACAGTTCCACATGCTTCTCAGTAGACCCATATATAGTGGGAATATAGTGGTCATGATGGTGGGAAAAGAGGCTATTCCTGGGCCCACGAACATGAGTTCCTCCTTGCTAAGGAAGGCTGGTTATGGCTACAACTGAATATGCCAACAGCAGAGGCAAAATGCCCACCTCGAGTATGGTACCATTCCCCCCAAGAAACCTCCAGTCTCCCAGTGGTACGTTGATGATGTTGGACCTCCCTCCCTGCACAGATATCTATTCAGAGTGTGGACGTGCTTGCCCCGACTACGGTGCATCTGCCCACCTCACCATCTGTCTCCAGCCTCACATAATAAACCCACTCTGTATTCCAGGCGGACAAGTGCACTTGAGTATGCTCATCCCATTTGCTAGCATCATGTCTGAACATCAAGGAGGCTTCACAGTCACACATTAGAGCCAGTTCCAAGTCCTCACCAGGACGTTAAGTCCTAAATCACAAGAGAACATTTACTTCATTTATCCCATGTACTCAACTAAGGCTGCACAGAGAACCAGAGCTGGTGGGATGAGGCGTATATGAAAAGAAAGAGGTTTTCTCTCAGAAATGGCTCACAAGATTGTGGGCATTGAGAGGTTCTAAGACCTGTGGTCCTCAAGCTGAAAGCCCAGGACAGCCAACATGTAATTTTAGTCTAAATAGAGGTTCTGAGACCCAGGAAAGCCTGATTTATCAGCTCACAGAGCCAGCCAGGCCGAGGTGTCTCCCACTCAGTCTTTTTGTTCTATCAGCTCTTCAGTGGGCTGGGTGAGGTCTGCCCACGTCAGGGAGGGCCATCTGTTGAACCCCATCGACATATTCCTCTGTTCCTATCATTCAGAAATGCCTCACAGACACGCCCAGGCTGCAAATGTTTCTACAAAACATCTGGATCCTCACTCCAGGTGGGATACAGTGCCACCTCATTCTCATTTTGTGTGTGTGTGTGTGTGTGTGTGTGTGTGTGTGTGTGAGAGAGAGAGAGAGAGAGAGAGAGAGAGACAGAGACAGAGACAGAGAGACAGAGACAGAGACAGAGAGAGTCTCTACATAGCCCCGACTGTCCTGGAACTCACTATGTAGACCAGGCTGGCCTTGAACTCACAGAGATCCGCCTGCCTCTGCTTCCCAGGTGCTGGGATTAAAGGCAGGCCACCTGGCTCATTCTTGAGCTAATATGAGAAGAGAAAGACCTTGGGCAGGACAAGCTTCATTTGTGAACATCTCAGGCTACACAGACGAATGGTGTCGGAGCAAGAGAAAGCAGCTGTCCTCTCTAAGCGGAGTGGTGCTATAACAGCTCAGGAGGTCTGGTTCTCAAGAGCATCTTTCCAACGTCACCGTCCCAGGCCCTGCATCTCACTCCTTTCCCATTAGAGCCAAGTTGTCAGCAAAGAAAACCCCTTCACAGCTCTGCCATCCTTACCAGTAATTCTGGCACCTCAGAGCAGCCCTCTCTCTAGAGGCAGGGTCTAAGGTCCCTCTAAACAGTGCCACAGGGGCTTCTTATCACAGTATTCTCTGAGCTGAAACAAGGCCACCTAAACATGCCATCCTATTCCTTCAAGATTTGTATGCTGTCCATGTAAGCTAGCTGCTTCCAGACCCCCCTGCTCTGCAAGTTCTGGACCCACTGCCTAGGTGCTGTCCAGCTAGTGTGTGGTGTTTGAACACAGGAGGTATCACGACCTCCACCGTTCTACCTCACTGGTACTCAGCACACTGTGCTGACACCAGGGCCCCAGTCCTAGCATCCAATCCCCACTCCCCTCATTTTTTTTGATTCAGGGCCTCATGTATTGCCAGGGCAGTCTTGGACTCACCATGAAGCTAAGGATGATCCTGCCATCTCTACCTCCCAAGTGCTGGACTTACAGCTGAGTGACACCACACTCAGCTCTGAGCTTCTGAGACTGCTTCCAGGTGCTGACCTACCGCAGGAAACAAAAGGAAGGAAAGCGGGCCAAAGGGAGATGCAGCATCAGGAGGGTCACCAGCCCTTGATTTCACTCAGCTCTCTGGAAACAAAGACAGGGGCCCGGAAGCTGGCATCTTCCTTGGTGGAGGATTGCCACTGGATCACTGGTGTTCTTACAGCCCTGAGCTGCTCTGATGCTGGAGACATTGGAGACCGGGCTACTGCTAGATAGGCTTGGGCTGAGCTCGGGCCAAGATGGCCAAAGGGACACCATGCACACTGTGGTGGGCAGCTCCCCCTTCTGATGCCATTTGGTTAGTTTTATTTATTTTATTTATTTTTTAAAGATTTATTTATTTATTATGTATACAGTGTTCTGTCTGCACACACCCCTGCAGGCCAGAAGAGGGCACCAGATCTCACTACAGATGATTGTGAGCCACCATGTAGTTGCTGGGAATTGAACTCAGGACCTTTGGAAGAACAAGCAGTGCTCTTAACCTCTGAGCCATCTCTCCAGCCCCCCAGTTTTAATCTGAGGACATCCGGGAAGCAGTGCACCTCCTCATGCTCATTCTGGAAGTTGGTGCATTTTCCAGGCTTGGAGAAGCTTCCTTCGGACGGGCCTGGGGAAGCGGAGGCTGGGAGGACCTGGGAGAGTCCGAGCTTCAAGTCTCAAGGTTACTGCCTGTCTTAATTCCAAGCTTGTCCTTGTAGCCATGTAGTGAAGTTCAGGGAGAAGCCGCTGAGTCCCCGGGGCCTTCATCAGGTGATGCCGTTTCACGTGGTGATCAGATGGTGTTTTCCCAGCCTCCCATGACACTCCAATCTCGACATTCAGTCAGGACATTCCTGTCCTGCTCAGCACGGTTTCCGGATCTGGTGATTTTTCTTCAGAAGGCTCTGTCCTTCAAGTACAACTAGTTCAGAACTTATCTCTGAGCTCCGCCCACACCCCCCACCTCTGAGCCCAAGGAACTTTCTGCTGCACTCTTGGGTCTCCTGACATGGCTGCTTCTTGCTTAGGCATTGTCTTCTCCTTTGGGGAGAGGTGTTGGGAATTTGCAGGGCTGCTTTGATTCCTGTGGCCAGGTCCTGCTGCTGCTGCTGCAGAGGACATCCATTCCCCAGTGTTTGACAGATTCCTGTCACCTAATTTATTGAAGAGGTCAGGGGTTATCTGTGAGGTTCTGTGTTTTATTTTAAGTATGTATGTGTGTGTGCGCGTGTGCGTGTGCGTGTGTGTATGTGCGTGCGTGCGTGCGTGTGTGTGTGTGTGTGTGTGTGTGTGTGTGCCTGTGTATGTGTGTGATATTATAGCTGGTCTACTTGGTGTTTAGGAGAGTTAATCGGGAGATTGAAAAACTAACCTGCCAGGTCACTTTGCCCTCAGGGCTTCCTCCTCCTTCCTCTGCTCGCTCCTCAGCTCCCTCCCCCCTCTCCTTTCCCTTCCCCTTTCCCCTTCCCTCTCCCCTCTCCCCTTCCCTCTCCCCTCTCCTCTTCCCTCCTCTCTCCCTTTATCCCCCTCTCCTTCTCTCCTTTTCCTGCCATTTTTGTCCAGTCTTCTAGAAAGGTTTTCTGTAGCCCGGGCTGAACTGTTGATTCTCCTGCCTCAGCCTCCTGGGGTGCTGTTTACAGGCACATGCCACCCACTCAGCAAGCTGTCTCCTTAACTGAATTTCTTCCTAATTCTCTAATGCTTTTAAAGTTACGATTTCCCTTCTAAACTCTGCTTGGGTGGACCCCCAGATTTTGACACATAAAGATCTTTGTCTTACTTGCTTCCTATTTCTGTGAAGAGACACTGCAACCAAGGCAAGTTGTTTAAAAAAAAATGGACTGGGGGGCTTGTTTCTACAGTTTCAGAGTGTGAGAGGGAATCATGGCGGCAGGCAGGCTGGCACTGGAGCAGTAGCCGAGAGCTTACATATTGATCGGTAGGGATGAGGTGGGGGTCAGGGGTAGAGGGATGGAGGGGGAGAGGTGAGGAGAGGAAGGAAGAAGAGGAGAGGCGAGGGAAGGGAAGGACAGGGGAGGGGAGAACAGGGGAGGGGAGGGGAGAAGAGCCAGACAGACAGACACACTGAGCCTGACAGATCTGTGCCCACCCCCAGTGGCACACCTCCTCCAACAAGACCACTTCTCCTCATCCTTCCTAAACAATCCATCAGCTGAAAACCAAACATTCAAATCTATGAGCCCACAGGGCCGTTCTCCACACTCTGGTTCCTCACTTCAGACAGGCTCCTTTCCATTTGTTGCTCCAAACCTTGATGCCTCTTTCCTGAAGTTAGTCCTGGCTTCCCTAGAGCAGAGGCCCCATCTCTCCCCATGGTTTTGTCTTTGTGACTACTTGGTATGAGAAACACGGTCCACGCTCGATACATTTTCTCCTGGTAATGGAGTGAGAACAGAGTGGCAAAGTCTTGTCCTCATTACATTTCTGTGGCCAAATTTCCACTGTTTATAAGGAAGTGAGTCCCAGGCATAGAAATTCTAGCACATAGATGAGGCAGAACCCAGAAGAGGGGTATTTACCACACAAGTCTGGGGTTCCTAGGTCCAGATAATATGTCCTGATAATCCCAGATGAGGGGTCCATTTGTCTCAGCATTCTCTCTTTTTAGTGGTGGCTATCCCCCAGGAAGGTTGATTGGGATAGTACATCTTTTCTTTTTAAAAAATTTAAAATTATATTTAGTTGTTTTATCTTTGCCTGCATGTATGTATCTACACCATGCGTGTGCGTGGTGCCAGTGGAGGTCAGAAGAAGGCGTCTGATCTCCTGGAATTGGAGTTACAGATGGTTGGAGTTACCATGTGAGCCCTTTGCAAGAGCAACAAGTGTTCTTAAATACTGAGCCTTCACCGGGTGCTGGTGGCACACGCCTTTAATCCTAGTACTTGGGAGGCAGAGGTAGGCAGATCTCTGAGTTTGAGGCCAGCCTGATCTACAGAACGAGTTCCAGGACAGCCAGGGCTACACAAATAAACCCTGTCTCAGAAGACCAAACCAGATTGGCGGTGGTGGCGCACGCCTTTAATCCCAGCACTTGGGAGGCAGAGGCAGGTGGATCTCTGTGAGTTCAAGGCCAGCCTGGTCTACAAAGTGAGATCCAGGAAAGGTGCAAAACTACACAGAGAAACCCTGTCTCGAAAAACAAAAACAAAAACAAACAAACAAACAAACAAAAAAACAAAAGAAGAAGACCAAACTAAACGAAACCAAACCACACCAAACCAAATAAAAAACCAACTAACCAAACAAAAAAATATGCAAAAAACCCAGTGAACCATCTCTCCAGCCTGGGGCTAGTACATCTTAGGGAGGAGCTTCACTGTGACTTCATCAGCTTGCTCTCTACCCAGCACCAGGGAGGAGCCCAGGGCCTCGAGCACACCAGACAAAGCTGGACCGCTGAGCATGCCTCCACTCCAAGGCTGCTGCTCTTTTGGTTAGATTTAACTTTGCTGAGAGAATGGAAGTTTGGAAGCCCGTGAAGAACTAACCTCCAGGCACAGTCCACACTGCAGAGGGCTAGCCCAAGAGCAGCGGAGTCCGGAGAGTGACTGGCTAGTGTGAGAGGATACTGTGAAAACACACTGCTCTTCGAGCATCCCCTAGGTGACCTTGCTTTAGCTGGTTGATAGTTGAGTGAATGGAAGAAGTTAGTGTAGCCTAGAGCTGCTCTGGGGAGAGTGAAAAGGTCTGAAGTCTATCCACTCTCCATGTCTTCCAGAACCGGCTGTGTGGACTGCAGCTGCCTGGGGAGCCCTAGCCTGTGGAGGTCTGCAAAGATCGAGGGGCATGCCTTAAGTGTCCTGGGCACCCAGACATCAAGAAAGGGGCAATTTAAGGATGTCACCAGAGGTTACACTGTAGGAAGAGGCTAAGGCTTAACCCAAGCCTTCACCCTGGTCTAGCTTCCTGACTAATCTATTATAACTCTGCCTCAGACCTCTGAAACCACAGCTGGGAGCCTAAAAGAGTAGAGGCAGGTTGGTTTCCTTCTGTAAGCTGAGGGATGCTCTCCTGCAGGGTTGCCTCCCAGACAGGAGGCCAGCCATCCTTCTCTAGTCCCTCTCCACCATCTTGGACCTTCCACGTCTCCGAGCACTGCTTCCCCTTTTGGTAGAGATGCCAATCAGATGAGAGGCCATCCAAATAGCCCATTTTGACTGCTCTGCCTCTGTGAAGACCTGTCCAAACAAGGTCACATTCTGGGGTAAGTGGAATATGAATTTGGGATGGTAGCGGAACAAGCATGGTGAAACATGGTTTGACTCCAGAGCTGGCATAGCCAGAGTTCCCCATTCATCGCTTGGTGTTGTGCATGAATTATTAAGCATGGAACAGCAGGGCCATTCCACTGTCCCGCCCCCCAGGTGCCCTCTGGGGATTAATGACTTTCCCCCCCTCCCACAGGTGACTTTTCCCGCACTTCCTGTGCCCTTGAAGCTTCACTGCGGTCCTAGTAGCATCTCTTTTATTATGTCCAATAACTTAGAGGCACAGGGCCAGTAGTTCCTCTGTGTTCTTGAAATGTGTTCATACTACAACTGCCCATGCTGGTGAAATTTCCAACTCCAGGTTGTTCTATGTGGATTCCGGTTCATCTATATGGGCAACCACACATACCTGGAATTGTCCTTGGATCAAATACTCCGCAAGTCTTGAAGCGGTTTTGCAAACTTTCATTCAAACAAAGCCACTAAGGAATCCTTGGTACCACACAGACAAAAAGGGATGGATGGGCCACATTTCCTCGTTCATGGGCACCGTGCCTGATGAGCGTCCTAAGGCAGCCAGGGCATACCGAGAGCAGTTTGGAACCATAGGCCTCTCCAGTGTCTCCAGTTGACAGAGAGGAAACAGAACCCAAAGGACAGAATCAGTGCTCTTTCTACCACAAGAGCGCCCTCTGCTGGCAGGACCTCGCAGAAACAGGTGGCTGTAGTTGGAAAGTCTCCTAAGGGCCCCAACACACTTAAAAACCTTGCCGCATCCAGGCGACACCCCTAGGGGATGGTGGAACTTTTGGGAGAGGGAGTCTTAGTGGAAGGCTCCTTGAGTTACTGGGAGTGTGCCCTCAAGGAGTTGTGGGACCCAAGAGCTCGCACTCATCTTCACTTCCTGGTCACAAGGTGAGCAGCTTTGTTCTTTCACAAATGATGTCATGATGTTGCCACAGACTGGAAACACTGGGACATACTAATTATGGACTAGAACCGCCCCCCCCCCAAACTGTCAAAATAAATGTTTTTAAAATTTCTAAGTTGAATACCTCAGGTATTTTGTTATAGTCATGGGAATTAACACTCTGGTTAAACATGTATTTTAAGTGGATCTTGGGCCACATCCTTTAAGGCATTCTGTAAACAGTAGGTAATAGAGCAAAAGTAAATTTGGAAATACAACCTAAGCCCCCTATGCTCCCTATAACAACTCTTATGGCACAGCAGTGTCCTTAAGACTCCCAGAATTCCAGGGCTGGAGAGCCAGCTCAGCAGTAAAGAACACTTTCTGCTCTTACGGAGGATCCAGGTTCAGTTCCCAGCACCCACCTGGTGGCTCTCAATTGTCTGTAACTCCAGTTTCAGGGCATCTGACAGCCTCTTCTGGCCTCCACAGGCACCAGGCAAGCACATAGTGTGCAGATACACACACATCCAAACATACACATAAAATTAAAAATAAAGACAAAGAAGAGACTCCAACAATTCCTACAACACAACGAGCCATTTGATTTGGCTTAATTCAGTTTTTTCAAAATTCTTATAAAGTGTCACCTTTTCTCTGGACTATTTGCACTTCCTTTAGAACTCAGGAAAGTTTCCCTTCATGAGTGAGCCTCTGCAGGGCGCTCACACATCTTGGCAGTGGCCACAGGATTTTAGGCTGCCCTCGCCTGTACCATGCCCTTTTCTAGGGACTAGTTTTGCTCACCTCTTTGACAGAGCAGGATGAAGACAGAAGTGTGCCTCAGCGGTGTGGTAGCAGTGGGTGGTACAGTCTACAACAAGCTTGGCGAAGGTTGGTCCTCAGTATCCTCTGGAAAATGAGTAGCTTACAGGGGCTGTAATGTAACCAGGGTTCTGCAGCCAGGAAAGATGCCTTGGCTTTTCTCTGCTCCCTATTTCCTCTCGTTTGCATTTATTTCTATATCTCTGCCTGCGTAGGGCCCTCTTTTCTTATACCTGCACACCTCTTGGGGGAGACTCTTAGCACTTTGAGGCACCCAGGCAGAGCGCCCTGGGGCTAATCTCTGCCCTTGCGCTGGGCAGGCTCTGCCCTAATTCTCCTTATGGAGTTGGTGTATGGAAAGCCGAGTCTTGGCATCGTTCTCCAGGAGAGGTTCCCACGCTCCATCCAGCATGAGAATTTCCATCCCTCCTCCCAGAGTCTGGGAACAAACCTAATTCAACTGTCAGCCATCAGAGGGCGCAGTGAGACCCAGGCAGATTTAAACCAATTATGGAGACCACGGGGAAAAAAAAAAAAACCTCATTCCTGAAATGTCTTTTTTCTGTCTGTGACCTCTTCATCACCTTTATTCCAAGTGCAACAGAATTCTGTGGCAACAGAATTTATTCCATATCATTTTAGCTGTGCCCAAGATTTAATCCCAACCTTAATAAAATGAGCTGGCAGAGCGTTCAGAAGAGGTTTGCAGTCTTGGTCTCAGAAATCTAACAAGGGCTTCTTTATGATGAACAGGTGGTTGTTTGGCAGAGACACAAAGCAGGACCGGGGCAAACAAAGGGCTCCGTCAGGATCACTTTGGGCTCACCTTTGGAAAACCGGGCTCTGACCCGACTCTGATGTTCCCCACCGTGTGTATCTGTGAACTAATGAGACTGGGTGCTCACTGAGCACCGCTGCCTGCCAACTTCTGCACCTGGCACGCTGTAAATATTCTCTCTCATCTTTGTAATCAGCTTGCAAGATGGTTATTTCCTCCTCATTTTAACAGATATAAAAGCAGATGTTCAGAGGACCAAGGACAGCGATGCCTGAGCCATGGAAGGCTCTCTTGATGTGTTTGCCCACAAACCAGGTGATTTTTCATTATCTATATAGTAAAAAAATTCAGATGTATTTATTTTAATTTTTTGTGTTATGAGTGTTTTGCCTGTATGTGTGTATGTACACCACATGCATGCCTGGGGCCCTCAGAGGCCAGAAGACACTGTTGAATCCCGCGGAACTGGAGTTCATGGATGGTGGTAAGCCACCATGTGGTGCTAGGAATCAAACCTAGATCTTCTGAAAGAGTAACATATGCTCTTAGCAAGCAAGCCACCATTTTAGCCCCATCATCACGTATATATGTGGATTTTTCTTTTGATTCTTGGGTTTTACACATTCTTCATAATAAAATACACACCTGAGCTGGCTGGGAAGCTGGCTCAGTGGTTAAGAGCACTGACTACTCTTCCAGAGGATACAGGTTCAATTCCCAGCATGCACATGGTGTTCACAGCCATCTGTAACTCCAGTTCCAGGGGATCCCATACCCTCTCCTGGCCATCTCAGGAACCGGGAATGCAAGTGGTGTACACATACATACGGGCAAAACACTCATATACATAAAATAAATAAGATAGTAAAGAAATTTTAAAATTGATAAAATGTACACCCATCCTCTTGTGTGTTCAGACCAGACTGTTTTAGAAATAACCCCAAACCCTCAGTGGTTTTAAACAAGATAGAAGCCTTTTTTGTTTACGTACAAGTCTGATGCAAAGCAGGCAGGAGTCTCTGCTCCATGCAACACTCAGAGCCCCAGCCTACTTCAGTGTTACGGTGCTGCCCTGTATGTTGTGTGGCCATGAAGACTCCCCGAGTTGAGAAGGAGAGACACGTAAGAGTTTCCATTGTGCCAGCACGGGAAGTGGCAGACGCTGTTTTCCGTCTGTCTGCACTAGGTTAGGTTAACCGACGCTTGCAAGGAAATGGCCCTGGACAACACCGTCTCTCACACACCCCTATTGCATAGGGTGGTAGGAGGATCAAGTGAAGTGGTTCTCTGTCTGTTTTACCAAGAGAACCTGAGAGAAACAGGGAAGGAAGCAGGTATCAGAGAGATCGCATATATGGGCATGTCTGAATGGAATTACCCTGGTGCAGGAAAAGGATTGTCCTCCAGCTCGGGGTGAGGAAAAGACTGGGGAGACTTAATGGAGTTCCTGAACGTCACACACTTATTCCAGTGTTCATTCACCTCTCCACTCATCTACCAGCACATTGTTCTAAAGCCCCAGGCATCTTACCACAGCAGGTGTGCATGTGTGTGTGTGTGTTTATGTGCATGTATATGTATTTTTATATATGTGTGTGTATATTTATGTATGTATGTGTGCTTGTGTATGTGTGTATGTGTTTGTATATGTATATGTATGATTGCATATGTATATGTGTGTGTGTGTGTGTGTGTGTGTGTGTGTGTGTGTGTGTGTGTCTGTAATGCCCTCCATTGAAGAAGACTCTCCTCTGGAGCTGGTGTTATTTCTAGGAAGGATAAATTGCTACAGGCTCTGAAGTGAAAGTGTTCTGAGTGTGACTGACCAGCGACTGGTTGCTCTGTGTGAGTGATTGTAAAGATTGCAAAAGAAATGGACTGGTTTTCCACGAAGGGTTACATAAGACAAGGAAAGCATCATTTTGAAAAGTTATAGTGATGCCATTTGTCAAGTCTCTCCCGAGCCAGGTTTCCTAAGATTAAGATATGTGCTCAGGGCTGCATTCTGATTATCAGATGCAGTGCTCTGTACCAGCTGATGGGGTAAAAATGTGAGGCTGAACTCTGACCCCTCAAGTGGCTGCAGGGCCCCTGCATATTAGCGATCCCAGCCAGTGGCGTCCCTTCTGGCTGGGTTAAACACTGCTGCTCAGTCTTCAGCAGAAGTAAAGTTCTGCATCTTGTCAAAATTCTCTGGATTTCTTGAGACCTCACCCCAGCTCCATTTCTAACAGCTTGACACCTAATGTGGGGCTCTCTCTCCATGATCGAGGGTCTTGGAGACTGATTCCCATCCTGGGAGGTGCACTGTGTTGCCTTGTGGTGGTGACCTTGCCTCCAGAAATACTGGAAACTTAAAGTCAAAGGTAAATCGGTGACATGAAGATAAAAGCCCATAGCAAGCACCAAGGTGACCAGGTAACGTCAAGTAGGAACCAAGCTGAGAAAGACGGACTATATAGCATGGCCCCAGTGGTTGGAGGTTGTTTTCAGAGAATGAGACTATGACAGAGATGCCAGCTACAAGATTATTCTCAAAGTGGGAAACAGAAAGTCCAGGGGGAAATATAAGAAACCTCCAGTGCAAGTGTGTGTATGTGAGTGAGTAAGTGTGTGTGTGTGTGTGTGTGTGTGTGTGTGTGTGTGTGTGAGAGAGAGAGAGAGAGAGAGAGAGAGAGAGAGAGAGAGAGAGAGAGAGAGAGGAGACAGAGGAGACAGAGACAGAGAGACAGGGATAGAAGAGAGAGAGAGAGAGAGAGAGAGAGAGAGAGAGAGAGAGAGAGAGAGAGAGAGAATGTGTGCGCGCGCATGTGTATTGGTGTGTATAGGGGGCAGGTAACTCCAGGGAGGACAGAGAAAGAGAGAAACGAGAATGCTCCTCTGCCACCCTTTGAGAATCCATCAGGGTGAATTTTGAAGTTCTGTGAAGAACTTCCAACACAAGGGTAAGGAAAAAAGATCTGGGACCAGTGCAAAAGATTCCCACAATAGTCAATCAATCGAATCAACAACCTGCATAGATTCAGAACAGTGAATTCCATCAAAACTGCATAGAGGATCTTCTAAATTTGGTAATAAGCAAGCCCAAGTGAATCAGTGCATTAGCCCGAGAGTGTGAATACAGGCTTTAACATCCCACAGGGCCAGGAAGAGGAACCTGCGGAATCCCTGCAAAGGCTGAAGGGGTTGATGAGAAAGTGCTTGGGATGAGACACAGAAGGGCCCTCGGGACAAGCGATGCTAAAACTGCACTTGGTGATTGACAGATGGCCAGACAGAGTGAGAAAGTCACAGAAGATTGAGAGTAGACCTAGCGGGGAAAGAAATGACTTTTCTGGCCAATTCTACGTCTGCACAATCCCCTCCATCCTAGTTAAATCAAGGGGAATGGATTCTTTTGTCTTCTAAAACCACAATTACAGGGCTAACACGGAGAGATTTGGGGTTTCCATGTACTCCCCCCTTTCCCTGTTTACAGAAAACATTCCTCCACTCAAGGCCATTGATGATGCTCTGAGATTCTTCCTAAAATGTAAACTTCTTCTAACCCTCAGGCTCTAGGAGGCCACAGGAAAGGGAAAAAGAAAAGCTTTGAAAGTCCAAGCAGAGAGGAGACTCAAAGCTTCGAACAGGAAGAGAATCTTCGCAGTGAAGAGTATGTGTACATGCAATCCTGAGTCGCTGCCGTGTGTCATGTATGCAACTGGGATTCAACTCTCGTTTAGGAAAGTGAGAAAAACACACTCACCTCAGTACGTGCAGAAAGGGCCTTTGACAAAATCCAGTGCGCCTCCAGGACAGAAGTCCTGGAGAGAGTAGAGAGCATATCTCCCCGTAAGAAAGACAACCGGCAAACCCATCATGCCAAATGGAGACAATCATGACGCAATTCCATTAAACTCAAATTGAGACAAGGTTGTCCTCCTTTTCAACGTGATGCTTGAAGCACTACAGATGAAGAAGAGAAGGAAATAAAGGGATACGAATAGGAAAAGAGGTAAAAGCATCACCACGTGCAGAAATAAGAGGGAAACAGTAAGGGAGTCACAGAAGGCATTGTCGGGAAGGAGGTAAGGCTACATTTTTGGTGAAATGAGCCTACATTTTTTGGTGAAGAAGATTAAAGATAAAAGATATCTTGGATAAGGGTGGATTTGGGATGATAAAATAAGATTTTGTCCTAAGGATGAAAAACAATAGATAAGGACAAAACCATGACACCTGAAAGCCAAGTGACAGAAGGTCTGTGGAGGTTGTATAAGGTTTGTGGAGGACAGAACTTAAGGATGATGCTGTGAGATGATGAAAAGATCATGAAAATCCCCGAGGTTGTGTTGATCCACTCATGGCAACCTTTCACTGTCTTAAGAGAACAGGAGTGTGTGTGTAATCAAGATAAATCACTCGTATCTTTGCTCATTTCTTAACCACTTGGGGAAACTGAGTCATAACAAAAATGAGGATTTGTTTTTTATTTTATGTATTTATTAAAATGCCTCGGTTGTTTTGTTTATGCTTTATGTGAGTGTCACACAGAAGTCGGGATGACAAGGCAGGAAGAGTTATCCTTCTGGTGTTGAAGGCAAGAGGCACGGGAGCCTGACCAATGGGGTACGAGGGAGCTGGAGGACCGCTCTCCAGGAGAACAACGGCACTCCTGACTAGCCGCCTCCCCTCTCGATCAGAGAGGCTGCGGAGTCCCTAGAGACTGGACTCTAACCAGTGTAACCCATCCTGCAAGAAGGGGTGTCACTGGGGACATTGCATGTCGTATTTAAACGTTATCATTGCATGGGGACCCGTGCCATGGCTAAGCAGGTGAGTGGGAAATGTGTGACCTGCTAAAAGATAAACAAAAAAGATGAGCAGACAAAGCCTGGATGGGAGGTCTTCTGGGATGAGACATTTTCAAAGCATCAAGGTGGACTTCATAGAAATCCTAAGGTGAAGAAGCTGAAACTTTACAGGCTGTAGAGGACCACCCCTCCGAGGGCAGAGACCTTCCCATTGCCGCTGCTTTGCTGAAAGTGTGACTGAGATAGCTTAGAATGAGTTGTGTAGCAATTTGACCTTGTTAAAAAATGTATAGAGATCCACACAATGGTAGCTGGTGTGGGGAGTGATAGAGAGTTCAAATATTAAAGTGGGACTATCGTACTCCTTGACACCCTTCTTCCTCAGTTGAAAAAAATGAATCAGAGCCTCAAATGTCAAATTACCAAATGAATCCTAGAGATTAAATTGCCTTGGACCAAGTGTGCACTGATCGCGTTTCTTAGAACCCATATGGCCTCTTGAAAGGATCTGAGACCGCCCCCTTATGAAAAGCGGTGTGCAATGCCCTACATGGGAAGGGCCACTGACCTTCCCCTCATGGAGACTGATGTCATCTCTAGGAACCCATGTGATGGGCCTCTTCTCCACTTTGCTTTCTCTTAGGTGATAGGGTCTTCTTGCTCTGACCCTTACATTAGAATTCCGCTCATCCTTTCCATTCCTGAGACCAAATGCCGATAAACTGGAAGAGAACAACCCCAAACCGACTTGGAAGGGCCCTTTTCGGGCGCTGTTAGCCACCGAAACTGTGGTTTAGATGGCTGAAGGAGGTCAAACACATCACACACACATAGAAAAGCTGCTGGCAGTAGTGCCCACGGAAGATAGATGGCGTTACCACAAGGAGACCTTTAGAACTAAGATTCAGGAAGAACTGTTGACAGCCCATTTGTTACCGGGGGGGGGGGGGGGGGGGGGATCACAAGCCACGCAGTGCCATCTGTGGCTAAGACAGCCCCTGCACTGACCCTTCAGTTTGCCATACGCCTGGTCTTACCCTGTGGAATCTTGAAATATGGGAGGGTCTGACCACGAAGCAAGGGAAGTAAAATGACAGTTTTAAGACAGACAATGCAGGTGGGAACTGGGTGTGGGAAATGAATGTATGGTTGAAGTAGATGAAATATCATCCGCATACTAGGCCACTTCTATGGCATGATAGGCTTGCATTCTTTGTTGATGACAACATTCATCTCTCTAGAGAATAATATTGCATAGTAATGTGACCATGGCCATCTGTTCAGTCTCCTCTGGAGATGCCAAGAGTTACTTTTTAGACGCTAGGTCTGTAGCATAGTGCATGGTCCTGGTCTAGAATCTGAGGGTTGCTAAGACTCTCCCAGCAAGGATTGCCACATCCTCGTGCCCCACAGACACCACTAGCCCTGTTGGATCTGTAGGTCACCTGGCCAAAGAAACCCAGTGTGTGTCTGGAACCACGATTTAGATTTGCTTTTCAAACTGATGGTTTTCTGGGGCAGCTCAGAACTGCAGAAGAAATGCATACTAGATCACCTTCAAAATCCAAATGCTTTCTTGGGGCAGTTTTGTTCCTGGAACAAGGATTTTATGTCTCCATGCCTGCTGGTTCCTGATTGTGGCCATTAGTCTGTGCTCTAACTTCATTCTGTTTCTAGGGTAAAACACTGTGACCAAAAGGAACTTAGGAGAGGAGAAAAGAATTTACTTGGCTTACACTTTCAGGTCACAGTCTATCATTGAGGGAAGTTGGGGCAGGAACTTAAAGCAGAAACCATGGAGGAATGTTGCTTGCAGGCTCATACTCAGCTAGTTTTTCTGGACCGTCCAGACTACCTGCCAAGGTTAGTAGTGCTGCCCACAGCAAGCTGGTCCTTCCAACACTAATTAACAGTCATGATAATCTTCCATAGACATGCCCACAGGCGAATCTGATTGGGCAGTCCCTCAGTTGATACTCGCTTCTCAGATGACTTTAGGCTATGTCAAGTTGACCATGAACTCTAGTTAGGATAGTCTGGAAGACACAAAGGCTGAGGAGGTTAGACAGTGTTGAGGAGTCCAAGCGTCATCTTGTGATGCTTGTTGGGGGATGGGGATCATGGTGTACTTTCCAGGCAAGGGGAGTCTGGTTTCCTCTGGCAAAGGTGACAAGCGTCTTGGAGAAAGGAGACTTTTGGGGATTTGAGGGTTTTAGATTCTCAAGTTCATCTCCCTCAATGTCTCCCTCTGAATCTCAGAGTCTTGCGCGTTCCCTGTACCCTGGCTTCATGTAGATTATTTTCAGTGTTAAATATGTTGTCTTCATGGTTGCCCTGGGACCCTTAGAATTCCATCCTGGATCTGATGTTCAGTGTAATCTTTCCTGAAGTGGCAGATAGTCAAGTCCTTTCTAGTATTTCTGAAGAGGTGATCCGGCTTGTCAATCGACTGGACTCTGCTCCTTATCCCCTGCCTTTAATGCTGTCATGAATCATCACCCTGGCCCACAATCCTTCCAAGGAACATTGCCTCTACACTGGTTGAAGACATGACACTGAATCTCCTAATGCTTTGACCTCCATTTACCTGTTCTTAACTCTAATCAACTAGAGTGAAAATTCTGGAAAAAAAAAAAAAAGACAAATCTAAAGCACACCAAGGGATTACCAGCCATGTTCTATCAGCAATGAAGTATTTACAATTTAAAAAAAAGATTTTTTTCAGACAGGTTCTCCCTGTCTTAGTCACTGTTCTACTGCTATGAAGAGACACCATGACCATGGCAACTCTTAGAAAGCATTTAACGGGGACATGCTTACAGTTTCAGAGGTTTAGTCCATTATTACTATGGCAGGGAGCATGGCTGCATGAAGGCACATGCTGGAGCAGTAGCTGAGAGCTACATCCTGATCCATAGGCAGAGAGAGAGAGAGAGAGAGAGAGAGAGAGAGAGAGAGAGAGAGAGAGAGACTCTGGCTTGGTATAGGCTTTTAAAACCTCAAAATCGCTGGGCAGTGGTGGTGCACGCCTTTAATCCCAGCACTCTGGAGGCAGAGACAGGTGGATCTCTGTGAGTTTGAGACCAGCCTGGGCTACAGAGTGAGTTCCGGGAATAGCAAGCTACACAGAGAAACCCTGTCTCGAAAAACAAAAAACAAAACAAAAAACAACAAAACAAAAAAAACCCAAAAAAATTCTCAAAATCTATCCCCAGTGACACACTGTCTCCAACAAGGCCACACCTCCTAATCCTTTTAATCCTTTCAAATAGTTTCAATCCTTGATGACTAAGAATTCAAATATATGAGCCTATGGGAGTCATGATTATTCAAATTACCACACACTTTGTAGCCCTGCTGGCCTGAAGCTCACTGTGTAGACCAGGCTGGCCTTGAACTCACAGAGATCTTCCTCCTGAGTAAGGTAGGAAAGGTATGTGCCATCACACTTGGCTGAAGTACTTATAACTAAGAAAAGTAGAACGTCTAGCTTCTTAGTTCTATCCAGTTGTTCTCTAAAATCATTCTAGGACAATTGTTGAGATTAATGTGCTGATTTTACATTTTCAAGGTATAAGAACTGGTATACCGATGGTCAGGAAAAATGGGAAGAGAGACAAAGAAATACTTAGACAATGAAGTGTGCACTGCTAGCTGACCATTACTTCATGAGTCCTGAAGAGGCATGTATATCAGCTGGCACACGTGCTCTGGCTACCCACCATATTTTCAGTTTTCTGAGTCGTTCATGGAATAGGAATCGAGCCTTTTATTACACAGCGATCATCTTCTGTTTACAAGTGGAAGGTGATATCCTTATGGTATATTAGCTGGCTCCGTGGTCACTGCTCAGAAAGCTACATACCAAAAATTGAGTGGAAATGGAGAATGCTTCAGTGTGGTACACAGGACACATTCGCCATGTGGGTCTGGGTTTGTCCTGGAGTCTTGCCATCTTGGGGAGTTTATTACCAGGAATGGCAGCAGCATTCATAAGATAGGCAGGAACTCAGAAAATCAGGAGTGGTAATCTAAGGAGGTACATCTGTGTCTGATAGCTATGATTAATGATAACAAGAACAAATTAAGGTCATGTAACTCAGTAAGCATTACCTTTGAGACAATTTAATTGGATGCAATTTTGTTCTATAAGGGATCTACATGTTATATGTGAAAACTTAAGAACGGATTGTCCATGAAAGCAACCAGATGTGCCTAATTTCACACAGTTACTCTGGTGCTGAACACACGGAAGAGCTGTGCGTCCTGAGGGGTGTTCTGTAAAGTGTGGGTTCCTGTGATCAACAATACTCTATCAGTTAACAAGAATTTTGTTTCGACATAATAGACTTTCCTAAAGGTTCATGCTACCCAATGTTGCAGCCTGATCTCAAAAATCAAATTCATCGTTTGCCCAGGCCAGATGGAATTTTTACTGACTAGGAATAAATCGCTCCCAGATCTACTTGAACTTCACACACCATTGAGGGGCGAGCACTTGTCTCATGAGACAGTTCCTAACTTGCAGCTCTGGGCTGGTCAGGAAAGTGACAGTTATCGGTAGAGGAAAAGCAGGGACACCTGACGTAAGGAGCCCTGTTTTCTGCCTTGGACAAGCTGGTAAGTGAGTTTGCAACCTTTCTCATATTTTTTAAATCCCTGGCCTGTCCCTCTTTGCCTCTCACCTGCTGGAATGGCCCTGGCATCAGAGCCTCTGTTCTAAAGGCTTTTGTTACGGTTAAATCTTGATCGTCAACCTTATTAGATTGAGAGATAGCTAGGAAATCAGTCAAAGATTCAGTGCTGTCTGTGAAGATGTTCCAGGGACTAATGCATATGAGTCAGCAAAAGGAAGAAGACTAACCTTCAGTGTAAATCTAATAGACGGAGGGCCTGATGGGACAAAAGTGGGAGAGGGGAGGGAGCCTATAGACACGCAAGTGGACTTCCTCCTTAGTGAGCGTGTCTGTTGCTGCCATCTCCGATGGACGCCAGGCTCCAGGCTCTCAGCTTTTAACGTGGACTCACAACAGTAACTCTGTGGGGAGCTTCCAGGCATTGGATTGTACGATTGGTTTCCTTTGTTCTGAGGCATCCAAGTCATTAAACCAAGCAGCTCCTGATTTCTCCAGCTCTCCAGCACACAAGCATTCAGACAGCCACTGGGAGATCAGCAGAGAATCACGCAAGCCAATCTAATAAGTAAGTCTGTTTGCATATGTTTCATATTACAATTGATTTTGTTCCTCTCAAACTCAGTGATGCATCAGAATAAGCCTGGGAGCTTTGAAGAATGCAGGTACCTAAGACTTACGCTCCCCTCCCTGAATCAGAGTCTATAGGGGATGAAAATCACCTTTAATTTGGATAACCCCCAAAGGGAGTGACACTATTAGGCGGTGTGACCTTGCTGGAGTAGGTGTGGTCTTCTTGGAGGAAGTGTGTCACTGTGAAGGTGGACTTTGAGGTCTCATATATGCTCAAGCCACACCCAGTATCTCAGACCACTTCCTGTTGCCTGCCCATGATGCAGAACTCTCAGCTCCCTCTCCAGCACCGTGTCTGCCTGTGTGCAGCCATGTCCCACCATGATGACAATGGACTGAACCTTTGAACTGTTAGCCATCCCATTAAATGTTTGTAAGAGTTGCTGTGTCACGGCGTCTCGTCACAGCAACAGAAACCTTAACTAAGACACGAATTAAGAAAATGCCTCATAGCTGGATCTTACCTTCTCAGATGAGGTTCCCTCCTTCAGATAACTCTAGTTTGAGTGTCAAGTTGACACAAGACCAGCCAGCACAACACAGTTTAATCTTTGTCAGCCGGTGAGGCCTTACGGAGTCTAGAGGGAACCGTGGCTTGCTGAAGTCTCTTGGTTGGAATGTGGTTCTTCACCTTTCTGGGGTTTTGTTGTTCTGAGCTGATGGCTTTTGGAACACCTCAGCTTACCAGTGTCTGTGTAGTAAAAGCTGTGTTTAGAGAGGGATTTACAATACTGAGTTCATATGTTCTAAGAGACTACATCAGTAAACTAAGTGTGCACTGTAGGAAACCAGGAAAAGAAAAGAAAATTTAGCTGGGTGGTAATGGCACACGCCTTTAATCCCAGCACTCGGGAGGCACAGGCAGGTGGATCTCTGTGAGTTTGAGGCCAGCCTGGGCTGCAGAGTGAGTTCCAGGAAAGGCGCCAAAGCTACACTAAGAAACCCTGTCTTGAAAAAAAAAAAAGAAAAGAAAAAGAAAGAAAGAAATTAGAAAAAAAGAAAATAAAATTTAATCTAAAGTAAGTAGAAGAAAACAACTAGTAAGCATTAGAATAGAAATTGAGGAAATTAAAAACTAGGAATCAACAGAGAACATTGACAAATTCAAACTCTGGCTCAAGAGTGGTTAAGCCATTACCTAGGATGATAAAAGGGAGAGAAGACACACATTACTAATATAAGGTATGCAACTGGGGACATGATTACAGAACCCCAAGGACATTAAAAGTATGGGGAAAAAAATCTCTGCCCCCAAATTTATAATCTAGCTGAGACAGAGCAATTTTTTTTGAAAAATAAAATCTACTGACATATAAAAGGAGTAATTTGAATAGGCAAAAGTGTATTAAAGACACGGAACCAGTAAGTAAGAATCTTTGCAGGAGAAAGCAAAATGCCCATATAGTTCACTAGTGAATTTTGCCAAACATTTAACTTTTATGTGGCCTTTGGAGTCTTCCCTGCTTATTAGCATTATTGTTATCAATATTATTATTATTATTATTGTTATTGTTTTTGTTTTTTGAGACAGGGTTTCTCTGCGTAGCTTTTCGCCTTTCCTGGAACTCACTCTGTAGTTCAGGCTGGCCTCAAACTCACAGAGATCTGCCTGCCTCTGCCTCCCGAGTGCTGGGATTAAAGGCGTGGGCTACCACTGCCTGGCTCAATATTATTTGTAATCTAGAATCATTGCTTTAATGTCTGCATCTTTTTTCCCCAACCTTGAACACTGTAATCTCTTTTGTTTGCCTTCCTTCCAGAGTTATCTCATGGAGGAACTTCAGTGTCAGGAATGCCTCATGCCTAAAAGCCTAAACCATCTCACTCCTGGAAGTTCAGGTTTTCCTCTGACCTCTACATACAGGCTGGAGTCCTGGAGTGCAGGAACTCCGTGGGCAATGTCCTGTGGCCTGGGCACTGAGCGAAGATGAGTTTAGATAGGAGGGAAGGAGTAAGCTGCGAAGTCTACCCCCACCTCACTAATGTCTCACTCTGCCAAACTCACTGTCTTGCTCACTTACTCAGCACACTGGTAGATGTGTGCCAGGCACAGCCTTCTCCTCCACACCCAGAACTCAGCCTTGTCCTAGCTCCTTTCCCTCCCTAATCTCCTCTCTGGATGGCGAGAACAGGACTGGGTAGTCTGTTCTTGTGTGTCGAGTGCATCCAGAATGCTGGAAGATGCTTAATGTCGGGCCCTGCGGATAGTGGGTGGAATTATCCAAACACTCCCATCTTCCCCCTGAAACGGATCCTTCATCAGTGGCCACTGCTCTGACCCATGAGCTTCTCAGGAAAAGCGTTCCCAGTTTCCTTGGCAGCGGTGACTATGGTGGCAGGCCATTTCAAGATTTTAACCGTGTATCTATCTGAGCTCAGACCTGCTATGCCTGTCTGTTCATTCCTCCTTTCATACATTTGTCACCTTCTTTCAGTCAATCGGGTACCGCATGGGCAGAGATCTCTCAGGGATGCCCCTCCAGGCTGTTTTCCAGCAGTCTGACCTTGCTCACTTACTAGCTTGGATTGTTTTGAGCAAGTTCCTCAGTTTCCGTGGATCTTAAACAATTCCTCATCTGATTTCACAGGATAAATAGAGAAGCACATGCAAGGTGCTAAGTGGAGACATCAGGCACATGCTATTTAGCGCTGCACTTCTGGCCCAAGTTTATTTAACAGTAAATGCAAATGCTGGTCCAGTAAACAGCTGACGCCTACTCTGCAATGGACTCAGGGCTCAGTCCCGGGTGAGCAGGGCTCCATTTCAGCCTTCATAGTGGACACTTGGGAGGGTATTTTTATTGCGATTTCAGAGAGCTTAATGAATGTCTCCAAATCACTGGCTGTTGGGACTCTTCAGTTCTCTTTTACTGATGGTGCTTCTTTCAACACCCTATGCGGTCTCCAAGTCCTGGGGGGCTCTAATAGGCCTTGGGGTCTACTGTGAGGGAAGGGATGAAGCTCCGAGAGTGGAGGCAGGGGTGAGGTGCAAGGTGAGGAGAGGGTAGCTTAGTTCCCACAACACCTAGTTTAGCCCAGAAGAAAGCCTCTTCATGGACCTGAGGGGAGCTACTTTGGATGGGTTAATGGAAGCCCCGGGATTATTCTCTCTTACTCTCTTAATTACATTTTATTTATTTATTTATTTATTTTATGTGTGTATTGTGTATGGGTGCCACAGCGTGTATGTAAAGGTCAGAGGAAAACTCTTCCAATCAGAGGAGTTGTTTCTCTCCTCCCACCGTGTGGGTCCTGTGCATTGAACTTGGTCCCCAGTTTGTGGAACTGATTAGGAAGAATTAGGAGGCATGGCCTTGTTGGAGGGGGGTGTGTCTTAGTTACTTTACTAGTGCTGTAAATAGAGCATACCATAACCAAGGTGATTTATGAAAGAAAGCGTCTAATGGTGGCTTACAGTTTCAGGGGATTAGAGTCCAGGAAGGCAGAGGAAGGGCAAAGGTCGGCAGCAGGAGTAGCTGAGAGCTCACATCTTGCAGAAGGCAGAGAGAGCACACGGGGGATGTCATGAGTCTTTTGAAACCTCAAAACCTGTAACCAGTGAAATACTTCCTCCGACCAGTCCACACTTCCTAATTCCTCCCAAACAGTTTTACTGACTGGTGACCAAGTATTCAAGCATACTACCTAAGGAGGCCATTCTCATTCAAACCACCACGGCATCTCACTGTCCCTCTGCAATTGTTCACATACAGCCATTTTTAGAGGTTTCTAGCCATAACAGTGGAAGTCAGTTGAGTTTGTGATACCCAGAAGTTGCAGTTACCAGAAAACTCCAATCCTGGGCACTGTAATGACTGTGGGGATTTTAGTCTAAAGCTTTCCCACACCATGGGACTTTTAACTTGTCGATTTTCTCTCTGTAGTGCTGGGCCTTATCTCTCAGAGATCGGAGGGGCCAGGGGGCTCATCCTCTCCATCTTCCTCAGGCTCAGGAAGCTAGGGCACTGGCCTCCATTGGGAATGAATATTACCTTCTGCCTTTCCATGTATGTGCTGGGGACTGAGGGAAGGAGTAGGTGCCTTGGCAATCTCATACTGGCTTTTATCTAAGTAGTCTCATCCTCCTGTGGTGAGCCAGCTTATCATTAATAATAAATATGCTGAACTTTGACCCAAGGAGATGGCCTTGAAAACCCGAAGATCTGAATTCAATCCCCAGATAAAAATCCTACCTAGAAAAATCCAGGTTGGTGGCGGTGGCTTATAGTCCAAGTACCAGGGAGGTGGAAATAAGAGGACCTCTAGGACTCCCTGACAAGCTTAAGGTCTCTAAAAGAAAACAAGGTAGATATCTCCTAAAGGACAATACCTGAGATTGTCCTCTGGCTCTGGGTCACACACACACACACACACACACACACACACACACACACACACACACACACACACTGAACTCATTGCCTGGCTTTCCAACCCAGCAAGTCCCTTAATTTTTTTTTTTTTGGTTTTTTTTTTTGAGACAGGGTTTCTCTGTGTAGCTTTTCGCCTTTCCTGGAGCTCACTTGGTAGCCCAGGCTGGCCTCGAACTCACAGAGATCCGCCTGGCTCTGCCTCCCGAGTGCTGGGATTAAAGGCGTGCGCCACCACCGCCCTTAATTTCTCTTTGTATCTGTTTCTCTGTCTCCCGAAGTCATACCACAAGGAGCTCCCATATAGACATGCAAGGGTTAAATGGTTACTAGAGAGCATTTAAGCCAGTCGCTGGCAAGTAGTAAGTGCCATGTGCTTTTGGTTATTATCATGCCACACCTTAGGCTCTTTGTTGCTGCTGAGCTCAAAAGGGTAGGAAGGAAGGCCACACCCATAGAAAGGGGTCTAGGATCCCAGGAAGCTTCAGCTACAGAGCTAGCTGAGGCCTGTAGAGGGCTGCTGACTGCTCCAGAATTAAGATCCCCGGAGTAAATCCTCATCTCAGGGTTTTTCCTCTGAGAGCCAACTTCTCTAATCCCCAAGGCCTGGCTCTCCCGTGTGCTCACAATGTCTCTGAAACGCCCTTAGAGAACACTGGTTTTGCCAGCTGCTGTCTTAAAACAGACAAACTTCCGGGTGAGTCATGCTGAGGAAGGCTTTTCAGGTAGACCAGAAGGCCAGGCTAAAGGGCAGGCAGAGCACAGGGCTGGACCTGAACTGAGGTGAGTGGAGATGCTGCCTCTCCCCAGGGCAGTGCACCCTCCATGGGCTCTGTGTTCCCAGACACACCTAGTCTTTAACTACCCCACAATCTGGGCTCAGAGCTTTACTGAAACCACCAAGCCCTTGCATGTAACCACATGAAAAAAAAACCACATCTTTTGAACTGGTTTTCTTTGTCTTTCGGTTTCCTCTCTTAGTCTTTCTTTTGCCTTGCTCCCCATTCCAACACAATTCTCTGTGCCTCTGTCTCTCTGGGTCTCTGTCTCTCTCCTTGTCCATGCCTCTGTCTCTGTCTCTCTCTGTCTCTCTCTTCATCAGGAAGCTGTCCCCTGGTTTCATGCAGCAAGGCTCTCCAAGATTTGGTTTAGGGATCTATACACAAAGGGTGCCCACAGCCCCTAGGGCACTTGTGGCCAGCCAACCTCATTCTTTTAGATCTGAGGCCCTGCTGAGGGCACGGTCTCAAAGCCTGGAAGAGCTAGGGCAGGGCTGCCTTGGGTTTGCAGGCTCTGTGGGCCTGGTGGTGCCGCCCCAGCCTTGAGCTCAGAGGTCTCAGTCAATGCCAGGCTTTGTAGAGTCCCAGGCCTGGCAAAGCCCGTGGGTTAGTGCTGGCTGCCTGGCTTCCCTTTGAGCTGCCCACAGTCAGCAGACTTCCTGTTTGGGAAACACAGACTCCTTTGTCTGGGGTTGTGGAGTCCTCTTCAGGATAGGCAGTGGAGGCAAAGTTGGTGGAGTAAGGGAAGGTTAGGGGTTAGATTGGTTTTGCTGTGCACTTGATCTGGATTCTTCATGCAGGTGAGATGCTCAAAGTTCCCTCAGAAGGACTGAATACAGGGTACCTTCAAAATTATGTGTCCCAGAGCACCAGTCTTGAAGTCATGTTGGCGAGAGGTTAGGGGGAGGCTGAATAATACCGGTCCCACAGGTTCAAATTCTCTCTGTGGCCAGGCAGTTATTTAAATAGGGGAAGGATCAGATGTAAAGTGTAGGATAACCAGTTGGGCAAAGATTTTAAATATTAAGAACATTTATAGTTTTAAAAACTTAGTTTGAAACGATCCTTTCAAGCAAATAAAACCCATTCCCATTGAGATCTAGCTCTCACTGAGTTCCTGGCCCCTTTTATAAACCCACAGTTGTGCTATTCTGATACAGCAGGTCCTAAAGAGAAACATCAGAGCCCTGTGAGGATTCCTAGCACATGGCACAGAACTAGGCACCAATTAACGAATCATCTTAACAACAGACCCTGAGGGAGGGGCTGTGGCCACAGCTGAGTGGTACGGTGTTTGGTTGCTTTTCTGCACAGGACCTGGGTTATGGGCATTTCTCATCAGCGTGAGTGTTAGTTTGGGGAAATGGGACCCAGGGCCTCACACAAGCTAGGCAAGTGCTCTAAGACTAAGCTTGCACTTACAGCTCCCAAGCCTCCAGCTCATGACGCATCTAAGCCACCTCATGTTGTGGGTGTAACACAGTCTATGCTTACTATGACACACTGCACGCCTTTGCTAATCTCATGAGGGGCCAGAAGCTTTTCCATAAACAGCAGCGTTTCTGAGGATAGAAGGTTAATGTATCTGTGGCTCTGGTCTTCGGCAAAGGGAGAAGGGTCAAAGCCAAGGTCAGGCTATTTCCCTTTGAATATGGAACACATGCTCTGTCTACCACTGGGTGGTTGATTTTTTGATGCAGTGGAAGCAGGCCAGTAGGTGCTGGAATTTCTCACCAGACCTGGACTGCTCACCCTTGGCAATGGCATCTTGCTTACCTCAGCAAGCGGTGGCTCCTTTGCTCTTGATCTTAGTGGAAGTAGGAGGGCCTCCCAGCACTGGGGTGTCTGGGAAGTGGGTAATTCTCCTTCCGGGGTTCATACAGTTGCACTTGTCACTAACTAACTTGTCAAGGCTGGGGATTGCCTGGTGGCTCTGGATTGTTGTACCCATTATCACTGCACCCCATAACAAGTACTTCTGAAATAAATAAGCGTGGTGGTTTGAGAGAGAATGGCCCCCATAGGCCGTATATTTGAATGCTTGCTCTGAAGTTGATGGAACTGTTTGGGAAGGATTAGGAGCTGTGTCTTTCTTGGAGCAGGTGTGTCACTGGGGATGGACTTTGAGGTTTTAAAAGCCCAGGTCATTTCCAATGAGCTTCCCCTGCCCTTGCCTCATGCTTGTGGATCGGATGTTAGCTCTCAGCTACTGCTCCAGCACCATGCCTGACTGCCTGCCACCATGCTTCCTGCCATGATGATCATGGACTCTAACCCTCTGGACTGTGAGCCCCAAGTTAAATGCTTTCTTCCGTAAGTTGCCTTGGTCATAGTGTTTTGTCAGAGCAAAAGAAGAGTCACCAAGGCACTGAGTGAAGCTCCAGCTTAAAGGCAGGGTAGCAGGGACAGATTCTTCACTTTTTCAAGAGATGTTCCTTTTACAAGATATTTTTCCACTGCAGCTCTTGAAATAGTTCAAGCCTAAACCGATGGACAGCGTTGCTATGTTCTGTCCCTGACACCACACCACTCCTGGTCTTCCTTCATCCCTGTGTCTCTGATGTTAAACCAGTCCACCCTAATCACGGCGAGTGTCGTTACTACTTATTCTTTGGTAGACACCCTGCTCAGTGCTGTACAAGTGACATCATCCAGTCAATTCTGTGGATGTGTTAGTGAAGAGCACACTCACAGCCCCGCCCACACTTATACAAGCTTGAAGAGTTCCACACGACTTGCTTGTGAGAGTGACAGAATTGAGACTGAAAACCCTGCCTGAGGATGGGCACTGCCCAGAGCCGACTCACTCAAATGAAGCAGTAACCCCTTCACCAAGGTCTTTCTGGCCCGCCAGCTCAGCACAGATGGCGCAAACGTCCTGTTTCTCTGGTTCCCAGAACTCTCCTACCCTTGACCTTCCTGATCTACCCTGGGTAGCAGCCACAGAAGTGTCCCTTGTTTTTCCACCCACGGCCCCACTCTTTCCCCAGTGCCCACACAGGACAGGAAGTGCTCAGGGCAGAAGTGTCTAGCCCCCTCACGCTCCAGCTCCTGACAGGCCTCATGAAGCCCCTCAGTTCATTGGATATGCTTCCTGCACCCAAGGACTGAGGTGTTGGTGGCACATGTCTGTCATTCTAGCCTTGGGGGATCCCTGGAGATTATTGGCCAGACAGCCTAGTTGAACAGATGAGCTAAGATTCAGTGAGAGACACTGACTTACACACACTTGTACACACACACACACTTGTACACACACGCACACTTGTACACACACTTGCACACACACTTGTGCATGCACACTTGTACACACACACTTGTGCACACACACTTTTTTTTTTAAAGATTTATTTATTTATTTTGTATACAGCATGTATGACTACAGGTCAGAAGAGGATACCAGATCTTATTACAGATGGTTGTGAGCCACCATGTGGTTGCTGGGAATTGAACTCAGGACCTCTGGAAGAGCAGTCAGTACTCTTAACCTCTGAGTCATCTCTCCAGCCCCATACACACACACACTTGTGCACACACACTCGTGCACACACACTTGTGCACACACACACTTGTGGACACACACTTGTGTACACACACACACACACACACACACACACACACACACATGTTGACGTTCTGTGGACTCTCCAAAAGGGAGTCTGTATAGGCTTCAAAGGAGCAGTGAGAACTCTGTGGGAGCATGCGCTGCTCTAACCTCGCCTGAGACACTGAGAGGTGCCCTCTCCAAGGCTATCCTGCCACCAAAAGACCTGGGAACTATGGCCGTGCATGGCCTCCTGTTCGTCCCAGTCTCCCAAGCCAATAATTGCCAGCTCCACATTTATTATTATTATCAATGGCAGCGTGCCCTTCCCTAGCCTGGTTCACCCACGTCTAAATATTGGCTCGAGCTTGACCTTCCCTTCTGTTGCCCTGCTGTGGGTCTTTGGGAAGAGGACAGATTCCAGCAAGGTATTACCCTAGTTGCCACAGGCCTGCCTAAGCACGTGACATCCTGTCCTCTCCTTCCCGTGAGAGTGGAGCAGGAGTTATAACATGAATCATCCTAGAGGCTGTGGTGGTCCCCAGCTTTCCAGACCAATGTTTCCCCGCGCTGTGCCAGTTGTCCCTGGGTGGTGAGAGGAGGTCATTATCACAGTGCTTGTTGCCTACGCGGGGACTGAGGTGCATGCCCCAGAGGGGCCCTGCAGTGGCTGGAGCTGGCCCGGGCTGGGAGTTGGGGTGTGTCTAGTCCCTGGGGTGACCCTGTAGAGCCTGACAGCAAATCCTGGCAGCCACTGAGGCAGTCCTGGGAGAGGGAGAGCATGGGGACAAAGGCATAGGCCTGCAACCAAGGCGGCTCTGGACCTGGCTTGCCCCACAGCCAACCCATTTCTTGTCAAGTGCCGGCAGTAATCGGTTCATGGTTCTGCTTCGGTCTAGTTTGTGGCTAACTCCCCAGATTCGATACACCCTGGCAGCCAGTCTACAGAAAGGGTCTCTGTCAGAGCACCACCTATACCACCCAGTGAACTGAAAGAATTTTCTGTGTTTACTTCTTGGACCGAACATGGAAGATGGGGCATTTTGGCAGGGAGCCCCACCCTTATGTATGGTTCCCCAAAGCCTAAAGTCTTGGATGTCCCTGTCTTGTGGCTTCGTGATAATAACAGGTTTGAGATAATCCAATGTATACTTACCAGGAGAATGCCATACGCCAGGCCATGTGCCAGGCTCTGGGGATCTAAAGAATGCCTAGGGTGTGCACGTAGCTGGGGGCAGACCCAGATCATGCCTGTGGTGGCCTTCTGAGTTGGTATGCTGATCTTACATGCTAGACCACCAGGGCAGTGGGTCAGTGGGCCCCTATGGGATCTTAACCGGCACGGCTTCTCCTGGGGCTTTTGGGATTGCTTATCCTGTAGGCTCAACTCAAACCCCATTGAAAAGAAGGCTGTGGCACCTTCTTTCCTTGGACTCATTCATCCAGTCAGCAAATAGAGAGAGGATGCCGGCTCTCTGATGGGTACCATGTGGGGACAAAGGTGGCCCCACACATCTAGGATATCTTATTCCAACAGAGAAAGTTCAACACAGGGCTGAAGGCCCACATAGCTCCACACTGGGCCCTGGGCACATGGTACCAACAGTCTAGAACAATGAGAGACCTGAACGCTGGACCAGCTGATCCCATCCACTGTGACCATCGCAGCACCATGGAGGGACATTCAGGGAGCAGTGAGGTCACAGACAGGTGTAGCAGGAATCTTAGAGAGTCTTATTAATAAAAGCAAACCTGTGAGCCAGGTATTGGAGTGAAGCTGGAAGATCAGAGATACAGAACAAGCCACAGCTACCTCACCTCGCCGGATCCTCAGCTGGTCTTGTCTCCTCAGACTGGAGGCCTCTGAGTCCTCATCCAGAATGGGTCTCAGCTGAACTGCTGCTCGAAAGCCTGAAGCTTAACCAGCCAAATGCTTCTAGTTTCTGGTCCTCATGCCTTATATACCTTTCTGCTTTCTACCACCACTCCCTGGGATTAAAGGCTCGCTTTCTGAGATTAAAGGCGTGAGTCACCATGCTTGGCTGTATCCTTGAACACATGGATTTCTGCCTCTGAAATGCTAGGATTAAAGGCGTGTGCTATCACTGCCTATCTTAAGTATCTAGTGGCTTGTCTGTTCTCTGACCCCAGATAAGTTTATTAAGGTACACAATATTTTGGGGAACACAGTACCACCACAGACAGGCTTTTACCTCTACTGCCCCTGCAGGCATCCAGAGGGTGCGGCTGCACTATGCCTAAGTACACAGTCATAGATGGCTCCAACTGGCCACCAGGGAGGGATTCCTGGTAGAACTGGACTTTGAGTTGGTCTGTAGCTTCCAGAACCATCCAAGCCCACCTTGATCTTTGTCTCTGGGAACTAAGGAAGCACCCGCAGCCTGCTTCATGGAATGATCTCAGTTATTTGTGCCTCAGCCACGTAGTTAGGCATTGTGCTTGGCCTGTCCCTCTGTTTTGCCAGCCTTTAGGATTTTAGGGTTCCAAGAGCCTCTGGGAACATGGCATCTCTTGTGTCCCCTGATACCCCTCTCACACTCTCTGAGCTCTTGGGTGGGGATTTTAATAGGTTTGGGGGAGACCCAGTCTGTGTCCAGATGGGTTTTTAAATAGAACTCAGGAACACTGGGGCCACAGCCACCCTTTATAATACTCATTTCTATCAGAAAGTCACTGAATTGGGTGTTGAATAGAAGACTATTTTCAGAAGAGTCACAAGGACAATGGAAGGGTGTGCCATTTTCCCAGAGAACTGCCACCAAACCACGTGACTTTGGGAAGCCACCAAGGGGTCAAGTGGTATGGTGTAGAAATGAGAAGTAGACAGAAGCATCCCACCCTGCTCTCTCTTTTACTGAAAGCCTTTGATGGATGCATCACCCCCACCCCCCTTTTTGAAGCAGGGTCTCACACATAATCAGGCCAGGCTGTCCTTTAGCTCTTGACCCTCCTGCTTCGGCCTCAAGAGCTCAGGGATGGTA
Source organism: Peromyscus leucopus (assembly GCF_004664715.2). NCBI lineage: Eukaryota > Metazoa > Chordata > Mammalia > Rodentia > Cricetidae > Peromyscus > Peromyscus leucopus. The sequence continues at coordinate 63,413,505 of NC_051079.1, forward strand.
GATTTGTGCTGCCTTCTTGGCCAGGAAGCTTTTTAGACAGAGCCTGGACATTCGGGTCCAGAATGAAAGCCAGTGCTTGATGAGACAAGTTCTGGGAGGAAAGGCTCTCCAAAACTTTGTGCTCCAAGTGTTCGGAGGAGGTGGGCGCTGCTCAAATGTCCTGGGCATTCTGTTCCCAATCATCACTGCTTGGCATTGCCTGGAAGAGAGACAAAATCATTTACATTGAAATATCCATTTCCTGAGAGTTTTGCTTGTGTTGTTTGTCTGTTTTTACAAAAATGCACATAGAGAGAATTAATGATGCTATTCCGTGTAGTTTATCTGATAGTCAAAAGAGGTTTATTTTGGGTCAACTTACAGCAAGCAAAGGGGTCGGTTACAGGATCCAGGAGAGGTGAGGCACAGTCCAACTTGGTTCTCTGCAGAACTCTGACTTGGTCTGCTGTCCAGCATCCAGCATCCAGGATCACGAAGCAGCCAAGAGAGCGAGCTCGTATGCATCTCTGGTCTTATGGGGTCCCTGTCTCGGCCACACCCTGGGCAGGGGCAGGTACTCAGCAGTTACCTGCTGCCTACTAGGGGTGGTGCTTTAGGGGTGAAGCACAGACAACCACCCCTACAAATGCACCTCCACATTGGTCGAGCCTGTATCATTCATCCTCTAACAGTTTGGGGCTCAGAATAGCACCATCCTGCTAGCTGGGGACACAGCTCCGAGCAAGACACAATTCCTGCTGCCCGGAGCTACACGAAGGGTGGGAGACAGCCACCGACTGATCATGGAATAGGTGGGAGGAGGGCCATCCAGCAATGTAGGGTGAAGGCGTGACAGCCTTAGGTCTCTGGGGTGGGAGGGGGAGGCACTTAGGCACAGAGCCCTGAAGAAGGTGAGGGTGAGCCAAGCAGCCACAAAGCAGTCCAGGCAGAAGGATAGCAAGCGAAGAGGGCCAGAAGAGCAGTCTACAAACAGCCCAGAGGCAGGGGTCTAGCAGCGGTGGTGAACAAAGGAACGGCGGGAATTGAGGCCAGCCTAGACGGCCCACCAGGGTGTGTAAATGGCTTTGGGCTTTCCATGGTGGTGTGGAAAGGCATGGGCTGGCTCTTGGAAGAGGAGAGGCAGGGTCTGACTGATGCTTCCTAAGCCCCCTCACCAGCCATGAACACCTCGGGCTTTGCATGAGAAGAGGCCACAGAGAAAGGAGCCAAGGCCATGGAGGACCTCAGAGGCCAAGTGAGGAGTTTAGAGAAAAGGTTAGTTTTGTCATCTGAGAGTGCTAAGCAGTGAGTGAGGTCACCTGTCTCAGATCTGAATAAATAGACCCCAAAGCAAAGCCAGCTCTCATTTTAGTACAATGTGAGTTTTCTCCCAAAGAACAGGAAACATTTCCTGGGCATTTTTTTTTTTTTGGTATCAACTGATTTAATTTTCCAAACAACCCTCTTATGGACAAGGAAATGGACAAGAGTCAATGCTTGTCAGAGGTTACATGGCTCATGTAATGGCAGACCCTGGGTCTCAGCTCTCTGCAGTTAACTACTGAGTCCCCAAGCCTTGCCAAATCTTTGTACACGTAGGAGACGGGCACAGGAGCAAAGTGCATGGTGTTTCCAGGAGCAAGCTAGTGCGGGCGAGTCTAAACCTGGCGCCGGAACACTCCTGCAATTGCCGCTAGTTACAGGGTGGACCTAGCGCTGGCTTTGACCTTGACAGTTAGTTATCCCAGATCTGACGATGGACACACAGCCATTTTGGAGACAAGGCTGTTCTCTGAATGCCTGTACTCTTTGCTGCCGTTCTTCCCTCCCCCAGTCTTTCCAGCTGACTCTGTGTGTAGACAAAGGCTGGCAGACAGTGCTGGGAGGTCTAACTTCCCTTCCCGCACTCTTCCAGAATCTCCATCCTTCTGTGGGACTATCGTGTCCCGAATGAGGACTTGATACGACTACACATAGGGACAATCGAAGGTTTATAACTAATCCTGGTGATAGGGTTCCACCATCACACCACGTAGACCAGGCTCTTGGTGAGCTCCAGGCAACAACGGGTACTTACAAAAATTTCATTGGTGATACTATTTTGTGGGCAAGTGGAGAGGAATCAGCTACAATCAACACCCTTGTCACCTAGACAGAAAGGGGCCGATCGCATGTCACATGGTCTCCATGGCCAGGACAAGAATGGAAACGCAGATCTTTTTGACTCTAAGATCAGTGCTTTGTTTTTGCAAATGAAGCAGGTTGGAAAAGTCAAGGCTTCCTGGAGAAGAGGTCCTTGAAGTTTCAGGTGGCAGAGGATGCGTTTTTGAGAGTGAAAAGGGAAAGGAGAGGGTAGAGGTACAGAGCGATGGGGTGCAGGGTGGGTAAATAAAGGACATGGGGCAAGGCCAGGGGCCTAGAAGTGAAGTGAGCTTTCCAAATATTGCAGCTTGACCAAGGGTGGACATGATCAGTGTCCTGGGCATCAAAAACAGCTTAAAGACACACATGTCCCAAGGCCAGATTTTTTCCTGAGACCCCAGCTCTAAGAGATATTAAGTGAGCACAGATGGCGGTAGGAGAAGCCGTGCAGAATGGCTCTCCAGAAGGAAATGCCACAGCTGCCTGCAGATCTTAAATTTCCCAAGCCATTGTACCCTCTGTCATCAGACAGTCCAGGGTTCCAAGCTCCTCACGCAATGTGAGCATATGAACTATCCTGTTTGAAAGGACATAGGATATCATATCAGCAACAAAGTGACCCCTTCTGTAAGTTCTCCATGCATTCCCAAGTCCAGGCTGGATATGAGTCTGTGTCCTGGGAAGGAGCTAGGGAGAAATGTCTACAGCTGTCTCAGGTTCCTCCTGGCTCACCAGGTAACAAGGCCTTCTGTTAGCGGTAGCCGCTAGAGGGCGCCCCAAGACAGAACCCTGCAAGTCACCAAACCCGGTGTGCCACTAGCTGAGAAAGCCTGGTTGGGTATGGTTGTGCAGTGTAAGCAAAAGTTGAAATACACAGAGTGGGTCTAGAACATAGGAGTGTGGCATCTGACGCCACACTGAGCCCATAACCTTTCCCTTGCGATGGCTGTTGTGACTGCCCTCCCTTTCTGGTAGACACTCCTGTGGCTCATGTGCAGAACCGTGCCCTTCATATCCAATTCAGAGACAAGCTGGATTATGTTTGCCTTTGTTTCCAAGATTAATTTGAAAAAGTCAGGTCCTCTGTAGATTCACAAAAACCAGGGCAGAGAGGGACCACAGACACGACTTCCTTATCCTACCGTGAGGGCCATTGACCTAGGCCACCAAACTGAATGATCTGAATCCTGCTGGCACTGGCTAGAGGTGCATTTCATCCAGACATGCACTTGTGCCCCCCACCAGCTCACATGCCCACCTCCCACTGAATTAGAACTATTTTCATGGCTTCAGAGCCAGCCTGTGTTCCTTGAGAACAGGGACCATATTCTACAGATCTCTGCTCCCAGTTGAACTAAAGTATATGTAAAGCATATGGAGACCAACTGGGCCCACTTCCAGTTAGATCTGGAAGGGAAGGAACACGATGCCTGGATATGTCTCACATAGTGGAAAACTTGCAAGTTGTTGGCTTTCCATTCTAAGATTGCTGTCAACAAGCTACATGGAGGATGTGGCCACATCTGGCCTAATGCCTACTTCTAGACAGCAAAGCTCTATTGAAACGGCCATGCCCCCTCATGCGCATATTGTCTATGTCAAGTTTTGAAGGGGTGAATAGTTCCTGAGTCCTTGGCTCCTTACAAGGATGTCTGCTGCCCTTTGATCCTAACACGAAGTCAGGGTCCACAGAACAACCTCTTCCAGGGCTGCTTAACTGTCTCCTCCACAGGGATCAACAGCCTTCCGGGGGAGCCAAGGATCTCTCCTCACCCGTCTTTCCAGGCCTGGCTGTTGTGCTACACCGAGAACTATCTACAGCTCTTTAGAGCTTATGTAGACCAACTCCACTCTACCTCCACATTTTATGAAGTTTTATAGGGTTATAATCCATGTATCACACCATTTGCCCCAGTGTGCACATCACTCCCCTGTCTCTTAACTCCCTCAGTGTTGTGAGTTTTCTCTCTCCCCTTCTTAAGCTGCATGTGTGTGAACTTGTTCTCTGTGTGGATTTCAGTGAAGTCACCCCGACTCTAAGATGTAAGGTAAGAGAAATGGTAAAAACAAGCTGGGTCCCAGGGGCTCTCTGGACCGCTCATCCCAGGCAGTGTCTGTTAAAGCCTCCAGCAGGGGTTCTCAGAAGCAGACACTGGCATGGAGTTTGAGGTAGAGGAGATGGAAGACAGTGATACAGACCCAACAACACCTTGGTGACCTGGCTCAGAAGTGAGCAGCAGGCCCAGATGCCCAGGCTTCTTGAGTCGCACTAGCTGTAAGCACCTGGAGGAGGCTGCTCTCTGTGGTGGAGACTGACCTGCGCAGAGTGACTGTCTCCTGACCACACTCTGGGCAGCAGAGCAGTACATCCTGGAAGGGGATCTCTAGCCACATCTGCGTGTGCAGCCTTCTGTAGCATGCCACCATTAGGCTCCACCCCTAGCTCCTACCTGACTGTCCCTGGACCAATAGGCTCACTTCGTCCTGGGCTTCCTAGGCTGAGTCAAGTGTCATACTTCTGAACACAAGAGAGCACTAGCCTGCTTCTGCCTCCTGGAGGGATGCAAATCCCAAACCCACCTTCAAGACTGTCAGGAGAGAACCTGTTCAGAGCCCCCTCTGGATACTTCATGCATCCTCTATGGTATACCATGCATGGCCTCTGTCCATGTAGCCAGTTAGCCCAAGTACCAATGGGGTGCTTCTGTGTGTGCCGTTCTTAAAGGAGTATACTCACTGCTGAAGCGCTGTCCTTCTTGGCCTGGAGGAAACTGTCAATCATTGCTGACTCTATGGAGGTTCATGAGATCCTTAGCTATTCTTGCAAACTACCAGTTACAACAAACCCAAACAGCCTTAGAATGGTCCACTGCAAATGGCTTCTTAGAGAATCTGCTTGCTATCTCCTGCTTGTCAAATGTTTAGCCTCTTCTCAAAGGAACCTGATTTTTTTTTTTTTTTTTTTTTTTGAGACAGGGTTTTTCTGTGTAGCCTTGACTGTCCTGAAACTCGCTATGTAGACGAAGCTGGCTTCAAACTCAGTGATTCACCTGCCTCTGCCTCCTGATTGCTGGGACTAAAGGTGTGAACCCCCACGGCCATGCTGGAAACCTGAATTTTAACAGGCTAGGAGAGGAACTGATGAGGGATATCTGTTTGGATAGTGTTTTAGTTAGGATTTCTGTTGCTGTGAAGAGACATCATGACCATGACAACTCTTTTTTTCTTTGAGACAGGGTTTCTCTGCGCAATAGCCCTAGCTGTTCTGGAACTGGTTACACAGACTGGCCCCAAACTCACAGAGATCCACTTGCCTCTACCTCCTGAGTTCTGGGACTAAAGGTATACATGACTACTGCCCAGCGACCATGGCAACTCTTATGAAGGAAGACATTAAATCGAGGTGGTGGTTCACAGTTCCAGAGGTTTAATTCATTATCATCATGGCAGGGAGCATGCGGTGTGCTGGAGAAGGAGCTGCTACATGTTCCTCTGCAGACAACAGGAAGTAGGCTGAGTGTCACAGTGAGTGAAGCTTGAGCAAAGGAGACCTCAAAGCCCACCCCTACAATGACACACTTCCTCCAACAAGACCACACCTACTTCAACAAGGCCACACCTCCGAGTGGCCACTCCCTTTGGGGGCCATTTTCTCTCAAACCACCACAGATGGGAAGATGAATTTTTCAGTTGAGGAAGCGCTGGTGTCCCTGGGGACATAGATTGCTGCTTCTGAAACCAGCTCCCTGTGTGGGCAGCAGGTCATTATTGAGGGAGGAGGAGCAGATTGGCCTATATGAGCATGGAACACACTCCTCAGGGTCACTTTGATCTAAAATTTCTATTTCCAACAACTCAGGGATAACACAGGAAAAAAAGCACAAATGTTATGTGATTTTTCTAAGGGAAATTTTCAGTGCTCAAAGACATTTTTTTCTTGTCCTTTGGGAAACCTAGACTCTCCCAAGCCACCTCTGGGAGAAGGAGCATAGTCACTCTCCATTTAGTGGGTACTGTTGTAGAGAATTATGCTGTCTGTTCTAGGTAAAAATGGCCACACATGGGCTAAGACACTCAAGCAGGAAAATAACCACATGAGAAGCACAACACACACACACATCCCATCTGCCACTTAGACCACACTGCAGGGACTCCCATGGGTTGCCTGGTCTAATTCCCTGGTTTTTAACAAAGACACAGACACTGAGATACACAGCATGGAACTCCTGCTCAAGGCCACAGATGGAGCAGGTTGGTGGCCTCAGTGCCTGTCTCATTCCCAGGAGTCATACTGGGCAGTTGGCGCCAACTGGAACTGAGGCTGCACCGTCAAGTTTGGGAGGGGCTTCTCTGGTGCCGTTCTAGAGATGGTGGAACAGCGGGACTGGACACAGATGGAAGCGTCCAGGTGGGGAGAGGCTAGGAAATCCCCATGCCTGTGCCAGAGTGACCCTGAATTCACTCGGTGGGCATGGCTAGAAAGGAAAGACAGACTTCTTTGCCAACATTCATTGCAGACATGTGTTTGGTTTTCCCCTGGGACAGCGGGGGTGGGGAGAATTTGTTGGTATGGAAAACAAGACCACTTCCTCTAAGCCTTGAAAGATGGCCTTCTTTCATCCTACCCTGGGGCTGTTTGTGATGCCATCATTTGGCAAACAATGGGAAAACCCAGCCGGGTTGGAGGTTTCCAAATCCAGGGCACTTGAGAAGCTGGGAAAAAAATCTAGCCAAGGGAGTAGTGGGGATCTGGGGCAAGGGAAGTGTTTTAGGTGGGACTGGGAGAGACCATCCATGATGGGTTGGCTAGGGAAGCCTTCCCAGAGCTGGGGTCTCTTGTGCTGGGTTTTAGAGCACCTCGACCACTCTGCCAGCCATGGAGGCTGGAGCCGCAAAGTTACTCGACCTCAGATACTCCATCTTTATCACTCTCCATCCCTGAAGGTCTTGACAAGACTAAATTCCCAAGGTCAGAAAGATTGCTTGTAAGCTTGCCTTTCTCACATGACCCCGCTTTCCTGTCTCCCTACAGCTGTCCTTGAGGCTTCCATTAGCCTTAGTTTACCCCTGTGCCAACTAGAAAGGAGACCAGATCCCTTGTTTCCTTTTCCCAGAAGGCCATGTGGCATATGGCATCTAAGGCAGACCTCTGGGCACATGGCTGGCAAAGTAGTTCACAGAGAAGTTTCCTTCAGCTCATCAAACCAGGCCCTCAGGATTATGGGAGGAAGAACTTCAGACCTCAGGGCAGGCTTTTTTTTTTTTTTTCCATTCCACAAAAACAGATATTTTTGAGTTCCAAAGAATGGAGACGAGGCAGCACCAGGCGAGTCCGGTGTACTAGACACCTTTCCTGAGAGCGTCTGGGTTGCAACAGCTGGTGGACAGCCCGGTGCTCAGAAATGTGGCACTTGGCACCAGCTCAGCAGTCAAGGCAGTCCACAGCCAAACCAGTCAATTCTGGTTCAGCTTCCAGGGCTCCGATGCTGCGGGGGACCCTCAAAGATTGATGCTCTCTTTCCAGAGAGGAGGCCAGGAACCTTATAGGACAAGAGCCCAGAGGAGCTGGATCTGGAGAACTTGGCGTGGCCTTGCCGTTTGCTCCCTGGGCCTGGATCTGAGTGCAGCCCAGGAGCCTTGGCAAGAGGCCATGTTTCAACTGGCATTCCCTGCTGTGGTGGGAGAAGCTGCCCAGACCGGACATCCTATGCCAGTGTGGGAGGGCTGAGAGCATCCTTCAGAGGAGTCCCAGCCTCCTCCACAGACAGCTACACACTTTCATTGAGCACAGAAGTGTTGGCTGTCAGCTCGGCACCAGATGTTTTTAAAATTCACAAAAGGGGTGCATTTCACTGGATGGGATCTATCATCACAGGCCAGCCCAGGCAAGTTTTAGTTCATCTAAAGTACTTTCCCGGTGGACGGGTCTCACTACAGAGTAAACCAGTAAAGGGTTTGGAGCCTCCCTCCTGTGGTTAGAGCTGAGGAAGGACTGACATTTATTTACTTACTTACTTAGTGTGTGTGTGTGTGTGTGTGTGTGTGTGTGTGTGTGTGTGTGTGTGTTGCTGCTTATCCTGTCTCTCCCCCTTCTTCCCCCACCTCTCTCCACCCTGTATATGCACACTCACGCCTACTGTGAGTAAGGAGGTCAGAGGACAGCTTGTGGGAGTCAGTTCTCTCGGTCCACCCTGTGGGTCACGGGGATCTAACGCGGGCTGTCGGGCTTGGCAGCAAATGTCTTTATCCACCAACGCATCTCGCTGGCCGTGACGGCTAAGATCTTAAATCTTAGTGCTTTGCTATGGGTTTTAGATTTCTTCTTTTTAAAACAGGGACATTCAATGTTATAATCAACGTTAATGTTTCCACATGGAAAAGTGGTCATCCCAGCCCCTTAGCATGTATGCTTTTGCTTGCGAGTCCATTTGAGTCACGATATCTGTAAAGGCAGTAAAACCTCTACGGCTTTACTGGTGTGTGTGCCGCTCTCTTCTGCACTTAATTAGTATAGTTTTCTAAAAAGCCTGACTATCTGATAGAACAAGCCTCTGACATTTTGTTTATAATTGCCCTGCCTATTGTTGGCACTGTGTACTCAGGCGTGCTTGTGTGTGTGTGTGTGCGTGTGTGTGTGTGTGTGTGTGTGTATTCGTGTTACTGTGTATGTATGTGTAGGTGTGTATGTCAGTGACTGTGTGTGTATGTGTGAATGTGTATGTGTGTGTGTATGCACACAACATGACAATTTGCTCTATTTCGAAGCAAGTTAAACTAAATAAGTCCAGACAATTTGGAAGATTGAGCATACATGACAGAAGTGTGACATTTCAAAATACCAAGCAGGTTATCAATACTGACCTGCACAATTGCTCTCATGCCTCATTAACCACCAGAAGCCTTCTACGTATGTGTAAGAAACTGGCGATTTTTCAAACCCAGCGGAGTAATAAGAAACCATATGATTGCTATCATTTAATTATTTTTAAATTCTATGTTGTAAGTTCGTTTTACTGAAAGTTACACACATCTATAGCTTGGAGATTTAAACCACTTTCCACATTTTGGTATGCCATCCTAATCCTCTGCCTTCCCCTGCACCCTGCTCTCCTCTGCACGGCCATTTTCAACTCAGATTATTTTGAAGCTTACTTCTTGTTCTGATGATTCTAAGCTGCCATTGTCACCTATTAATTTTTCAACTCATCGTTCCGATTGAAACCTTGTTCTCCTGAGTCTCTCTGTCCTTCCACCCACATGAGCCCTTCACTTCCCTCTCCCTCCCAATCTGGTTGCCTCATAATTAAAAAAAAAAATCTATTTTAGGGTTCACAGGATTATGATGATTGTCTGGAAGCCCTGCTTAGGGGCCGAAGAGAGGGCTCAGGTAAGAGCAATTGCTGCCCTCTCAGGATCCAGGTCACAAGTGTCCGTAACGCCAGTTCCAGGGGTTGTGATGCCCTCTTCTGGCCTCTACAGGTACCACATGCACAGGGCACACACACACATGCTGCAAGACAACCAAACACATAAATAAAAATAAATAAAATACCTTCAAAAGCCCTGCTTAGAGCCAAATAGCAGACCACAATGGCTTCTCTCCACGCCACTTTTTGTCCCCTGTTCGAAGATAATAATAAACTTGCTTTGTTTGCTTAGGTTTTCTTTTTACACATATCTCATCCATCCCCAAGGCTTTAGCAACTGCTTCTTCCCTTCCCAAATCCATCTACTGAGTGGGCTCTGTAGGATTCCTGGTGTGTTCCAGCAGCCAAGGGCTGCTCTGCCCCCTCCCTCACGAGCCACTCCCTTTCCTGTGGTCTCTTCTGCTTTCTTAGTGGTGGCATACCTCTTGGTCCTGGGGTATGGTCCTCCAGAAGATCTCTAGGGAAGGGAACAGAGAGGTCAACGTTTTGAGATTCCCCATTGTACCCTTAACCAACTGATCGATGGCTTGGAAAGTTATGGAGCTCTATATTGAAAATAGTCTTAGAATTTTGAAGGCAAATTCATCGTTGTCTTCAGGCTTGCAGTAGTGTTACACGAAGCCTTTCTGAGCTTCACATGCTTTTAAAGCTATAATGTTATTTCATCCATTATATTGGTTACATCTATAATGGATCTCTCCATCCGTTATATTGGTTACAACTATAATGATTCTTTTAAATTGGTAAACCCAAGTCCATCATTTCTGGGAGACTCCTCTCTCTCTCTCTCTCTCTCTCTCTCTCTCTCTCTCTCTCTCTCTCTCTCTCACACACACACACACACACACACACACACACACACGCCCCCCCCCCACAGTCTCTCCAATATCTCCTATTCATTAGAGCTCATACTGTGTACATTTCACAACTACGGCACTCTCCTCTATTTTTCTTATCTTTTCTCTCTTTCACTCCTTCTTTGCTTTTTTCCTCAGTTTAGTCTCTGTGGCTTCTGTTGGGTGTTTCACGTTTGCTGTTTTTAATTCTTAACTTAGTTGCTTTGTTTTCTGGAGGCTCCTTTTCCTGGACATCTATCCTTTCTCTATGGTGGTCATTTCTTTTTTTTTTTTTTTAATCTCTGAGGATGGACTCCTGTGGAGTATCTATTTTAATTGTAGTTTTTTAGAAGTTTTCCCTCCCGGATCAACTTAGTTTCTCCTACATCACTTGGGCATCTCTTTATCATGCTTGGCTTTCCTCATATGTCTGGAGATGTTTGTGCCTTTTAAGGGGTCCATGAAGCTGACTGGGGGTGTCAGTGGGCTGTGCTGAGCTGAGGTAGCAAGATCCTGTCTTGGAGCCTTTCAAAATTTTAGGTATTTTTTCTTGGACAAACCAAATTATTTCTTGCCTGGCTTCAGAGCCACAGAGAGAGCTGTGTATGTTGGCGCCCACACAGACACTTGGCTTTCAGTGTCTGTCCTTGGTTTGACAGCCCCTGTGGATGGCACCTACCAGCATTACAGTCTTCTTCCATCCCGCAGGCAGTCCAGCCCTCTAAGTGTGTGAGTCTCAAGGGGTCAGGGAACCGCCCTACATGGACTTCCACTCAATACTTTTCTTAGCTCCATCTTCGCCTTTATTTCCAGAGCTGGCTGGTTCCTGAGACTTTGAGGACTTCTACAGCTTAATGCCATTCTTCTCAGTTTTCTCTGGTGCTGGGTTAGAACTCGGTTTTCTTGACCTTCTAAGTTGCTAACATTATCAATTCTCCCATCCAATTTTTAGCTTCCAGTTTTTACCTGCTAAAATTCTGTCCTGTTCTCAGAGTTAAGACTGCTTTACTGTCGTTTGAGATGGAGTGGGGTCGAGGGATGAAGGGATACCAGAAACACTTCAGTACCCACTCCCCTCCCCTTGAATCTGCCCTCTGTGTCTCTGCTTCTCCCACACCTCAGGGGCTGAGGGAACCACATACCACACATGGGATATTTACAAAACAAAATCAAAACACACACATTGGAGTTTTTATTATATTTTTTAAATGATGGCTAATTTTGGGGGGACAAAGGCTTTTTTCCCCTATAATTTTAAGCTTTCACATTGATGAATCCTTTTTTTGTTTGTTTGTTTGTTTGTTTGTTTGTTTGTTTGTTTTCCAAGACAGGGGTTCTCCATGTAGCCCTGACTGTTCTGGAACTAGCTCTGTAGACCAGGCTGGCCTTGAACTCAGAGAGCCGTCTGCTATCTACCATTGCCTCCTAAGGACTGGGACTAAAAGGCTTGCACCATTACCCTGGCTTCCCCCGACCTCCCCTGACCCCCTTCTAGACAGGAATTCTTTTTGTAGCCCTGGCTATCCTGGAACTCACTCTGTAGACCAGGCTGGCCTCAAACTCATGGAGATCCACCTGCCTCTGCCTCTCGAGTGCTGGGATTAAAGGTGTGCACTATCACTGCCCAACATCAATGAATTCTTATTCACACCAGTGGATTCTTATAAATGGTGGCATATGTCTGTCTGTTTATTCAACTCATTGCTTGTGTTAAAGATGTGTGTGGGAGATTGTTGACAAAGGAGAGCCATGATATCTGCTCCCATCCTGGGGTGCACAACCCTCCACACTGTGAGTTTGTGAACTTGCTCCAGGACTCACCTCTTGAGTCTGGACCAACATTAAGGCCTGTTTTGATTAGGAGACTACAGTAGCAATGCGACTGTGTATCTGCTACTATAAGAAAGATACCTGAGACTCAGTACAGAACTTATTTCTCACCGTTTTTTTAAGGCTGGGAAATTCAAGATCAAGGTGCTGTCAGGTGGGCTCCTTGGTGAGGACTGCTCTGTGATTTGTGGTTACAATCTCTTGAGTGACCCAACACTTTTTCTGGGTAAAAAAGACAGAAGGGGCACATTACCCCTAATTGCTTTTTAAAGCCACTACTAAAGCCACGTGTGGTGGCACATGCCTTTAATCCCAGAACTCAGAAGCAGAGGAAGGCTGAGCTCTGAGTTGGGGGCCAGCCTGGTCTACCCACTAAGTTCCAGGTCAGCCAAAGCTACATAGTGAGATCCTGTCTTGGGGAAAACAAAACAAAACAAAAACCCTGCTGATCATAGGCAAATAACCATCTGAAGGCATCACTGGATCTTGAAACTGTTACGTTGAGGCTTAAGTTTCAACATGAAATTTTGAGCAATTTCAAACCATAGCAATGTGTTTGGAGTCTGCCCCTCAGAATGCCCATGGCTTTTGCTTTTGCTTTTGGGAACGCTTCTGTGGCCACATGCCTGCAGAAAGGGAACCTAGTCAATGGTACCGACTACCACACCCTTGAGTACTCAGCAGACATCTTAGGTCATGAAGCCCATTGAGACAACCAATGGCTGCAGCTTCATAAGTGAGCCGGGTGGGACCAGCAGAGAAGCTGTCTAGCAAGCACAGGCGAGGGACGCGTGTGGATAAATGGTGATTGGTGGTGGCCGCTAAGTGTTAGGGAGGTTTGTTCCACTGTTGGAACCCACTTAGGCTTCACCCAGCAGGTCTGCATAAAGAGGATGATTGGATCACGGGCTTGAGTACCAGGTGTCTGAGATGGTCTGCACTTGACTGTACTGGGGGGGGGGGTGTCTTTTGCTCCACCCCTTGGCATTTCTTTAAAAACCCTTTGGCAGAGACAGTCAGGGCCCAATGGATTAGGATCCAGGCCTCTTGAGGCTATTCTGTATTTTCTTTTTCTCTCCCCTCTATCCTTCTAACTAATATTTCCTGCTGCTTCTACTCAAGAGTACTCTGGGAAAATATGGTGGTGGGAGATGCCCCCCCCCCCACTGCACAGCAGTAGAGAACTGCTGAGGTTTGCAACTTTTCCATGAGCATCTTGAATGCATCTCTTTTGGTAAATGGAGCTCCGTGTTCATCCTTAATCTTATTTCTCAAGCAAATAGGTTCTTATTCTTTCTTTTTTAATTTTATAAACTTTATTATAAAGAAACCTTGCAAATAAGTAAAAACATCACACACCAAAATTAACCATATTTTTCTCTATTACATGTCATAATTATCTGTTAATGAGTTATAGAAGTGCATTAGTTCTTTATGTTATCCTTACATGCAGCCATTTCCCACAATTTCCTAACCTGATGGATTCTAATATCCTTTTAAAAACTTATATCAGGCGGATCTTTGTGAGTTCGAGGCCAGCCTGGGCTACCAAGTGAGTTCCAGGAAAGGCGCAAAGCTACACAGAGAAACCCTGTCTCAAAAAAGACCAAAAAAAAAAAAAAAAAAAAAAAACTTATCTACAGGCCCCTGTTTTTCAAGACTCTCTCTCTCTCTCTCTCTCTCTCTCTCTCTCTCTCTCTCTCTCTCTTCTGAGATGGGATCTTATGTGGCCTTGACTCACCTCAAACTCCTTTTGCAGTCATGAATGACCTTGAACTTCCAGTCCTCCTGCCTCCACCTTAGAAGGCAAATCTGGCCTCAGAAAGTGGTAATGTAATATCAAATCCAAATTCCACCATCATAAGGTGGTCAGTGCTAATGTGGCAAGCGATGATGGGAAAATCAGCAGGGTCTGATGTCTGACATCTGGGACCCAGATTAGGATGCCGGTGGGGGATGGGATGGAGCATAGGGAAAGATCCAGGTATGTCTGTCAGGAGCCTGCAGGTGGGCTCCCAGGGGACAGAGTGGACATGTTTGGGGACAGAGTGCCACGGGGCGATGGGAATATGTGGGTTGGAGAGAGTAATGAAGTGGAGTGAGTGACAGCAGAGAAACTACTTTTCTTTTCCAGGGACTGCCCAGCTGGAGAGTCATCCCAGGGTTGTGCTCCCACTCTGCTGAACTCTGACTCATCTATCTCCTGCCTCCTACTACCCATTGGTGTGTGCTTGATGGTGCAACTTTGCATAACTTGCCTCACTCTGGACGGCCTTCCTGGCGGCCCTGTAATTTCATGCTTCTCGTTGGAGTGCTGAGAGGTAATGTCAGAGTCCTCGGGGATGGAAACCCACAAGACTTAGACAGCCCTTGCTCTTGTCTCAGCAAGCACTTCACTGCAAACGAGTGAGGCACTGGCCGGATGCTGGAGAGCAGATGGTGAGGAAGGCCATGGACAAAAGGTGAAGAAGAGCTGATCTTGTGCTCAGTGTTTCCCTGGCCCTTCTCCCAGAGTGATGAATGATGTCTGAGTGAACGGGGTGCTTACTCAGTTTATAGAACACTTCCTTCCCAAACTTCATAACAGCCTACTTGGGGAGACAGAGAAGCTTGTGTTGGTTCCTTTTGTAGGGTGAGAAAAGCAAGGAGTCTTCTCATGGCTGTGCATGCAATGGGCAGGAGGCTCAGAGAAGGAACCTAACTCTTCTAGTTCAATATGGAGGGTCACCATGTCTCAGGAAGGCGGGGGCCTCCAGAGCGAGTCCCAGAGCTGCCACAGTGTACCATGCCAACCTCATGAGACAATACTCGTCCCCTGTCATTTCATACATGACTTTGGGTATCCCTGAGAGAAATCAATTTAAAGGACCAATAAATGAGAGATATAAATAAGGAGTTGTGGGCACTAGGTCAATAACCACATACCACCCTTTCGTCTCTGAATTTCTCAGTCTTTCATGCTGGCAGTTCACAGTCCTACAGCCTATGAGATTATGGCAAACATTTATTGAGCTCCTATGCTATGCAAGTCCTGCTGTGCATGCTTCTCCAGGATCAATTCATTTGGAGCAGTTCCTTCGTCATCCCTGCTTTATAGGTAAGGGAACAGAGAAGTTGAGCTGCTGGCCCAAGATCACAGCCAGTCAGTTGAAGCTTCAGTATCTGAAATGTATACATATATATGTCTATATATATATATACATATATATATATATATATAGTCTATTCTTTTTTTTTTTTTTTTTTTTTTTTTTGGTTTTTCGAGACAGGGTTTCTCTGTGTAGCTTTGCGCCTTTCCTGGGACTCACTTTGTAGCCCAGGCTGGCCTTGAACTCACAGAGATCCACCTGGCTCTGCCTCCCGAGTGCTGGGATTAAAGGCGTGCGCCACCACCGCCCGGCGTCTATTCTATATATACACATATAACACGGTAATAAGTAATATTTTAAAAAATAACCTCCCCCAAACTTCCCACTATCTTGAAATAGTTAGTTCCATTTAAAAGCTGGAGAGGAGAGGCAGAGAAAGGGTACAGAATGATGAGGATCATACGATTCTGGAATATCAGGCTTGCATCAGGCCAATCAGACATAATGAGGCTGTTCCATTGAGGGACCCCTGCTTCCCTCCAGACATTATTTCCTCCAGAATACATTTATTCACTCGAGTTGATGGTAACTCACGCCTGAGACAGGACACAAAAATTAGGAAGCTGCTGCGTAGGAAAGTTTTCTCATCACCATGACACAATGTCTGAGATAAATAACTTTAAGGCGGTGATTCATTTTAGCTCACAGCCCACAGGCCTCGGCTCCACCCATTCCGACCACTTGGTAAGACAGAACATCATGGTGGTGGGAGTATTATTATTATTAAGTATTTCACTGTACAAACTGTCATTGAGTGAATGAGTAACAGCTGTATGTCGATGGAGCAAGGAGACAGCGGTGCTGGCCATGACTCAGCCTTTATCTTTATCCATGGCCTTTCTCCCCTGCTGGGGTTTCCGATGGTGCCACACATTCCAACTTAGAAGTCTTTAAATACTCAAAAATTCAATTAAAATGCTCCCAGCTTGATAAGAGGAAATCGGACATAATTATGTAACAGGGTGTCCTGGCTAGTTTTATGTCAACTTGACACAAGCTAGAGTCATCTGAAAGGTGGGAACCTCTATTGAGAAAATGTCTCCATAAGATCAGGTTGTGGGCAGGCCTGTAGAGCACTTTCTTAATTAGTGATCGATGGGGGAGAACCCAGATCATTGTGGGTGGTGCCATCTCTGTGCCAGTAGTCCCGGGTTCTGTAAGAAAGCAGGTGGAGCAAGCTAGGGAGAGCAAGCCAGAAAGCAGCACCCCTTCATGGCCTCTGCATCAGCTCCTGCCTCCAGGTTCCTGCCCTGTTTTAGTTCCTGTCCTGCCTTCCTTCAATGATGAATAGTGAAGTGTAAGTGTAAGCCAGAGGCTTTGGTCATGGTGTTTCATCTCAGCAAGAGAAACCCTAATTAAGACACATGATGATCCACTTGCTGTGTAGTAATAAACCCAAACACATTGTACTTAAAAACAAGAGTTTTTGACAGCTGGAGGTCAGAAGATGACGCATTGATTCCTTCAACCAGAAATTCACACCTAGGGTGCCAGCCAGGTGCCTATCGGCTAGGATTAGTGCAAGTTAAAGTCGATGACACCATCCTTAATCTCAAGACATTAATTTGGAGAAGCAAAGATGTTGTCATCCATGTGTGGTGGCACATGCCTATAGTCCCAACTCAAGGCTGGAAGAGTGTGAATTCAAGGACAACTGAGCTGCATAATAAAAAGCTGTCTTAAAAAAATACATTGTCAAAGAAGTCACCAAGAATAAGATCAAGGGGTGGTAGTTGGGGAGGGGGGTGTGCGTGATGGAGAAGGATACTGTTGTCTTTCTGTGAAGAGCTAAGGGAGGCTATGACAGGGAGAGCACATCGCTTCTTGCTCAATGGGAAGGATTATGGAGACTTTAGACATACATGCAGCAAGACATTTTAGGCAACTACTAAGTGCCAAGCTCTATTGCAGGGTCCTAGAAACACAAAGATAAGCAAGTGGCCTTCCCCGGGGTGGTCAGGTGATGGCAGGGAGGCAGTTGCTGCCTGGTAGTCTGGGTTGGTAGAGTCAGTCAGATGCACGGTGCTGGTGTGACTCACTCCATGAATCTCTCTTCACTGGTGACACAGGTCTGCTGTACCCACTGTGGCCTTTGCCTTCTTCCTGATACAACTACCACCAGGCATTGGCTGCCCATCAGTCAGGCCCGGCTCAGAACACATGTCCCCAGATAACAGGGGCTAACAAGGCTAACGACAATATAACCAAGTAGTGAGTGTTTGGCAGATGGCCTGTGACCTGCATCCTCAAGGACGAGTACATTTTTGTAGGTTAGGAACTTCTGAGTCCCCCTTCATGACTTGTGTTGTCTCTGGTCTATCAGCAACTTGGGAGGGTCATGATTTCCTTTCTAGTGGCAGCGGGACTTATTTAGTACCCCTCGAATAAGGTCCTGCTGGACCAGCCTGTTGGAAGGAGTCCAGGGTGCTGGCCCAACAGCTGGGTTTTCTTTGGCAGAAGGAAGTCTAGCTCTTGATGCAGCTGTTACCAAGCAGGGCAGGGAGAGTGAGCTCAAAGTGCTTCATGGGTCCTGGCACTGGAGACTGGAGTGGGGGCGGGGAGGGCAAGGCTGGGGTGGCAGCAGGCAGGGCACCAGGCCAAAGGAGACAGGAAATATTCGGGGCTTTCAGACATTTTGTCATATGGTTGTTTATTTGGGAGGAGAAGACCACCCAAGAAGCCCTGGTGCCCATTCCTCTGAAGATAACCCAGTGGGCGCTCGCTCACATCACTACCACCACCTTGGACACACAGGAACAGTGAGCTTACCACGTCCAGAGCCTCTTCCGCTCATCAGTCCATCAACGCCACAGGAAGGGAGCCAGCTTCCTGCTGCTCTTGGGCAAGTCACTGACCCACAGAATCTGTGCTCCACCTGTAACAGAGGAAACTCTTCCGTCTGTGCAGTTGGGTGGAGGGCTGTGAAAAACAGACCAGAACAGCTGCATCCAGATGTGCGGTTTCTTCCCTCGGAGCAACCACCCAGGTTGGAGAGTCCCACTCCTCCATACTCCACTGCTGACTAAGGGATGCCTTTGGTTGAGGATCTTCTCCCCCACCCCACTCCTGTACCCACCCCTGCCTGCAGGTGTGAACTGCCCACAGCAACCAGCTCCCAGATTGAGCTCAGTGTGTTCTAGTGCGATCTGTTGCTTTTCCTGCCTTGGTCTCTTACACTGCGGCCCTCCAGGCCCTTGGGCTTGCTTTGCAATGCCCTGTCTTTGTGCATGCTCACACGTCATCTTTTCCTTTCTTCTGGGGTGTGCATCCTTCCAATGCTCACCAACTCTATTCACTTGGAAAAGCGAAACAGAAATTTCCTGACCTTAAGCCACACTCCACATAAATTCTGGATGAAGTGTGGAAAACAAAATTGAAACAAGAAAGACGTTGGTAGAAAAATGTGGGTATTTATACCTCCAAGAACCAGGAGGGTGTTTCTGATAGAACATCAGTCATAATCTCAATCAAGCATCGAGAGGCAAATAAGGATTGAAGTTGTGTGCACTCCCCGGGGTCAGTGGAGACAGACACGTAAGGAAGGTTTAGAAGGGTGTCGAACAAGCGGTTAAAAGCGGTAATTATGGGCAAGTAAAGGAAAATTTTTGTGTTTTATGAATGTGAATGGGAATTTAGCTTTTAAAGATTTATTTTTATTTTTAAATATGTGTCTGTAAACATGAATGCAAGTACCTGAAGAAGCCAGAAACCCAGCCTAGGGTTTCTCTAGCCCTGGACTTTGGTTTTAAAATGCCTGATACACTATGTCGTGGAAGTTCAAAGACTTAGAATGCTGTTGTTTGTATCATCTGGAATATTTAAAGCATCAATATTCCAAAACCATGACTTAAAGCTAACGCTTAAAAGAATATTTGCAACATGTGTGACAAGGAGTTAATCCTTTCACAGCGTGAAAAGATCTTAGACACAAGAAACAAAGTGAACAGCTAATTTGAGAATGGGCAAAGGGCACGTGCAATTACAAAAAATGAAATGACTAGAGAGGGTATGAAAAAAGATGTCAGCCACATCAATTCTCTTAAAAAGGTAAATTAAAACAAGCTTAGAGGGAGTTTCTCAAAGTGCAGTCCTAGAATGGTTCAGGTCCTGCCTGGCTGCAGACCCTTCTGTCCCTGCTCTCAGTGACGCCAGGCAAGTCCCAGCTCCACGTGTGTACAATGCTGTGATAATGATGGCCACATCATACACTGGTTCTGAGGATCCATGAGTTCTTATCTACAAAGGGCTACCTCGTCAGTGTGTGGTGTACACCTGTATTCCCAGCATGCGGGAAACTGGGGAAAGAGGATGCTGTACATCTGAGGGCCACTGATCTACACAGAGAGTTCCAGGCTAGCCAGGGGTATCTAGTCAGACCCAAACAAAACAAGAAGTTTGGCCATGACATGTGCCGATGTTTGGCTGCCAGAACATGCTCTCAGTCATGGGACAGGCAGTCTTGCAGAGGTGGCAGTGGCTCCAGAGTGCCCACAGATCTTTCTCACCAATATCATCTCTGTCTCTCACCAATGTATTGATGTCAGGACTTCCAAATTTGGTTTCTCCTGAGCTAGATTAAAAAAAAAAAAAGACATTATTCCTGTCTTGCATTCTGCATCACGTGCATAACATCTGCACCTACCGCCACCTCCAGGTGGGCCCTCTCTGATGACACCTGCTTTAGCCTCTAAGTGGCTAGGCAGCTGAACACAGTCAAGTGAACACTAGGAAGACATTTCTCCTAGGCTTCCCTTTGCCAGCAGAGTCCCAGAGGGCACGTTCTTCTCCAGGAATGTCTTTCGATGAGCTTCCCCTTCCATACCCTTGAACCTGTGATGGTGTCTGGCCAGGTTTTAGACACTGTTAAGGCTTCTGTCCTACTGTCCCAATGCAAAGCAAATGGTTTCTTTTTTTCAATGGCGTCAGTATCTTCAGAAACCATGACTTCCTTACCTCCTGCTTTATAAGACCTGTTGTGAGAAGCCTGCCAGTCTCTCAGGCCTTTCTACCAGTTTTCCACTATAAACCTGGCTAAAAGCAGCCATCAAGAACCTTGCCACAGCCTAAACGTATTGCTTTCTTGAAATTGCCACCACCAAATAAATTTGTCCATTACTTTAAAATTCACTCTCACTCAAAGTCTCAGGATATATAAAAAGGTAGATTTTTTTTTGGAACAGGATTTAACATGAATAACCTTTACTCCAATTTCCAAGACAGTCTTCATTTCCACATGAAACTTCCTGATTACAGCATTAACTGCCCATGTGTCTCTTAGCATTCTGGACCTCTGAGCTCCCATCAGAATCATCAAATCCTGCTTACAGGATCTCATTTAAAAAATATCTTTTAAATCAATTATATAAAATACTTAAAGTCTTACAAAATACTTTACATTTTTATGTATTACGTGTGTGTGTGAGAGAGAGAGAGAAAGAGAGAGAGAGAGAGAGAGAGAGAGAGAGAGAGAGAGAGAGAGAGAGAGAGAGAGAGAATGCACCATGGCACATGGGTGGAGACCAGAGGACACCTTGGAGGAATTGGTTCCGTTTTCCTACCGTCTGATTTCTGGGGACTAAACTTAACAGTCAAGTTTGTCCACTAGCAGAACTGATAGAACGAATCCCTTGTTATTATGGGAGAAGAGCTGAACACCTGCTCGACCCTAGTAGATTCCGCTCTTCTCCCGTACTTGGAATGTCTGTAGTGCAGTGGTTTGAATAAAAATGACTCCTATGCTCTTACATAGTTGAATGCCTAGTCACTAGGAAGTGGAACTCTTTGATAGGATTAGAAGGATCAGGAGGTGTGGCCTTGTTGGAGGAAGTGTGTCACTGGGGTGGGCTCTGGGGTTTTCAAAAGCCTATACCAGGCCTAGTTTCTCTCTCTTTCTCTCCCTTGGCCCGTGGGTGTAGCTCTCAGCTACTGCTCCAGTGCCCTGGGAGCCACCATGCTCCCCACCGTGATGATAATGGACTCACCCTCTGAAACTGTAAGCAAGCCTCCAATTGAATGCTTCATTTTAAAATAAGAGTTGCCTTGCTCACAGTGTCTCTTCACAACCAAAAAACAGTGACTAAGACAAGCAGTCAACACCCAACCACCCTAGGAGGTTACGGTAAGTGGTGTGACTGACTGAATCTTGGGGAGAGGAGAGGGTTATGAGAACGTACTTCCCTGGAGTTAGGGGTTGGTTCTTTGTTGGAGAGTCATATCAAAAGTCATATCAGAGTCATGTCCAAATCACATGTGAAACAAGATGGAATCCTAAAAGCTGAGGAACTAGGTTGGACACAGACATATCCCACTATGACAGGCTGAATCCCTGGACAGTCATATCTCATGGACGACTTCAAGTCGTCTAGGCTTCTGTTCAGATTCTTTTGAGCTATTCCCAGTCTTTATTAAAGCTGTTACCCACAGCCTCTTTAGGGTCTGGTGTGGCAAACAAAGAGCAGGTGGGTATAGCCTCACAGCCTACCTATACCAACTTCTCTATAGGGCATGTAGCACCTTCTCTAGGGAGACAGTGAGAGAAGGGTTAGACACAAAGAATGAGATGTGTTATAGCCAAGTGGGAGTAGTAAGAGCAATACAGGACACGGTGGAAGAATTTGAAAGACCTAGAAGTCAAACTTCCAAACCCATAGTATTCTGTAGGGGAAGCTGGCCCCTGGGAAACATTACACATGTCTACTAAACAAATCAATAATTAACACTGGCGTGTGCATGGATTTCAGTATTTTTGTATTTGTATATGGCTCTGTTTTGTGGGGAGAGGTTGAGACCGAGTTTGCCTGTATTGTACTGATCGCCTGGATTTCTACCTAGGTTGGGTTGCCTTGAAGTCATGGTACTCTTTTGTTCCTACCCACCTCTTTAGCTCTGTGAAAGAGAAACTCATTTTGATATTTATTAAAATGGTAATGATGATTTCTTTTCAAGATTGTTGTAATGAGTAATATGCAATTGGGGGAGAGATGAGGCAAAAAGAATTGGGGAGTATGGAGGGGGTCAGTTAAGTGAGCAGATGGAAAATCTCCAAGACACAAAATCAAGGGTAGACAGCTTCTTGCTAAACTGACTTGACAGGATTTTGGTTAAAGGCAGACCAGAGCAATCAGACATCAAAAGTAGAGGAAGGGTTTGATCGAATATCAAGGTACTCCAATGTTGAGCATGGTGGGATTCTCACTAAACTGACCTAGTAAGATTCTTGCAAATCTGGATTGGGCAGGATGAAGAGAGGACACAAGGATGAGAGGCAGGTCTGCCTCAAAGGAGCCTGTTTACAGTTTGACCAGAAGAATCTTTGTTAATGCTCAATTAAAATGGACATATATAGGGTATGCATATGGTGTGGTTATTAATATTAAAAAACAAAAATGTATAACTTTTATCTTTGCTAACAGAAAATATCCTCTTGTGAGGTGTGAAAATGGAATGTAACATGGAATCCTGGGTTATCTCTGGACCAGAATTTATTTCTTTTTTTATTTTTCCAATCAATGAGAGTTGATGAAATGTTTAGATTAGATAATAGTGGTGTAATTGATGGCTCTGCTTTGAGCTTGATTGTTTTGATTGAGAATGTCTTTTCTCGTAGAAAACACTCACGGAAGAATTTTCAATAAAGGAATATCATGTTTTATTCTCAAATGAGTTTTGGAAGTGGTATTATGTATATTCAGGGGCCATCAGGGTAGAGCATGCTTGGCAAATGTTTGTGCTGTGGGATAATGCTTTTGTACACTGGTTTAATAAAACACTGATTGGCCAGTAGCCAGGCAGGAAGTATAGGCGGGATAAGCAGACAAGGAGAATTCTGGGAAGAGTAAGGCTGAGTCAGGAGACTCCAGCCTTCTGTCCAGGGAGCAGCATGTAAACAGGTAAAGCCACGGAACACATGGCGACGTATAGATCAACAGAAAAGGGCTGAGTTTAAGTGTAAGAGCTAGTCAGTTGTAAGCCTGAGCTAATGGCCGAGCAGTTATAGTTAATATAAGCCAGTGTGTGTTTACTTGGGTCCGAGCGGCTGTGGACTGAATGGGACACAGAAAAACTTTAGCTACATGTTTACATTTGGGGCTCAATGTAGGTGTGTGTGTGTGTGTGAGAGAGAGAGAGAGAGAGAGAGAGAGAGAGAGAGAGAGAGAGAGAGAGAGAGAGAAGAGAGAGGGAGAGAGGGAGAGGGAGAGGGAGAGGGGGAGGAGAGGGGGAGGGAGAGGGAGGAGAGGGAAAGGGAGAGGGAGAGGGAGAGGGAGAGGGAGAGGGAGAGGGGGAGGAGAGGGAGAGGGAGAGGGAGTTTGTGGTTGCAAGTGGAGGACAGAATGATCTCAGGTTTCATCCTTGGGAGTGTCATCCTCCTCCTTTGAGACGGTCTCTCCTTGGCCTGCAGTTCACCAGTTAGGGTGGAGTGGCTCCTTGGCCCCAGGGGTCTCTTGCCCTTTTTATGTGCATTAGCAATTGTGCTCTTTTCTACTTTCCTGAAAATTAAAGAAACAGTGGAGATAGGGGAGTGAGAACCTGGATCCTGGATTCTTGAGTCAGTCTCTCTCTCTCTCTCTCTCTCTCTCTCTCTCTCTCTCTCTCTCTCTCTCTCTCTTTCTCTCTCTCTCCTATAGGGGCAGCATTACAGAGAAACTGCCAGTATAGACCTAGGCCCAAGTACTTTTTTCTGTTTTTCCCCAGATGTTGCTAACATCAGAAATTTCATATATACAATGGTCACAAGAAAATGTGTTGTATACAATTGTCACAAGGAACATATAATAGAAATACATTTATGAGATATAGTTCTAGAAGTTCTATAAATGCCAATCTTCTCCCTTTCCAAGTGTGCCTCTTAATATTTTTGAGAATAGGTAAATATTAAATCCAATGCTCAGAAATTTCTTTGTAGTTTATTACAGTTTACAATTTATTTGCAATTTATTCACACTAATCGTTCACACAGTACTCCACACACGTGATACATAGTCACCCCTTCAGGCATGTTATCCATGGGGCCAACACTTGCCTACATCTTGTCTCATCTGGTCATCCCAGCATCTCTATGGAGTAGAAAGGGTCCCATTATTATTCCTCTTTTATGTATTTGCTAATGGAGGCTCCAAGAAGTTGAATGATGAGCTATGTCCTAGGCTAGCTGATAAATGGCAGAGTCTGTTGGTGAATCTTATTAATTATGGCAAAGTGAAGTTACTGTTGCACTTATATATGAGCAAGTGCAAAGTTTTGCAAAGTCCACTGAATCTCTGTTATTATATGTGACCATAATCACTCCAGGATTTTAAAATGGGATTCTGAGTTCTTCCCTAGCCATGTGCAAGGCCCTTGATTTCATCTGCAGCAATATAAATACAACAAATAAATACGATAAAAATGAGCTAGACCTCGTGGTGCACGGCTGTAATCCTAGCTACTTGGGATACCAAGGAAGGAGGATTGTAAGTTCAAGTAAGTAACTTAAGCAACTTAGTAAGGCCAACTTTTGTAGCTAGAGTTTTCCTGCCTTGTCCACAGTCAGGACAAATCTTTGTCACCCGCCAGTCCCACAGCTGCTCAGACCCAACCAAGTAAACACAGAGACTTATATTGCTTACAAACTGTATGGCTGTGGCAGGCTTCTTGCTAACTGTTCTTATAGCTTAAATTAATCCATTTCTATAAATCTATACCTTGCCACATGGCTCGTGGCTTACCGGCATCTTCACATGCTGCTTGTCATGGCGGCGGCTGGCAGTGACTCCTCCCGCCTCCCTCTTCTTTTTTTTCTCCTCTCTGTTAGTCCCGCCTATACTTCCTGCCTAGCCACTGGCCAATCAGTGTTTTATTTATTGACCAATCAGAGTAATTTGACATAGAGACCACCCCACAGCAAACTTTAGTAACTTAGTAAGTAACTCAAAATAAAAAAGGAAGGAAGGTCTGGGGACATAGGTCACTTGGTGGTAAAGGTCCTGGCTTCAATACCCAGTACTGAAAAAACAAAACAACAACAAACAAATGAATAAAAACAACAAGAAGAACATCCCCCAAAATCAAAGAATCTTGCTTATTTAATTTCTCTGTTCATGAAGAACCATCAGTGTGAGCATGAGTTGGACACTCTGGAGCTGAACAGACACCGAAGCAAAGACCATAAATGTGGTATGTATCTGCTTCCTTTAGGAACATTTGCTAGCAGCCAGCATTTCAGAACCTTTCCATCTTAATTGTGTGTACACTCAGGGAAGTTTGTCTTCAGTACTTAGGTCCAGTCACCTCGAGGCTTACTGCGGAGAGGATAATGAATGCCTAGTCCCTAGCTCCTGGCATTTCAAGTTGTTTAGCTGTGAATCATTTGCTCTTCACCACAGAAGGGGGAGAAACTTTGTGATTCAGAACCACTTGCCTTTCTAAATAGGACACCTTTTCCCTGGCTACAGCCACCCTCGTTCCCAGGACGGCATTCTTGTCTTCTTGGGGCTGGTCTAGGTTGTTCCTGAATGCAACCCCATACTTGGCAAGGGCACAGCCGAATTTATGGCTCAGAAGAAAGCATCTACCTGGATCAGCAATATTCCACATTGCTGAAGACCCTTCAAATGAAAGACAGTCATATAGACAACCCAGCATGGGAGGGCAGTAGTTTCCAGACCTACTTAAATCAAGGGTGTTATTTTTGCTGCTCTGGAAGACCCATTAACTTGGAAACCGACATTCTGAGCCTAGAAAACCTCTTCATTTCTTCAGGGAGATTTCTCTACACTTCCCTGGGTCTTTGGAGAGTTTCAATATGGTTGTCCAAACTTGAGTCAGACAACTTCCTGAGTAGGAAGAGCCAGGTCTCATTGGCTCATTAGCGCCATATAACGACTGTACCCAAACCCTGTGTTCTAGATGCCCCCTCCCATCGTTCGACCTTGGTTTTTCCCTGTCATATCCTATTTCAGGCGTGTTTTCTCTTGCCATACTATATATACACACAGATATATATGTGTATATATAGTCTTACAATATAACATCGCACAATATACTTTTAGTATGTGAATTAATGAAATGAATAAGAACATCTCGATGGCTAAGAAGAATCATCAAGCAAAACTCCAGGAAATTCCTAAAGGATATCACGGAGTGTTTGCTGCACTAGAAGACCATGATGGAATCCCAGCGCTACTGCCTTCTATTGATGGGCGGCCAGATTTGAGGCAAGGTAGTGGCGACTCTTTCCTGAGCCACGATTGGGCGTCCCTCGCGGCTCAGGACTTTGAATAAACTTTTTTGAGCCCTAGGAAAGATCCAGAGAAAAGACCAACTGACGTCGGGACAATACATCATCATCAGATGGGGGAGGCCAAGGGATCCTATCTGGAAAGGTGGGGAGTAAAGCTGGTTCGAGTGTTTCAGTCTGCTGCAGTCTAGAAACTCTGCCTCAGTGTCACCTAGCCTTAGACAGTACGTTCAGGCCCTCCTGGGCCGAGTCTCTCTCCTTCTGCGTTTAGAAATGCCCATCACCACTTTGGGACCTGGCAGAAGTGGGAGGAGCCAAACCCTCTCTAGACCCTCCCCCTTGCTTGAAAGTCTTGGGAGTTACTGGTATGCGTGAGTGAGTTCTGGGGAGTTACTGGTGTGCTTTAGCCCCGAGCAGGTTTTGGGGACACGCACCCGAGCGTCCTGCAAGGTGATCTTGCTCCCAGGGATTTGGGCGCTCTGGGGTGCTGCAAGCCTGCATTCGCTGGTATCTACGAGGCGTCTTGGAGCGCTCGTTGAAATTCCGGGAGCAATAAAGAAACTTCTCACCCTCTTTTGCTCCTGTTTTCGGGTGGGAAAGCAGTGGTCGAGTGGTTTAATTTCCCATCCTAATCGGACTGTGTAAAAATCGTGCACCGAGCGACTGAGCCAAGCTCTGCAGCCCGGCTGTCCCGGGTCGGCATGCGCCTAAAACACCCTGCAGTTCTGGGCTATCGCTCCGGTGTGAGCGGGTCCGGACGGGCCGCAGAGGGCGTCTGGAGACCGGAGAAACCGCGGCCGCCTGGCCCGTCGCCTCGGCCGGGGCTGTCCCTTTAAATCCTGGAGGAGGCAAAGAGAAAAAAGAAAAGAAAGAATAAAGACACCGAGCCCCCAGCGTTGGATGGCTCTGCCGGGTCCACCGCGCGCCGCCCCTGCGTAGGGACCTGACTCCAGCTCGCTGCCCGAGCGGGTCCTGGGCGTCCCCGGCAGCGCCGCCCACTCGCCAGCGACTGTCAAAATAGAAATTAGCGGAACCGGGAGGAGGCCGGGCCGCAGCAAGTGCATGTGTGGCAGGGCGGGGAGGGGGCGGGCGCGAGCGAGCCAGAGAGAGGCGACCGCACACATCCGGGCCCTTTAGCCCCGTGCGGGCCCCCCGAGCCGTGGGCGCGGGCGCTGGGCTCGGGGCGCGGGGCTGCCAGCCGCGGTGCGGGAGGCGGGGCGTGCGGAGGGCGGAGGCGCGGCCCCGGGAGGGAGGAGCTGCCCGCGCGCCCGCCGCTCGGCTGCACACCCGCTGGAGCAGCCCCGCCACGAGACTCTGACAGCGGCGCGGCCCGCGCGGCTCGGGAGCGCAGGGACCGACGGACAGCGGCGGAAAAGGAGGACGCGAGCGCTGCGGCCCGGAGCCAAGTGCGGGAGGCGCGCGGGGTCGGCGGCGCGCAGAGGTGAGCGGCTCCGCGCGCGGGCTGTCAGGGGTCGGCTTCGGTACCTCAGCTGCCTAGGCGGGTCGGGAGGTCGCGGGGCTCCGCCAGGGTGGCTGTGCATCCTCGGCGCCCCCGAAGCGATGGTAGGGCCGTTGCTAGGAGGCAGGAGGTCCGCGCGTCCCGGGGCGCCGGCGAGGGCAGGGGCGCGCTCCATCGCTGGGCAGGAGGCGGGGGGCTGCGGTGGCTATTCAGGGGCTCCGTGCGTGCGGCAGCCATGCAACCGAAGGAGGCGGGCGGAGGCAAAGAGGGAGAGGAGGAGGGAGGGGAGAGCCAGCGGAGAGTGAGCCAGCGAGCGGGCGCCGCGCCTCCTGGCTGGCACCGCGGCCTGGAGCGAAGTGGCGCGCGGGGCTCGGAGGGAACTTCTGCCGGCGCGTGCGGGGCCCCGGTCTCCGCGGCGCCTCCGGGCCCGGGCGGGGCGGGGCGGGGCGGGCCTCTCGGCAGCCACAGGTGGTTCCTGCCAAAAGTTTTGCTGTACTTCTGCCGGGAAGGCTAGAGAGCATTTTGGACAGTGACAGTTCTCTGGTACTTGGGCACCCGCAGTTCGCGCTGTCTTTTCTTGAACATTAGGAAAGGGGTTGTCAAAGGTGGAGGGGATCCGGTACTTCTCAATGAGACCCAAGGGTTGCCTGGCGGCTGGGACCCAGGTGCCGCTTAGATGAGCATCTTAGCTACCGGTACAGGGGGGAAGTTGAGGTTAATGGGCGCACGCACGTAATTCCTCCAGGCCTCGATAAAGCGAAGCATAGCCTGCCCGGGAACCTGTCATCCTAGTTGGGCGGCTGGAGATCTCTTCCTGGCGACATACTCGGAAAACCGCGTGCGCGTCTGTGCTCACGGTGTGCGCGTCTCTTGCTAGGTTGACAGTGAATTGTCTCCGACCGCTGTGAGGCTTTGTTATTCGCGCTGTTGGTCTGGTTTCACCAGGAGGAAGGCCGGGGCAGCCTGGAAGGAACCGGCAGGTTCCCTCACCTTTCAAATCTGCATAGCTGTGGAGACAAGCATTCAATCAACCCCTTGAGTCCACTGCTCAGGGCAGAAGCAGCTGAGGTTCCTGGCGTGTGCTATCACTGCAGAGCTAGGGCTGGGGTTTCTGGGGCTTCTGAGACCGAGAAGGGAGTAGAGCCGAGAGGAGAAAAACACTTAAGAGAGGATGTGCTGTGTCCAACGCTGAGAGGAAAAAGTCTGAGGTTCTGTGGCTTGGCTCGCTTCCTTATTGGCTGGGTTATACAGGGCAGCCAGGTAGAACCACCAGGGTAGGTCAGGTTTAGGCTGAAAGAAACCATTATTCCCAGAGAGGGTCTGATACCTGGGTGTTGCAAGTAGGTACAAAACCGCTGAGAGTTGGAAACACTCAGTCCTTCATTCTCCTTGGTCCTGTTCACACTCGCTATTCCCCCGCTAAGCCCGCCCACAAAGCGTAAACGAGCAGGGAAGGGGTTCGCTTTAAATGAGGCCACACGATTTGGGGAAACAGACTCTAGGCATCAAGAGAACTCATTCTATAATGAGCAATCCCAAGACCCAGGAAGGCGGTAAGTGACCTACCATAATGGTAAAGGAGCAAGGAACTAGAAATGACATCAGCAGCCCACATCAGCCTTGTGGACTTGTCCACAGAAGTGCCACTCCTAGACCCTGAGCCTATTATGGGCTTATTATCTGGTACTTTCTAAATTCATGTTTTCCAGCAAAGAGATCCGGTTTCCTGCCCCCACTCCCTCCATCCTTGACCTAACAAAATCAAGATTGTCACTGCAAAGTCCACTGTGACATGGTCCCAACTTTTCCTACACCCTCATTGCCCCAGATCTCCCAGATTCCTTGGGCAACATAATGTGGCTTGATTAGCCAAGATGAGTGTACAGCTTGTCATGCTGAAGCACCCACTTTCTGGAGGATGCCAGAACTGTTTTCCTGGTAATTAGGTTTTACAGATATTTTTGAAAGGGAGCCCAATTTTGGATCAATTACACTTGGACACAAATTCAGTGCTGTTGTGGATACCAAATGAGAGAGATGAGCAATTATCTGGGGGTGTTGGAATGAATGTTGTTATGAGTATTTGACATAGCTATTAAGCATCAATGAATGGGTTCTCAGTAAATGTTTTTTACTCTGTACTTTATTGAGTAAACAAGTGTCTTAATTAAAAAGAGATTCGAATTGGCCACTTATATTTTAGCCACTCTTTCCTTACCAGTGTATGTGGTGTGTGTGGGGGGGTGAGGTGGGGGTGGGTAGAGTGATCATGATTGAGAGAACTTTTTTTTCTTCAAACCAAGATATTCTAGGGCAAGGCTTAGCCTTCAGTCTGTAATGTTGTAGATGGCCAGGCAGAACCTTATTAAGTCAAAAAATAAGACTGGGTGTGGTATGTGTCAATCTGTATTAGTCAGAAATTACTATAAGAGGGACATTCTCTAAGTTTTATTGCCCTCAAGGACATGCAGTATGAAGAATTCAAGGCTAACAGTGCCACAGTGTGTCATTTCTCAGGTCTCTTACACAGGATCAAAGTCCCCATACCCATGCTTGGAATGCTGTAGAAAAAAAAATAAACAAAAAACCGTGATCTGGAATATTTTGCTAACATCTTTCACTTCTATTGCATGTTAATCTCATCGGCATCCTCAGGAGCTAGACAGATGTAGAAACTGAGGCAGAGTGAGGGGGAATGGTTTCTAGTGCATTAGCTTGCTTAGCTTGGGCTTCCAGGAGATAACTTGCAAGAACTTCTCCAGCAATGCTTCCAGACCATTGTCCTTCCCAGCCCTGAAGTTACAGAGGGATGTCACAGTGACAGTGGACTGGAGGCCGGTCACCAGGGCACCTTCTTCTCTACCCCCACAGATGCTGGCTTACCATCCTTCCTCTTGTAGAAGGCTATGGGAACTTGGGGACTTGAAGAACCAGCTGGCTGGGGCTGGGGCAGGGGTGTGGGATCTATGTCTGTGCAGGACTGAAGGAGTCAGTCTATTTATAAATGCCCTTCCGCTCCTGGAAGAGGAGACTCAAGGGTCTGGAACCATTTGCAATACTGACTTCTCTCCGGGGTGACTGCGTCCCATTGAAAAAAAGCCTGCCACCCAACCATGTCAGATTGACCCCTGATCTGGGAAAAAGATCCCGCAGGGCTTTCCGAAGCCTTGCTGCCTTTGGGCATTTCAGTTCCAAGGACTCCCTAGAGTCAGCATGTGCAACTCAGGTGCTGTCCCCCCACACTACATAGGAGGATACCTGTGAACCCCCCCTTGCCCCCAGGACCGAAATACTGGATAAAGTGCAGTTGGCTTTTAAAAGTAATGGAAGCAACTATTTTTATGCAGGAGATTGTGAACGTGGCAGATTAGACACGGCCCCCTCTGACTCCAGAGGCATTTCTGTGTGCTGCTGGAGGAGGTCTGAGGCTTGCCTTCTCCACTTGCCCCACCCCCATCCTAATGCCCCCCACCACCACTTATTCCTCACACCAATCCCAAATCCTCTTCTGTCCTTGATCAATAGTACCTGCCACGATGATGCTACTTACAACTTCATTCCCGAGGCTCCAGACTTTCTGCCTGGGCTGGTGGTAGCGGAGGAAGAGGGGTGGGAAAACCACTCTGTTGTGTTTGAATTGACCTGCCTGTAAGAACCAGCTCAGGGACTCACAGCAGCCTTCACTTAGGTGGGAAGACTTGAAGGAGAATCCCCAGGCATAAAGGAGAATTGGTATAGGGCCTCAGGGCTTTTGGTTAGCTCTTCTCTATGGGCTCAGCGTCCAGCTCACAAGGCTGGCTGCAGGAACAGTTTGCTGAACCGATACCATGGGATGTGCATGGCGAACAGGGATCAGATTGGCTTCTTTATTGACAGTGTGGTATGGAGGCATGTTGGGAGGGCAAGGATGTAGCAGCAGAGTGTGGGTGAGAAGAGGGGCGGGTTGTCCGACCAGCATTTTGAGGTCCTTGAGGCCAAGCTAATTGACCACTCACTACCACCAGGCACGCTAGAAGCAGCCTCCATTGACTCAGGAGCCGGGGATGAAGTCCTTTTCTGTGGTCAGGCTGGCCTCCCCCAGTGGGCATGCACTAAGGCTCCACAGGAAGGCAGGCTGGGCCTTGCGTAACCTGGCCACTAGGAGCTTGGTCTCTAGCCCTTCCTTCCCCACTCCTTGTTTCCTGAAGGAGCTCTCCATCCTGGTCTGCTAGCCTTCCCTGTGCGTCTTCCAGCTGGCTTTGCCTTGTCCTTTGGGTCGCAGCTGAAAGACAGCGTGTATTCTTTCCTATACCCAGGGCTCCTGGGGAGTGTGTGACTTTGGTCCTTTGCTGCTTGACTTCCTCACGGGAGTGTTAGCACCAGGAGGCCAAGGACCCCGCTTAAATGTCTGCCGTTGTGTCCTCCACATCAGAGCTGGGCTGGCACACCGAAGTCAGTAGTGGAGTGAGTGTGCCTGTTAGAGCTGTTGGGATGTGTGAAGAAGAGGCGGCCAGGATCTCTGTGCTCTGGGTCCCTTCAGCCCAGAGACAGAAAAGAAAGCTTGTTATAGGTGCTCTGATGTAGGGCATGAAGGGAATGTGGAATTCAAGAAGCACGGGCCATTGCCAAGGGTGGCTTGGGTAGAGAAATCTCTACTGGTGGCAGAGCTGAGCTAACCACCCCCCCCCACCCCCGCCACTCTGGTGAGCAAGAGTCCGAGCATAATGCCACCCTTGGAGAGTGAGGAGCTGTGTTTTTCCACCAGTTCCATTCATTGGCAGCCTCTTCAGAACAGCCGCGGACAGCTGTCTGCCAGCATGAATACAAGGAGGGCTCCTCTCCAGGGCTAGGGGGGCACACTCAGCCCCACAGGAGGAGGGGATTTCATCAGTGTTTCACATCCCCACCGACTTCCAAACCCCACTGAAACAGTGCCTATAAAAACGGGCTCACATGCAAACCCAAAGAAATGACTAACATTCCGGTTACCGCTACCCCTTCTCTGATTATCAGAGCACTACTAGTCATTATAGAAAATCTGGAAAGTGTGGAAAAGAGTAAAATTAAGGCAAAACTGCCGCAGCCCCCTAAGTTCCTGCATTCCACTGCAGTCTCTTTCTATATCTACAAATGGACGTATAGAAAGAGAAGCATACATGTATGGCTGCATGGCTTCCCCAAACTTAACCCACTCCGTCTCCCCCAAGCTTGTCTCCTGGGAACCTAACCCTCACATTCCCACTGTCAATCATTGATGATGGAGGAGAAAGAGGCCCCATACTCTCTAAAAAGAGCTTGGGTAGCTTTAGCGTTTGTACTGTGAATAAAGAAAACTGTTGTGTTTTCCAGCACCCCAGCACACTGGGGAGGTGGTTCACGCTTCCCTCTGTACCATCATGCTAAGGACAAGGGGTCTGTGGTACTGCATACATACTTTAGAATGTTTGGAAGCATATTCAGCATGGATGTATAGCTTTCTTTCAAGGACTGTACGATACTTCTTTATGTCTTCTATAAAAGAGATTTTTCAGTGCCCATGACCTATGACCTAAAGCTAACAGAGACAGGAAGAATTTAAGAAATATAAACCTATGTCATTCCATTAGTGTTTTAAGGCTTTCCTGGGGATGTCCACTACTCCTTTAGGGGCGTGTGGCTACTGTCTCCCTCACTTTTGTATTCATGGCTTGGAAACATGGCTGGCATGGATGAAATACAAAATCCTTCCTGTGGGAGGGGAGACCCTGATGAGGTCCACTGGAGGTCAAGGTCTCTTCAGAGTGTGCTGGGCTGGGAGGTCGGGGCAGGAGGGGGGCGTGAAGAGCAGAGAGCAGCCATTCAGGAAGGCTGATTTCTGAGACAGTAACTAGATGCACATTGCAGTGGGCTTCAGTGAGTCTTAATGAAATCTTATGTAAAAGCGTAGAAGACTCAACTCCCTGGAGACCACAAGCAGAGGGATCCAGGTTGGAGGAATAGAAGGGTGCAGAGCTGAGCTTCAGGGCGGCAAGCAGCTCTGCAGATTGGTGCTCATCAAGGCCCAGAACCTAATCCCAGCAGAAACTGAGTCCTTGGGATTGTGAGGCCCCTCCTCTCCTCTAGTTTATCAGAAAAGGAGACTGAGGCTGAGGAGTTAGGGGCAAATGAGGAGCATAGCATTTGGTGCTGACCAGCACCAAGTCCATCCATGGCTTTGCCACTTTCCTGAGTCACGATGGCATGGTATGTTATTTAACCCCTCTACTGTATAACGGCAGTGCTAGCTTAACAGGGTGTTCAGGATATCGTGGCATTTAACATGTGCATGTGAGTGCACCCACGCACACTCTTGAGCATGCACAGAAAGGGGGAGGGATATATATATATAGTTTAGAGTAGCCTAACAAAGAACCAAGGACTATTGCAGGAAGCCACCATTACTTAGTCATTTTGTAATTTTGTTTCTAACCTAAGGCAGGAAAGGAAGATGAGACAAAGTATAGACATTCTCAAACATCCTAGACTTTGCTGTCGTCTGTTCCCATCTTTCCAAGCTGCCACCTATTTCAGAATGACGATGTTGGGGGTAACTGCTTTACCCATGGGCAGAGTTAACATCACTCACAAGGTACCGCTGCACCCCTCCTCTGCTTTCCCACCTCAAGTGGAGGAACAACCACACTCATTCAAGCCAGGATAATCCACTCAGCACTGCTGAGGGGCACACTGCTTCCTCCTGCACGTGGGCACCCACCGGTCTTCCCAGTGAAGACTCTTGGCTTTAATTGACAGGCAGGAGCAGGTCAGTTTTATTGACCTTGGGTCAAGTCAGAAAGCAGCAGAGTCTAATAGGAATTTACGATGTACCATCTACACACGCGAAAAATTTCTGGTCGCTACATTTTTAAAGTAAAAGAAAATGGGTAAGATGAATTTTAGTGATGTATTTTATTTAGCTCATTCTAGCTCAAATATTATCATTTTAACATGGGTCACTAGATCTGTTTCAAATGCTCACTAGCTCCCAGGCTGGTGGCTGCTATTCTGGACAGCAAAGAAAGTCTGGGGGCACAGGTTAGGAGGGCTAGTCCTGGGGAGGCAGGGACGATGTGGGGGCTGTGCAGCGAGGGAAAGTAGCCCAGCACCGGGGTGAGGGGAGGGCATCACAGGCAAGCGAATTGCAAGGGAGGCAAGGACAGGAAATTGACATTTATCCTGCCTCTGTGATGGGTGTATGCTCTGTGCCTGAGGCGGGGGAGGGTGGTATTCCACTCTCACAGGCCTCAGTTTCTCCATCTGTCCGAGAAGTCAGATTATTTTCAAGAGCCACACCTTCCATAGTACCCTCTGGTTTCTGAGAGAAAGACATGGGAAGCCAGTTTGGCCACGGTAGATTAGGAAGAGGTGGGCTGTGGGAGCAGGTTGGTAGCAGAGGCGACTTTGGGGGCCCACGCCATCTTCAGCCTGTACAGTCAGCTCTCTAAGAACGGACTGTGTCCAGTCACCGAGGTAAGCTGTTACTGAACGTGCTTTGGAGGTGGACAAGGGCGTTGCCGTGTTGAAACAGTGACATTTTCATTGTGCTACAGTTCTGAAGCTGCCTTCTGTCCCTGGTCATCCCAGAGGGCTGTGAACAGAGACCATTAAAAGATGGGAGTGGCTGGGCAGGAAATATTAGCACACAAAAAAGGGAACTTTTTCAGCTCTGTCATTAATGGGCACCAGGCCTGTCCAGAGAGGATGTGGAAGAGGGAGGGATAGGGCAGGCGTGCTTGGAGGGAAGGGTGCGACCTAGTGTATTTTCGGCTTCTGAAGTCAGAGCCTCTGCTTTTCCTGTGCTCTGGAGAGGAGCACTTGGGGTTCTGTCTCTTTACCATGCCCCTCTAGAAGGGGGAGGAAGCACTTGCGCGATCTCTCTGTCTTTCTGTCTGTCTCTGTCTCGCTCTCTCTCTAGGAAGAGCTCTGCTATCTTTTTAGGCATGTTATCATCATCTAGCTAGCTTGTGATTCCCTGAGGAAGCCCCATCTCCCAGACAGAAAAGAGGCCCAAACAGGCTAGACCAAATGAGGGAAGCGAGGCTCAGAAGGGCTGCATGACTCTTGAAATCCACTCCAGTGGGCAGCAGAGGACTGGATGCCAGAACTGGAGCCTCTGCCTCCCCCAAAGCCCGGGCCTGTAGGGTTTTTCTCTTCCACGATTCACAGGTAATTCCTTGGACTGCTTTGAACCTTTTTTAAAATAAGGATTTCTCTCCTATGTTTTCATCAACTACATTTTTATTACTTTCCACACATTGTTTGCTTTGAATTTTTAATTTAATTTTTTTTTCTGAATAGGTCAACAGTTACATGGTTTAAAATTCAAAAGATACAAAAGGGTATTTGAAGTGAAACATCTTTTTCTCACAGCTGCTGGTCTCCTTCCCTGGGGCAGCTTCTATTCATGATTTCTTCAGTTTAAAGACATCTAGCATGCACAAGAAAACATAGATGTGGAGGTACACACATGAATGCATGCTTTTAATATTTTCAACCAATTACAAACAGATCAGACCATTGCATTTTATTTTTCTATGTTCTTTTCAATATGTCTTTGAGATATCCTTTTAAAATTACATTTTAATATTTATTACCTTTTCCTTCTTTCAAGGAAAGTCAGTTCTTTCCTTCCTCACGTAAGTTTCAGAAATCAAATGCAGGTTGTTCGTCAAGAGCCATACGCACGGAATTCTCTCGGCAGCCCATCTTGGAGATATCTTAAAATCTGACTGATTATTTGATGACTCCTAATACATGGATATTTTGGTTCCCAGCCTTGTGTTGATACAATACCCAGTGATGTTTTTTAATGAAAACACCCCTGACTTTTCTGTGTACGAAGAACTTTTCAGGAAGAGTAAGTTTGCTACCTCTGTGCACAAGATATTTCAGAGGATAAAATGTCTTAATTCCTTAAGGATTAAGAGTAGAATGAGGGGTTAGGGAGATGGCTTTGTCATCTGACTGCAGGGTGGCACCCAGATGTAACCCCAGTGCCGAGGAGAAGACAGGGGGTGACTAGGGCTTGCTGGCCGGCTAGTCTAGCCGATCACGGAGCTCTGGGTTCAGTGAGAGACCCTGTCCCAAAGAATAAGATGCTGAGGGTTAGAAGAAGACACTTGAAATTGACTTGTGATCTCCATGCATCACACTACACTAGGTGTAGTGGTCTACACACACACACACACACAGAGAGAGAGAGAGAGAGAGAGAGAGAGAGAGAGAGAGAGAGAGAGAGAGAGAGAGAGAGAGAGAGAGAGAAACGTTGAGCTGGACTTCCTGGAAAACAAATGTAGTCAAACATGACCTATCCAGTTGATGCTGCCGGAGGTCCTACCGCATGAGAGGTAAAGATGGGGCCCAAGAGAAGAAAGGGTTGCAGGGCAGCACCCACACACTGGTGCTACATAGTGACAGACTGGAGCAGTCTTGCCCGCGTGCTGGGGAGAAGTTGTCTAGCCCGTCATTGGCTCCAGCCCCGGTGAAGGAGAAGAAGCCCCGCGGTGTGGTGTGTTCTGGGCCCCATGCATGAGAGGTGGGTGTAGAACATTAGGAAGGTGTCCAGGACAGTTGAGAGCAACAGTGACTTGTAGAAAGCACCCCTGCTGTCTGCCCTTGGTCCCTCTCAACTGCCTCTCCCAGTCCTCCAGAGGGCAGAGCCTTGGACTCTGTCCCCCTTTGGCCTTGAGAACTTTGGAACCCTTCTATGTCCAAAGCAGTCAGGGCTGGCTTCAGAGTCTAATGAGCAAGTGTTAGTTGGGCCAATCCCTTCACATCGATTAGGCCGTGATGGTAGAGCCAGGCAGACAGGGGCTGTGGCCATTAGTGAGAGACTAACCTCACTTTATGGAAGGAAGTACACTTTCCTGTCTGACCTGGAGCCTGGGGTTCACCTCTGTGTATCAGCAGCTTGCTGTTTCCCTCTCAAATTTAGGGTGATCTGCTTTACATTAATGCTGGCCTGAATCTGGGCAGCCTGCTTTCTGAAACAGCCCCAGGCTGTGAGGACAGACCCTGATCAGGTGAGCTACAGTTGCAGATGGGTCCTGAGAGCACCTGCTCTTGAAGAATCTTTACTATTTTTTTTTTGTGTATTTAGAGAAGGAAGCTGTGACCCCGTAAGACCCAGGTATATTTGGGCTCTTGTGGTATCGTTAGTCTTGGGCTTAGTTCTCCAGGGCACAGGGGAAATCCAAGACAGGGTTTTGTGTTCAAGGATCCAAAGATCTCTTTGGAAGATGTCGATGCATACTGGACATATGCAATCCTTATGCTGGTGACCGCATGATACAGTGTAGCTTGGAAAGGCTATATTGGTTTGAAGAAGGGCAGTGATTTGCCATGCAGCCTGGGCACTGTGAGACTTGACCTCTGGAAGGGAGCTTGGGGGAGGAAAGGAAATGACATGATGGAGCAACTGCTGCATTGTAAGCTCTTCCTAGTTGTGACATGCCCATTAATTCTCACAACGACTTTCAATTCAACATTATCATTCCCATTTAGCAAATGAAGAATTAAGGCTTAGGATGTTTAGGTTAGCTTGCTTGAGGTGGTGTACCTGGCAGGAAGTAATTAGGGAAGTGACAGAGCTAATTCCACAGCCCATATTTTATCTATTATATTGAAAATTGAGTGTTCAGGGTTGGAGGACAACCTTGGGCAAGGGAGTCGTTGTGGGACCAACATGACATGGGCTAAGCGATGATGTGTCCCTCCAGAAGAAGAGTGTACGGGAGCAAGAGGAAACACATCTAGTTAGGGAAGCAAGTCTGAGGAGATCATTGCAAAATTCAGTGAATGCCTGGTTGGACCGCCCTGCCTGATTCATCGAATGCTGCTATGCTTCAGGGGTGTCATGGTTTGAACTCCATCCTTAAAGGATGAGAACTTAGGAAGAAATAAGCCGTTAGATGTCCAGAAGTAAAACTAAACATTCGAGTCCAGCACCACACCCCCACACGGGGATGATTTTTAAAAATCACCATCATGCCAGGTGGTGGTGTTGCATGCCTTTAATCCTAGCACTCAGGAGGCAGAGGCAGGCGGATCTCTGTGAGTTTGAGGCCAGCCTGGTCTACAGAGCGAGTTCTAGGACAGCCAGGGCTACACAGAGGAACCCTGTCTCAAAAACAACAGCAACAAAAAATCATTATCATCATGTCCATCGTCATCATGATAAAGTCCAGGAGACAACGTTCAGGAGTCAGTTTTCTCCTTCCACCCACGGGCTCCAGAGATCAAACTCAGGCATCAGGATGGAGTGGAAAGTGCTTTTACTCACTGAGCTGTCTTGTGAGCCCCGGGATGATTTTTGGTCATTAGCCAGTATCTCTTTCATATAGCATTTTGGGAAATTAACTTTGGAACCTTATAAAGCACTGCCATAAAGATATAACTACCAGCACAAAGAAAACCAGGCTGCTAAATTCAGGAGTTAAGACATCACAGAAGTTTGTACGTGTTTTATGGATTTGCAGAGGGGAAATCCTGTTTCCCCTCTGTGAAATCACATCACTTACTATCACTACCAAAGGGGGTGGCGTGGGCCACGCAGTGTGTCCTGTCAGGGTAGAGAGTTGACAGGAGCAGAGGAATTGATTTGAGGGATAGTAAATCTTGCATATAGTGATCAGGCTTTAGATGTGGCATAGAGATTCAAGGACCCCATCCCAAGGTCCCAGTTTGCATAAGCTTCCTCCAGCAGATTTATGTCCGTCTTTGTAATCTCAAGGTTTCTCTGTCCTAGCACTGTTACAAATAAAACAAACCACTTAAGAAAATATGCTTGTCTGCTATTTTTTCTGATGGTCTCTAACCTTTGTTGATCTGTCTCAATGAAAGATTAGTAGGTGGAATAGCTGCAGCTCACCTAATGAGATTCAGCTCATCTCAGGCTCTGTGTGTGTGTGTGTGTGTGTGTGTGTGTGTGTGTGTGTGTGTGTGCACGCGCTGTTGGGTATCTTCATCTCAGGCTCTGTGTGTGTATGTATGTGTGTGTGCACACATGCATGTGCACTGTTGAGTGTCTCCCTCTATCACACTCCTCTCCTCCTTACTTTTCTGAAAGAGGGTCTCTCCAGGAACCCGAGGCTTACCAACTGGGCTAAACTGGCTGGCTGGTCACCAAACCCTGTTGATGGTTGTCCCCCCCAGCTAGCCTAGGGCTTATAGCTGTGTGCTGCTGCCCTTGGCTTTTACATGGGTGCTGGAAGTGAGGTCCAAATCAGTTTTCATGCTTATGTAGCAGTCACTTTATGACTGAGCCATGCCCTCCTCTCCCACCTCAGTCTTCTTGTCTTGATTTTTGCAGGACATCTATGGAGGATAAGGAGAATGCTTCATGTTTGTGGTTTAACTGTGATGGTGGGCATGCCTTTGCTCAGATTTCATCTAGTTTCAAGCACTCAGGAATCTTGCTCACATTCTTGTTGCTGAAGGGGCAGTCCTTGGTTCTCCCTTTGCAAGCTGTTGGGGAAAAGTGTGTGCTTGCTTTTATGTACCAGAGTCCTTACACACACACACACACACACACACACACACACACACACACACACACACACACAAACACACACGCTTTGCCAGGGCATAAGGACAGAGAGAGAGGTTGTAAAGGTGAATTTTTCGATGAAATAGTATTTCTATTTACAATGTAGACACCTAACCATTCTATGCTCTCCCTCCACAGCTTTGCCAGCAGTTCCATGTTCCTTTAGGTTCTGATGCACCAGATTCAGCCACCTTGCAGAGAGCTACCTATTTGCAGAAGTCATTAAAAGCCATTGTTTAACTAAAGGCTTTTTTCCCCTTCCTTACAATTTTCCAGCCCTGCGATTGTGAAGACCTGACTCAGCAACATTCTATTTTGGGCATTTGTTACCTCTTCTCAGATTCTGGGCTGCAGTCCCTCACTCTGCTCTTCTCTCAGAAGTGGAAGAAGTATCTAGATTTTGGCTCCAGGTCTGAAGTACTCACACCACAAAAGGCTGGGCCTTTGTAGGAGGCCTCTGCTCTGTTGTTGGTAACCTGTGGACTGAGTTCTCCTTCCTGCCTGGTGAACAAACTAACATTTTCAACCTAATAAATTGCTGCATTCCCTTGGGAAATAGCCATTTGCCAGGGTGTAAACCATTTGAATAGAACACACACATTCTCTCTCTCTCATGTATACATATTTACACATATATTCATGTTCTTTCTTTTACATGTATATATATTTACACATAATACATATTCATATTCTCTTCCCCCTCCCCTTGGGATTGTTGGTTGGAAGCTCCCAGCCCAGTGTCTGTCTTGAAGCCCAGGACTCAATAAAACATTATCGACTATGACTAATATTACAATTATCATACTCAGAAGGAAAATGTAGCCCTGAACCTCTTGCTGTCACGCTCCAGAACCAGAAAGGTCTCTTACTTAGCTTAGTGACCCTTTCTGCTGGTTCCCATACTCCATCCTTCACACACAGAGCACATTAAGAGTCTGTTCATTCTTGGGATGTGTGCAAAATTCCAATTCCTGTCAGGAGAATTTATGTGCGGTTTTAGAGGGGATAATCGACCAGTTAGTATGTGCGTGCTGATTTTATACACAGACGCGGGGCCGTTTACAGCACACATTATAACATCTTCCGTCTCTGCCAAGAATGCGTATTTCTTAGCCCCGTGCATTTGCATATTATGGGTTCATAATTCCAAATAGCTGTAAAGATCTCTAAGGAAAATGTAGTCACTGTACTCCGGTGCTCTAAATCTCAATAGGGTAGTAGAACCTGGCTAATTTTTGCCCCTGCTAATGTGCCAGCCTTATAATTTTTACACTCTTGCACATACACACAAATCTCTGACTTTATCCGACTTCTAAGCAGAGATTTAATAGCTGGGAGCTGAGTTATGCTGCCTATTCCCCAGACTTCATTACCTTTCCAAAATATATCATACACACGGCACAATGTA
The DNA here is from genome assembly GCF_004664715.2 of Peromyscus leucopus. Classification (NCBI taxonomy): domain Eukaryota; kingdom Metazoa; phylum Chordata; class Mammalia; order Rodentia; family Cricetidae; genus Peromyscus; species Peromyscus leucopus. The sequence continues at coordinate 63,455,494 of NC_051079.1, forward strand.
CTATGGCCTCATTATAGATGATTAAAAAGAAAAGATTTGTCAAAATAAATGAACCGACTGATCGGATCTTCCCCCCGGTGGGGTCCTTGGCTCCCCCTCCCCCACCTCCACCTTGAGTCATCCTCCCAGTCTCTGGCTGAGCTCAGCCCTGTGATGACAGAGAGTGCTTCGGAAATTGCTCTTGCAGTTCTGGTATCACCAGAAAATTCAGCCACCTACACACCCCCCCTAATCAATCATTGGAGCATTTGCCATTGGCGGTGTTCGAATTGACCAAACTAAATAGAGCAGCAGGAAGAAAAAGAAACTTCTGGAACTGTTCTTCCCTCTCCCCAGGTTCAAGGTCCCTGGATTTAAAAAAAATAATGATGGGGTAGAGAGGTTTTCTTTTTAAAGTTCAGGGTGACAGGATTTGAAGCTGTAAGTCGGCTCCACCCTATTTGGGGTTAGTGAGAATTGGATAGCACAGCCATGGAAGTTTTCAAGTGCGATGGTTTTGGTGGAAACGTTGCCAAAACCACTGTAGAGTTGCTAGTCTGGAGGCTGCTGGGCCGGAGCTGGCCAGGGCAGGGGGTGGGGGTGGGGGTGGGGGTTGGGGGGAAGAGCAGGCACCAGTGGCTTCGTTGTGTGGTTAGCTCTGCCCAGTGCTGAGATGCTGAATTTTAAAGTACATGCTGCAAGGATCTCTCTGGAGACCAGTCGCCATCCTTGCAGGTACCCGAGAGGCTCTGGGCTACCTGAGGATGAGGGATGCTCATGGCAGTGGATGAAGCCCCAGCCAGTCTTGATTCAGGAGCCCGAGGTTGCTGAATCCGTACCTTTCGGGTTCTGCCCTTTGTGGTTTATTTTCATCAGGACCATTTGCTGTAGGTGTGTGTGTGTGTGTGTGTGTGTGTGCGTGCGCGCGCGTGTGCGTGTGCGCGTGCGCGCGCGTGCGCATATGTGTATGTGATCTTCTTGTACGTATCCTGACCAAAATGGTGCTTAGTTTTGATTGGAAGTTTAGTGAGAGAAGAATCAAATGAAATCTTTATATTAAAGATAAAAACACTTTTTTTTCTTTCTTTTTTTTTTTTTTTTTTTTTTTTGTCAAAAAGTTTCCAGCTCTGTGGTACTGGGGATTAGATACAAGATCTATGTTAGCTAAGCAAATCTTCCTGCAGCACTGTATCCTCAGATTCACAAATTGCTTATTTATTCACTTTATATGTTTGACTGTTTCGCCTACATATGTATCTGTGTGTTACATGTGTGCCTAGAGCCCAGGGAGACCACAAAAGTCTCTGATACTTGGGACTCAAGTTACAGATTGTTGTGAGCCACCATGTGGGTGATAGGAATTGAACCTGGGTCCTCAGCAAGAAGAGCCGGTGGTCCTAACCACTGAACCATCTGTCTAGGCACCCCCTTCCCCTGCTTTTGCTTTCCTTTCCTTCACATTTTTTTGAGACTAAGCTTTGCTATGTAGCCCAGTCTCTCTTGAAATCCACAATCCTCCTGCCTCAGACTCCCAGGAGCTGGGATTTTAGGCAGGTACACCCATACCTAGTAAACGTGAACAGTTAGAGAAGCTTTATTGATGTATAATTCTCATGAGATGGGGTTCGTTGTGTTGTAGGTACACAATTTGCCGACTAACTTTGCATTTAGTGGGAGTTGAATTAATGAATAGCGAAGAGCACAGGGTGTAGACCTCAGGCTGTAGAAAGGGAAACTGGAAAGGAACCCTTCTGTTTCCGGCCCACGGAGGCGAGCTTCCTCTTTCTCTTGCCTGCAGGGGGAGCCACACCATTAGGATGTATGTCAGGGGACTTGCAGATTGTGCCCTTGTGGTCCCACCTGATAGCTCTTCTGTGTTTGGGCAGCAAAGGGTCTTCCTTGGGTCATTATCAGTTCACAGATACCAAGATATTGTCACGTCAAAAGCACATTCATGAGCGCATTTGGTCCAAACCTTTTCCTCGACTCACGATCCGGCTGCAGAAGCCATTGCTGGGCTCAGCCAATTCTCCATCATCTGCACAGCCGCTGTGGTCCTGGAGTAAACCAGGTGCACTTGCCCCAGCAGGGAATCCTAGACCTGGGTCTCCTGACTCTGCTTCTCTGGAATGGCTCCATGTAAGCACAGGAGGAAACGGACAGTAGGCAGTGTAGCAGTCACTAAAGGCCATCTTGTCTCCTTTGTAGGTGGACGGTAGGCTGGTTGCCTGGCCTAGTTCTAGAACCATCTTTCCATACTACAAGTATTCTTGGTGAAGACAATGCTGGAGTGGGGTGCAGCTGCAGGGGAGACCTCTGAACACAGGCCTTTGTTCTAAAAGAAGCCATTTATTACACCTGATAACTCTAAGCAATCAAGTCGCTAGGGAAAAACAGCCCCCATGGCAACTGGCCTTCTGTTTGGAAACCACTATTTAAAATCCTGCTTGTGCTCTATTGGGGTGTGCATTGTGTGTCGGTTCGAAAGTTCTGAAAATAACAATAAAACAACTATATTTGGAGATCGAATTTTTTTTAAAGGGCGTTTCATTTTTAAGCATTCAAAGCTTTAAAAAAAAAATAAACAGTGAAGACCCAGATTGCATGTAGCTACAAGTACTTATTATACAAACCATGCGTTGTGGGAAGGGAAGCTCTCGTGCTCTGAGAGGGGGACAGTCGTCCCTCTGATGCCCGGGACTGTGATGGGGAATTCATCCTGCTGGGGCGCTTGCTTACAAGGCCATTCCTTTCAGCCGTTGCCAGCTGGTGTGGAGCAGAAAGCCAAGTTATCCCCGGAGCTGAGAGCCGCGGCAGGGTAGAAAGGCGCGCGGCAGATGCAGGTGGAGAGCACCAGGGCACTTAGAGCCGCATCACTGGCCAGAGGTGAGGGCTTAACACCTAACGGAGCCGGCTCGTCAGTCACTCCCGGAGTCTTCCTGAGCCTCTAAAGCAGGGGTTCTCAACCTGTGGGTTGTGACCCCCTTGGGGGTTCAATGATCCTTTCACAGGTGTCCCGTATCAGATATTTACATGACGGTTCACAACAGTAGCAAAATGACAGTTATGAAGTAGCAATGAAATAATTTTATGGTTGGGGGAGGGTCACCACAACACAAGGAACTTTATTGAAGGGTCGCAGTATTAGGAAGGTTGAGAACCACTGCTCTACAGGCTGGGGAGCTATGTAGACAGGGCTTCTCTAGGAATGCGTTCTAAGCAGGGCTCACTCTAGATGAGCAGGGTTGGGGTCCCCTGGGAACTTGTGAGAGACGCACATAATGGCCGCAGAGCACCTGGGTCGTCCGAGTCAGAACCCCTGGGTTGGGCTCAGCTGTTGCTTATCAAGCCTCCAGGGAGAGGTAGGTGTGCCCGTGGACTCCGGTGGGAGAAGCGTATCTGTGGAAAGGAGCATGCTTAGAGGAGAACATCGCCCCTGAAGTGACTTTGTGAACATGGGGATCTGTTAAAGCCATAGCTGCTTTCATTTAGTAGAGTTTTATTTTTCTGTAGAAAATCGAGTTGACTGATTAGTCTTTCAGATATGCAAGGGATTACCGTTAGAAGAGCAGAAAGGAGTTTCCAAGAGCGCAGTGAACAGGCTCTGTACCCTGGCTGGGTCCTGTCCAGAGTGGGAAGCAGAGCAGGTCTCTCCAGATGCCTGGCCCTCATGTCTTCTGCTGAGGAAAGCAGGGCAGCAATTAGCCCATTGTAGAGTTCTTGAGGACACCGCACCGTGTCACCGTCACTCAGGGCCCCAGTCCAGCAGGCTGGCACTTAGAGCTCGTCTCTTCTGTTGCTTGAGTCCATCCCGAGGGCCCTGCCATCATACTGTGGCACTCACCCAGAGGCTGTGGTTTTTGTTTCTCTGAAACTACGCCCCCTAGAGGGAAGGGTTGAGGCCCCAGTGTTCCCACCTATATTTTAAGATGAGGAAATGGAAAATTTGGAGGTCTGAGCCATACAGCTGCTTATTAGCAGAAGCAGGGCAGCAGTTGGTTTTGTGGGGCCCCATGGCTTTCTTATGCAGGCAGGCGTTTGTCCTTCCTCACGTGTGCTGGACCCATAGCACAGGAAGGTGAATATGAGGCTCTTAGCAATAGCAAGAGCCAGAGGAAAGTTCATTGTCAAGTGCAAAGGCCCCAGGGCAGGGACCGGGTGGTTGAGGGACTCCCAGCTCTCAGTGGTTTGCTACTCTCATGTGCCTCTTGGTGCCTTGGTTTCCCTCAGTGACTGGAAAGAAGATGATGAATTTCTATTGGAAAGAGACACCTGGGCATCAGGACAGAGACAGAACTGGTTGGGGCTGGAACCAGATGCTGGGAATGGTGGAAGGCAGCATCTTACGCTGCCAGCGCAAAGGGGCTCAGGGAGGCTGGTCTGGGTGGAGTTGAGGTTTGCTGTCGCCTGAAGACATCGGAAGGTGAAGGAGAGTCATGTGTGTGATCCTGGTCCTTCAACGAGCCACAGCCATTGTTAAGATTGATCTAAGAAATGGCTCTTGGAACCAGCCGGCTGTGAGAGAGGCGGATTTTCTTCCCACTCCATTTCTACTCTGATGGTGTTGAATTATTGTCTTGCCTATATTATTTTATATTATATTATATTATATTATATTATATTATATTATATTATATTATATTATATGTGTTAAAAGATTTATTTAAGGACCAGGCATGGCAGCACACACTCTTAATCCCAGCCCTTGGGTGGCAGAGGCAGGGGCCTCTCTGTGAGCCTGGTCTACATAGTGAGACCCTGTCTCAAGGAAAAAAAAAGAGTGATTTAAAAACATGAAGCTCTTGGGCTGAGGATGTAGTTCAATGAAGTAGGATTCGCCTAGCATGCATGAGGCCTCAGTTAAGATCCCTAGTACCCCTGATAGAAATGGTCTTGTCTTTTCTTTGACTACATATGCTGGTTAGTTTTAAGTCAATTTGACACAAGCTAAAATCATCTGAGAGGAGGGAACCTCAATTGAGAAAACGCCTCCATAAGATTTGGCTGTAGAACATTTTCTTAATTAGTGATTGATGCAGAGGGCCCTTCCCATCGTGTGTGGTGCTCTTCCTGGGCTGATGGTTGGTCCTAGGTTCTAGGAGAAAGCAGGTTGAGCAAGCCATGAGGAACGAGCCAGAGAGCAGCATTCCTCCACGATCTCTGCATCAGCTCCTGCCTCCAGGTTCCTGTCCTGATTTCCTTTGATTATGAACTATGATGTGGAACTATAAGCCAAATAAACCTTTTCTTCCCTAAGTTGCTTTGTTCATGGTGTTTCATTATAGCAATAGTCACCCTGACTAGGACACCAAGGAAATAAATTCTGTGGAGATGTATAGAGTTCTTTAAAAGATGGCCAAAATCATTTACTGAGAAAACAATGATATGATTCTATTTTTATAACAACATGTCTATGTGCAAAAGTGTAATGAGTGCGAAAATATTGAGATTAAAATCTTCTTGCTTTGGCTTATCTATATGGATTTTCTTTTTGCTGGTGTAAACACACCACTTTTGTAGTCAGACAACAATAATTATTGATTATGTGTGTCTCTAGTGCATTTTGTTTAGTGTATGTGTATCTATGTGTGCAGGTACCTATGTGTGCATGTGTATGGAGGCCAGAGGTCAATGTCAAGTATCTTTTGCTATAGTGTTCCACCTAAAAAAAACTTATTTGTTTTTATTTGTGTGTGTGTATGCCTACTTGTCTGTATTTCCACCTAAAAAAAACTTATTTGTTTTTATTTGTGTGTGTGTATGCCTACTTGTCTGTATGTACACCATGTGCATGCAGGTACCCAAGTATGTCAGAAAAGAGTGTCAGATGGTCTGGAACTGGAGTCACAGGTGGTTGTGAGCCACCTTGTGTGGGTGCTGGGAACCAAACCAGGGTCCCCTGCCAGAACATTAAGTCAGCAAGTGCTCTTAACTACAGATCCCTCTCTGCGGTCCCTTCACTTTAGATTTTGAGGCAGAACTGCTCATGAAACCTAGCACTCACTGATTGACTAGACTGGCTGGTTTGTGTGTCCCAGGGGACCTCCTTGTCTCTGCACCCCCTGCATTAGGGTTACAGGTACACAAGACCATGCCTGGCTTTTCTACGTAAGTGTTGGGGATCTGAACTTCTCATTCTTCTTCTTTTAAATATTCATTGTTGTTTGAATTTTAGATGGTCTTTTAATAGACAACCTAGAGCCAGATATCAGGGTGCAAGCTGAAAGATGAGCGAAGCAGAACAGCCAGCCACTAGTTCTTACCTCTATGAAATCCTCAGCCTAAAGAGAGTGAGTTCCTGTTTCCTCACGCCGTATATACCTTTCTCTGTCCTGCCGTATTACTTCCTTGGATTAAAGGCATGTGATTTCCCAAGCAAAGGCCTGAGATCTCAAGTGCTGGGATTAAAGGTGTGTGCCACCACTGCCTGGCTTCCATGTTTAATCTAGTGGCTTGTTCTGTTCTCTCCTCTTCAGGCAAATTTATTAGGGTACACAATACATCACCACAATTTATTTAGCCTTACTTAATGTATTTAAATATATGTCTGCATGACAATTCCTGGTGAAGGTTAGGAAAGGATAGCAGATCCCATGGAACTGGAGTTCCAGACGGTTGTGAGGCGCTGGAAACAGAACCCGGGGCCTCTGCAAGAACAACTAGTGTTTTTGACGGCTGAGCCGTGTCCCCAGCCCTCAATCCTCTTTCTTGCACAACAGACACTCTAAGGATGGAGGTCTCTCCGTAGCACCAGTTACTGGTTTTTGATTAAAACATAGAGGAAGCACAGGCATCTATAGACACTCCAGCATACTCCCTCATTAAGGGTCCTTGGACCAGTGCTGCCCCGCATGTGGATGTTTCTAATGTTGTAGTGTTTCTAATGCCAGTGATGGCATCTTAAATAAAGCGTGTGTTTTTCTCAGGAGAAACCCCCAGTCCAGCTCGATGACTATAAGGCATCTCCCAATGTGGAGAAGGGATTCTAGAGAAGCTCAAGAGACAGTTGATTTATTAATTTGTTCCAAAATTGTGTATCAAGTACGCCACAGTTCCTGGTCCTCTGCTGGGCTCTGCAGATGCCCTAGAGTATTATGGAGTCGGCGGAATGCTTTTCTTCCAGCTATTTCATATTCAGGACTGGTCAATTCTTTACTTTTGTTAAGGAAAGGCCTTAACAAAAGAAATTGGAACAACAGTGGGTCTCTTCAGTCCCAGACAGGCTGAGGTTTGGGCTGAGAAAGACCTGGATAGAGGTTGAGGCAGAGTCGCTCCTTGGAAGCCCTGCTCGTCATGATTGTTAACTGATGTTTTCCTGCACTAGGCACTGGGCTAAGTACATCCACTTATTTTAGAGGCTACACTGTTTAAAGGCTAGAAAACGGGAGTCATGGAGTCCAAGGGCTTGGCTCTGGGCCATACATTCGGTAGGAGTAGAATCCACAACCAGACCCTCATCTTTCTACCTACGAGCCCCCCCCCCCCCCCCGTACCTCCCTGTGCTTCAATAATAATGCCATTTCCAGGGCGGTGCAGACTCCTGGGGGGTTTACAAGGCTCACAGATGGGCAGACACTCACACACTGAGTAGATACAAAACACACAAAGACACGGACACACACTGAAATATAGACACACACGAAGAGTTCAAGGGCTTTGGACATCATTATGAATACAAAAGCAGCCTAGCCAGCTTGGCACTCCCAGCTGAAGCCTTCACATTCGTTAGACTGCAGGGCAATTATTTAGAACGTGTGATGACTCAGACAGGGTTGGGCTGAAGTCTAACTAAATCCAAAATAAAGACTTCGTGTGTGTGTGTGTGTGTGTGTGTGTGTGTGTGTGTGTGTGTGTACACCTACATGCATGTGCATGTATGTGCAGTTAATCCTATAAATACGATGAGAGACAGTGCACAATTTGAACTCTTTAAGAAAACGGTTCATGCATGTTCTCTGTGCATGTCTAAAAAAAAAATCCTTTTATCGCCACTTGTTCTAAATCTATTGCACACCAGGAACTTCCATGTACAATGCACTGAGTTGCACAATCCTCCTCCTTCTGGGTCCTATTTCTGTGATACTAGTATTTGGCAGTTTAAATTAGGTCTTTTCAAATCAGTTTAATAAGACAGTCTCTCTCATGGATTGCCCAGCATGAAAAGCAAAAGGTACATACACATAGCCTTCTTTTAAAAGCAAACAAACAAACGAGAACCAGTTTAAACAGCCAGTCACCGGGCAGCAGTTCATTCTGTCCTTTTTGTATGCCCTGCGCACTGCGAGGTGTTCCGGGAAAGCCCATGGGAAAATGCTGGATACAATCTTGGGGCCAGCCTTCCCTGGGAGAAGACATGAATCTATCCATTGAAACACGATGAGAACCCCAGTGATGCTGAGATTAGAGGCAGCGGTTCAGTACTGAGGATGTCTGGAAGAGGGACAGCAGAGAGGGTGGCAGCAGCGGTCAGGGGAGCCCCGATGGCCTTGCAGCTGAGGTATTTTAAAGGGCGGCTGGGCTTTCGACGGCAAGGAGGGAAGCAGGCTTATAAAATAAGCTAGCATAGCCAATTAGACCACCGCGCAAGGTGGAAGCCAAGCTTCTGCTCACATGGCACTACCGTTTGCTACATTCGGCTGGTGGCACTTCAGATGGCATTAGGATCTCTTGCTTGTGTGTAGTCAGGTGACAGCGGCCTCAGACCTGTCCTCTCTTCTCATTGGTCAACCTCTGGCCCCCCTCTTCCGTACTGGTTTCTCTGGCTTGAGGAAAGATAGAGGCAAAGAGATATGGAGGTCAAACGCCACGTGTTTTGGACTCCCGGAAGTTCTGGGAGAGTCGCTGGAGAGGGCTGCTGTCTGTCAGGGTTGAAAGTGAGCTGGGAAGTTAGCTGTGGCTTTCAGGTGACTCTGTTTTCTAGTGTTCTCAATTTCAACTGCTACTTAGCAATAAAGTCTCATTTCCTTGGAGCGTCTGTTAAGATGGAGACTGGCTTGCTTGGTGAATGAAGGACATTTCTCCCTGGCCTCTCCAAACTCCTGCCCCCAGGAAGGCTTCCTAGAATGCTGTTTGTGCACCGTGGAAAAAAACCTCTAATGTAACGGTTCTCAACCTGTGGGCCTCGATCTGCTTGGGGTTACATATCAGATATCCTGCATATCATGTATTTACATTATGATTCACAACAGCAGCAAAATTACAGTTGTGAAGCAGCAACAAAAACAATTTTATGGTTCGGGTCATCACCACATGAGGAGCTGTATCAAAAGTTTGCAGCATTAGGAAGTTGAGAACCACTGGTCTAGTGCATTCAGACTTCTGGCCTCAACATCCACTCTGTCCATCCTTTACTAGGCTTTGGCTGACACTGACGTTTGGTCCCGTTGCCTCTGACCTTTGTACACCCCAACCCCAGCTAGTTAGCTGTTCTGGAACATGCCATGATACTTCATGCCTCTGCTGAATTTTGCTCATGGCAGTCCTTTAATTTTCTATTTTATTTCATGTCTGTGAAAGCCCTGTGTTTCATTCTTTTGAGGTCAGTGTGCCTGCTTCCTACTCTGAGAAGTCTTCCTGGATCACATCTCTGGAACTAATTACTAGAACATCAGTGTGGGCCGAGAAGGGAGAGAGCACAGAGTAGCAGCATGCTCTGCCGGGGAGTGTTTGGAAGACTTGGCAGAGATCTGGGGATCACAGGAAGTATAGAGATCGAGCGGGTGGGGGGATCTGTTGGCTGGCAAGAAGATAACATTCATAGGGTCAAAGCAAAGAAGTCTGGAATTTCCTCTCAATTATTTCTGGTTGTTGGCCTTGCTCTCCTAAGGAGACTGGATGATGTGGAGCGCCCCTGAATTTACTTTGGTTACCAGGTACATCTCCCCAGCACATCGGTACCCAGGCTGTCTTCCATCATTTTGCTTGTAAGGTTGTTTGTATATATTTCCTTCTGTTCTATGACTGGAATTTTCCAGAACATCCCTGATTTATGACTTGGGTGAACCTGTGGCTTAATTTGTTTCCACACCACACAGGTATTAGGGCTTCTGTGGATCTGCCATACTAGGGTGGGTGAGTATTTGTTAGATGAGTGGAAAGAGTAGACTTTCAGTGCAAGTGCATTTGGGTTTTGGGCTGGTGCATTTCTCCCCCTGTGGACTCAGCATTGGACTCTGCTCCACCCCTTAGCTATTCTTTCATGTGTCATATCCAGAGTAGAAGACTCCCTGTTGGTGGGGAGGGTAGGTTTTTCTCAAGTCCCAACAGTAGCACAGATGGTCCATAAGGAAAGGGGGGAAGGCCCCTCATCAGATTGGATCTGCAGTATGTTCAAAAGAGAGAGGAACCTGTCATTGGTGAACATCTCTTTCCAATTGCACCCTTGGTGGGTGAGAGGGTGGGAGAGGAAAGCTGGACAGGCAGGGGTCTGGCCTCTTACACGTCCACCCCTGCTCCAAGCATCTGCTTTTCTAATGACTAATCCATGAGGGATTAAAAAGACTATATCAGAGAGGATGGAGGGAATGTCTCCTGCAGGAATCAGGGCAACCAAAAAGGGGACTCTAAGGGAACTTTGTTGAGACATGTGGGCCATGTGTCTATCCCACTGGCTGACTATAGCTAACCAGTGACCTGGCAAGAAGCAAGAAGCCAGCCAGCCACACTATGTGTGCTGGAAACCACAAATCACAACCCTGCAAATATCCAGAGTTTCCTGTGAGTTTCTGAGCTGCTCATTGGAAGAGGCTAAAGAGCCTTCACTTCTCTGGGCATACCCAACTGGCTCTTCTGCTTCTCCTCCTTGGTCTGTGCATTTCTGGCAGGTCTGCCCCTGTGCAGGATGCGTTATACCCACTTCACTAGCATATATGTGTAGACTTACAGTAGTGGGGGTGACTTGGCATGGTGTGGTGTCCATTCTCTGGCCACACCCTATGACAGCATCTGTAGTTGCTGGGTTTACAAAACCAGCAGGCCACGATGGTAGCTCACTGGTTCTAATCCAGTGATCCCAACCAGCTTCTGCAGAGATCACAGACATCTTCTTCATTGTTACATGCCCCAGGGCTTTGCTGATATGCTAGGGCCTTCACTGCCTTCCCAAACAGAAAATATGGACTCCAAGGTGAAGAAGATCTGTCATCCAGAAAGGAGCAAACACAGAATAAAGTATCTTCCACACATACCATCAGCCCCCGGCACTCACTCCAGCTCCAACTTTGTTATTACAGACTCATTCGGCTGAGGATATGGATGCCTTTGGGCACCGCAGCTGTGATGCGAGGCTGTACCCAGTACCATGACTCACTGAAATAGGCAATCCCTGCTTCTTTCTGCCCCTCAAGACTTCCAGCTTCATCCTACCAGCTCCACCTTCATTTCTGCTGCTCTGCTTTAGGCCTCTGTAATGTAAACTGCATCCACGTGTGAGGAACCCTGCACAGAACCCCTCCTAGTTGTGACCCCCAACATTGCTCACACTTCAGGGTATTTCTCATATACTGATGCTTACAGTCCAGACTCTTTATCACGGCCATCAGTCCCTTTAAGTGTACAATTAAATATATTTAATGGAAACCACTTAAATGCTTAATTAAATACACAACTAATTGTAGATAACACAAACATATATATGTATATACATATATATATATATATAAACATATATATGTTTAAAGATATAAAAAGAAATGAGGTGTGGAATATTCTGCTAACCTTAAGTCCCATTGGTTTAAAAAAGGCCATAACTTAATTTTCTACCAAAGTTTCTGTTTGGGAGGGACTGGGAACTGACTGGTCTTTGGAAACTAAGCTGATGTCATCTTTAGATTCCGGTTTCTGGAAACCAGTTCCCATGCGACCCGGCTGGGGCAAGCAGGAAACCATGGGTTGAACTGCTGCTCCTGTTAGACACACCACCGTGTGTACCTGCCCCTCACTGTCACCTCCACCTTGGTGTTGAGGTACACCTTGGGAATTGAGGGAAAATGAAGGTTCGCTTTTGGTCCGCAGCACCTTTTTATTGTTTGGATAATTCTTAAGTTTCCAAACCTTGCCATTCCAAGGGCTCCTGGTGTGGATGGTCTTAACCAGCTATGCTATGGTGTGGCTAGATAGATCTATGCATTCTTTGTAGTCAGGCACCCGCCCGGCACTCACAGCTGTGCTCTGAGGCTGGTGGTGTAACTTCTGGATTGTGTTGTTGCAACTTCTGCATTATTCATTTTTTCCCTTTTGTGGCTTGGATTATAATACATAGACTTGTTTAAAGTGAAGAATATTTAGGTTTCTCCTGTGCAGGAACAAATGTCATTACCCAGGATAGGTGACACTAAGTGGTGGGTTCTGAAGGGGCCTTCTACTAGCTGCTGTCAATGACTTCACTTTCATTGTTTTTAGAAGATTTATATACAGAGTGATTGAAAAACAGAGTGAAAAGAGCTATAGCACAGGGAGGTTAGGTAATGAGAACAGCGTGGCCTCCTTGCTGTAATTTTCCACCTTTTAGTAATTTTTAGCTAATGATTTTACAAACTTATAAAAATATACTCAGTTTTTCTTCCCATTCTCCTCTTAGGAAGCAACTATTTTTTTTTTTTAAATCTTGCTTATATGGTCAGCACTAATTGGACTCAAGGTGTTATTAATAACAGATAGAAAAGAGGACATGGAGTTGGGGAGAGAAGGGGTGGGGGGCACTGGGGAGACTTGGAGAAGGCAGCGGTAGATGAATGTGTTCAATAGACTCAAAATACTTGGTATTGATGGGTGTAGTGTGGTCCATGCCTTTAATCCTAGCACTTAGGAGGCAGAGACAGGCAGATCACTGTGAGTTGGAGCCCGCCTGATCTACAGGGTAAGTTCTAGGCCAGCCAGGCTTATACAGTGAGACCCTGTCTCAAAATGGAGTAAACAAAAAAAATACATTATATACATATGTGACACCTTCAAAGAATAAATACAAATATTATTAAAAAGACTTTTGAGGCTGGGCGTTGGTGGCGCACGCCTTTAATCCCAGCACTCTGGAGGCAGAGCCAGGCGGATCGCTGTGAGTTCGAGGCCAGCCTGGGCTACCAAGTGAGCTCCAGGAAAGGCGCAAAGCTACACAGAGAAACCCTGTCTCGAAAAACCAAAAAAAAAAAAAAAAAAAAAAAAAAAAGACTTTTGCTCCTGAATTTTTATACTCACATCTCTTTTTAAAATTCATTTTTTTTTCAGTTTTAGACACTGTCCGTTGGTTTCCCACTAGTGGAAAGGTGAAAATCGAATTCCTTCTTTACACCTACCCTTTCTCACACATCATAATACAGGCATACATTTATCAAATTCATTTTTGTTCCCTTAGACTCCCTGCTCCCCTGTGAATGCATAATGCACTTGTTTCAATTGTTGTGTGACCTGCATGGCTATGGGAAGAGCAACAAACTGACATGGCACATTGCTGTGTGATTAGCATGGTCGGTGGGATGAGCAGGGACGCCTCTATTTCTGCGCAGAGACGTAAGGGACAGTAGGTCTAGTTAACTCTTTTCTTCAGCCAAATAATTAAAAATAATGAAAAGGAAAGCATCCCCAAAGAGGGACTGACCCTTCTGCCTACATCTAACAACAATTAAGTCACGCAGTAAGGCTGCAGCTGGTGCAGAGCTGTGTTCTAGGAATAGAGGAGTAAGAAAAAACATTTTTTTTTCTTGTAATCTGTGGAGATTATTTTGTTACTGCACTGTACCCTAGCAGAAGCAGATATCTTACCACCTCTCTCTCTTCCAAAAATATTTATGCTATAGACATCCAGTGTTGACTTGTGTCTATGGACATGCTCTCAAGTGAGTTACCCTAACATCTCCCCAGGGGTGGTGCTGTTTGGGGAAAGGCATTGTTCTCTCTGGAGGTGATTACGGCATTGTATCTGTTCACCACTCCACCATCATCGTGGATAGAGTTATCTGAATCTCCCCTACGTTGAATCTTCTGCTTCCTGCATCCCACGGCTTCCTTTCTTTCAGCCATCCCTGGGCTTCTCTGGCAGGCATGTCCAATCTGTGACTCATTTATAGGCTGGATAATGTCACTTTCTGATATTAAAAGGTTGGACAATTCTCAGTCTAGCGTCTTCCTAAGGAGTCCATGAGGCAGAGTATTTGAAGCTTTGGATGTCTGTAAGTTTCTTCATTGTACCATCATGCTTGGTAGTTTGGCTGGATATAGAATTCTAGTTTGGAGATAATTTTCCCTTAGTATTGCTTTTGATTATTATTTTATTTTTAATTTTTTCATACAATATATTTTGATCAGACTCTTCCCTTCCTCCAAATCCTCCCAGATCTTCTCTGCCTCCCTACCCACTATGACAGATTATCATTATGCAGTTCTAGCTGGCCTAGAATTCTATAGATCAGGCTGCTCTCAAACCGGAGATCCGTTTGCCCCGCCTCCAAGTGCTGGTATTTAAAAAGGCCACATGCCTGGCCTTTCCTTTAGTTTTGAAGGCATTTTTGTCTTTTAGATCCTACTGGTTATCATTGGTAACCAGATTTGAACTTGTTATCATTGGTAACAAGAATTGAAACTATTCTTTTTGTTTGTTTGTTTGTTTGGTTTTGTTTTTTTGTTTGTTTTGTTTTGTGTTTCAAGACAGGGTTTCTTTGTGTAGTTTTAGTGCCTGTCCTGGATCTCACCCTGTAGCCCAGACTGGTCTCGAACTCACAGAGATCTGCCTGGCTCTGCCTCCCAAGAGCTGGGATTAAAGGTGTGTGCCACCACCGGCCGGCCTGAAATTATTCTTGTATTTGATCTTTTGTACTTTTCTTTGTAAGGTTGTAGGGCTTTCAAAAATAATTTATTTTAAAGATTAATTTACCATTTAGTCTCTAGATCTTTGTGTTGCCTGAGTGTGTGTGTGTGTGTGTGTGTGTGTGTGTGTGTGTGCACTAATCCTTTTGTACACTTGTATCTGTGAGTACTTCTGTCATGAGTTCTTGCTGATGTCTCCATCTCTAACCCATTATCACAAGACTTACATCAGCCTTTTTGCTTAGCTGTATAACTGCCTATTCCAGCAGTAGGAAACGTAACTCCCATTGTCTGCCAACCATTTAGTTGATAGTCACCTCCAGTATAAAGGTGCCATCATCCTGTGAGGACCATTAGCCTGTATCCTCATGGGGGAACTTAATCAGCCAGAGTCAATGCCATGGTTAGCCCCGCTAGCCTTTAATTCCCCACATCACCCTCCTCCCTCCCTCCCTCCCTCCCTCCCTCCCTCCCTCCCTCCCTTCTTTCCTTCCTTCCTTCCTTCCTTCCTTCCTTCCTTCCTTCCTTCCTTCCTTCCTGTTTCTTCTTCCTTTCTTCTTTCCTCTTCTTTTTCAAAATTGGCTCTTTGATTAGCATAAAAGAAGTAGGCTTTATTTTGACATTTTCACACATATGTATCATTATACTTTAACTCACCACCCTTCACTTCCCCATCCCCATTTCTTCTCTTCTCTTGCTGGTCTCCTTCCTCACACCAAAGAGCAGCTCTTTCTGTTTTCATCACATGTATTTCACTATCCTCTCCTACCTTCCCCCCATCTCTAGACCTCTTATAAGGGGACGTAGCAAACACATACAGGGGATGCTTTTAGTGGCTGCAGCTGATGATGTACCCTGTCAGGACCCTAAGGGCAGGCCAGTACAGATGCCTGAATGCTATCACTCTCAGCCTGCCTTCTTATACAACCCAGGACCACCAGCCCAGGGATGTCACCTATAATGGACTGGACCATCCTCCATCAACCATGAATTAAGAAAATGCTTATAAGCTTGTCTACTGCCTGATCTTATGTAGGTATTTTCTTAATTGAGGCTTCCTTCTCTGATGACTCTAATGATATAAAAGTAGCCAGTACAAGCTATTTTAAGTAAATGATATGTCACCTGGAAACAGGGATAATGTAAGTTCTTCCTTTCTCATCTGCACTCTTATTTCTTTCTCCTGTCTTATTGCTCTGGCTGAAACTTCAAGCACTACAGTGAAGATGACTATAGAGGGACGATATCATTGTCCCATTCCAGATTCTAGAGGAAATGTCCTCAGTTCTTAACCATCTAGTATAGTGTTGTCTATATGGATTCTTAACATTCCCTTTGTCATGCTACACTATGTTCCTGGTTTCTTCAGGGCTTTTATCATAAAGAGATGAACTTTGTCAAAGGCCTTTTCTACATCTATTGAGATGATCACATGACTTCTGGCCTGGATCTACTTTTGTGCTGTATTACATGTATTGATTGATTTGTGTATGTTCTATTCCTGGAATAGAATAAACTTGATTGTGGTGTATGAGTTTCTGACTGTATTTCTGGATTTGATTTGCAAACATTTTATTGAGAATTTTTAACCTCTATATTCACCTTGGAAATTGGCTTTTAATTTTCTTATTGTGTGTGTACCTTCACCCAGTTTTAGCATCAGGGTAATGCTGGCTTCATACACTGAGTTTGGTGGTGTTCTTTCCCTTTCAATTTTACAGAGCAGTTTGAGGGACATTGGTGTCAATACTTTCTTAATTTGCAGTTAGGGCTGGAGAGATGGAGATGGGTCAGTCGTTAAAGTCCTTTCTGTGCAAGCGTGAGGCCCTGGGTTCAGAGTTCCAGAACCCACTTTGAAACCAAATAGAGGAAGCAGCCTATATCCACACACCAGCCCTGGCAGGGGCAGGCAGCTCTTAGGGACTCTTTGGACAGCCGGCATAGTCAAATGGTGAGTGCCAGGTTCAGTGAGTGAATGATCCTGTCTCAAAAATTGAGGTGGACGGCAGTGGAGACAGGCATCTAATGTCAACCACTGGATTACATCTGTGTAAGCACCTGCACAGGTAAGTTGTGTGTGCAGATAGACAGACAGACAGACAGACAGACAGACAGATGATAGATAGGTAGGTAGGTAGATTGATAGATAGATAGGTAGATGATACATAGATAGATAGATGATAGATGGTAGATAGATAGATAGATGATAGATAATTTTCATATGACATGACAAGATACAAAAAACCGTTGTGATCTTTTTTATTTATGTGTATTTTGACTCTGAAGTTTCTTTGCTGATTTTTAGTTTGGATGCTCCAGATAAATATGAGAGTAAGGTATTAAAGTCACTCTCTGTTGTGTTAAGGACGCATATGACATTTTCTGCCCATTAGTGATTATTTAATGACATTGGAAGCTGTGATGTTCAGCAGGTATACACTTAATTGTCACATCTTACTGGTGAATTGCACCTTTATTAATATGTAGTGGCTTTCTTTATCCCTTATGACTACTTTTGGTAATTCTTTCAGCTTTGCTTGATAAATTGACTCTTATCTCCTGACTCTCAGTCTCTGAGTGGTTTTGCCCATGAGGTGTGTCCCTTGGAGATTCAAATAAGTTGAATCTTGTTTATTCATCCTGTTAGGTAATCTGTGCCTTTTTCTTGGTGAGTCAAGGCCATTTATATTTAAGGTTATTGCTGATAGAGGTTGGTTAATTGCTATCACTTTGTTGGGTTTTCTGGTTTGGTTGTATTATTGTTTTTCTTTTCCTTCTTCTTTATTAGTGCTGGGTTTGCTGTTTTACTGTGTTGACTGTGATAGGTTACTTCCTGGCTCTTCTTTCTCCATCTATTCCTTATCATGAAATTTGTTTTTCCTTTGGTCTCAAGATGGATAATTTCTTCTTCCTCTTTGTATGCTGTTCCCCTAAATCTTTTTTGTGGCACTGACTTTGTGGTCATGAGCTGCCTCAGTTTATGCTTTCACTGAAATGTTCGTATTTCTCTATGCATTTAAAAGTACAGCTTTGCTGGAGATAGTAACGTGTGTTGCAGCCTGAAGTATGTCATTCTGTGCTTTCCTGGATTTATAGCTGTTGGTAAGGGATTGATATTATTCTGTTTGGCTTTGTAGGAGAGTTGACATTTTTGCCATATAGTTTTTCATATTGCTTCTTTGCTTTATAGATTTGATATCTGAATATCATGGAGAGGTCTTTGTTTGGGGATGGCTGTTTAGGAACTCTAAGTGTCTCTTGTGTTTGGATAGCTATTTCTTTTTTCAGAGTTGGATTTTTTCTTCTATAATTTTACTGAATAGATTCTCCATGCCTTTAGTTTTTATTCAGCTACTTCTATTCCATGGATACTTAGGTTTGGCCTCTTTCTATGTCTCACCATTCTTGGATGTTTTGGTCATGCTCATTCATCTTTTTTTCCATTATGCTAGAACATTGCATTTCCTTCATTCCTGATATTCATTCTGCTACCCTCTTGAGTCCGTTGGTAATGCTTTCCACTATATTTTAAATCTGATTCACTGAGGTTTTCATTTTTAACATTGCTATTTTTTTTTTCTAAAAATTGCAACTTCTTTCCTGAATTTTTCTTTCATGTTGTTGACTTTCTTACCTATCTTTCTGACTTTCTCCTCTATTTTGCTAGCTTGCCTTTCCAGGTCCTGGCTTTCTCTCCTTCATTCATCAGCACGAGTTCCTATTTTCTTTGTGGTCATTGTTTGTTTTCACAGATATCTTTTCATGTTTCCACCTGTACTTCACCCATTTCACGGTCTTTGAATTTAGTAGCAGAGGAGCTGAGATCTTTTGGTAGAGTTGGATTGCCATTCTTTCTCCTGTTTCTACATTGGGATTTGTGCACCTACCTGTTGGTCGGGTCTGGGTATCTCTTCCAGTTTTATTTGGGGATCTTCTTAAGAGCAGCCTGCTTCTGAGGGCTCATCCCCAGGACTACTTTTGGGTGAAGCTGTTGCTTCTGCTCACCTGCTGTGACTGCATGGCTGGAGCTGTATTTGGCGTGGGTTCTTTTTAGTGCACCACCCTTCTGTTTCTCCACACTGGACTCTCTTGTCCTATTGTGTCTTCTTTGATGCCCTTCTCCTTTCTCTCTTTGCAATAATGTCTTTTTTTTTCCCACTGGCTCACATACAGGCAGCCTCAAGTCTTCCATCTTACTTGAACATCTCCTCTCCTTCTTAGGTTAGTATTGTAGCTCAGCATTTTCAGTGAGCCTGTTTCATTTATTTTAAATGCAATTATGTGTTTGTGGTGGTTTGAAAGAAAATGTCCCCCAAAGGGAATGGTACTATTAGGAGGTGTGGCTTTGTTGGAGTAGATGTGGCCTTGTTGGAGGAAGTGTATCACTGTGGGGGTGGGCTTTGAGGTCTCCTATGCTCAAGATACCACCCAGTGTCTCAGTTCACTTCCTGTTGCCTACCTATCAAGATGTAAAACTCTTAGCAACATGTCTGCCTGCATACTACCATGTCTCACCATAATGATGATGGACCGAACCTCTGAAAATGCAAGCCACCCCAATTAAATGTTTTTCCTTTATAAGAGTTGCTGTGGCCATGGGTCTCTTTGCAGCAATAGAAACTCTAAGACAGTGCTTTTGTTGTTGTTATTGTTTTTATTTAACATCATTCTGCATTCTATCTCAGGATAATTCCACCTCCAAGATGATTTAATTTTTTTTTTTACATTAGGGTTTTGCCTATGCCCAAGAAGCTAGCCATGTTGTGTATATATATATATATATATGTTATATATGTTTTGACATACTCCATATATATACATATATGTTATATATATATGTTTTGACATACGCCGAGGTCTTACATTCACCATCACAACTACATATAGAATAGTTTCATCATCACCTTAATATCTCCTGGATCCATCGATTCTTCCTCCTCCTATCTCCTGTACCTCCCGTAACCACTGGCTTACGGGCACTATGACTTTGTCTTTCTTAGACAGTGTTATAATCAGAACCATGCCATACATAGCCCTCCAGAGTGGATTCTTGTATTTCTCAGTATACATTTATGATTTGTCCATAATTTCTTGAGGCTTAGTAGGTCATTTCTTGTTGCTAAATTATATTTCATTATATGGATATACTGAAGCTTTTTATTCATTTATCCATTGATGAACTTCTTGGTTGTCTCTGATTTTTGGGAAATGTATGACTAACTCCACTATAAAATTCACATATGAGGGTTTATGTGAGTATAAATTTTCATGTCACTTAAATGACACTGTCACAGGAGCCTGACTGATCATTTGAGAAAACTATTGTTTGTTTTTAGAAAATTGCCAAATTGTCTTCCAAAGTGATTGTGCTACTTGGAATTCTCACCATCAGTGAGTAAGAGTTCCTTTTGCTCCGTGTCCTTGACAGAGTTGGTATTATCAGCTTGGGAGCATGAGTCTACCTAACAGGTGTTCAAACTCACAGTTTCCTAGTGACAAGTCAAGTTGAGCATCATTCCATACAGACTTTGTTGCCTGTATATCCTTTTTTTGGGGGAGAAATGTCTGTTTATTTGTTTTGGTCATTTCTAAATTCATTGTTTTCTTATCACTAATTTTTGCCTTTTTGTCTGAGTCTAACTCTTAACAGTTGAGTGGTCTCTCTAGCCCATCTTATCACTGTTTTAAGAGCTATTTTTATATTTTGGATGCAAGTCCTTCCTTAGATCTGTGTTAAAACATATTTTTTTCTAGTCCAGGACTTATTTTTTCATTTTTGTAAAGGGTGTCATTCAGGCCAGAGATATGGGTCAGTAGGTAGAAGTATATTGAAAATGACGACCCAAGTTTAATACCCAGAACCCATATAAAGGTGAATGAGGGGAATTCATTCCTCTGATCTCCATGTCTGTACTATGGTATACATGCATGCAGACACACACACACACACACACACACACACACACACACACACACACACGTCATACACACATATACCCTCCTACCCTCCCATAGTAATATTTAATGAAAATTTTTAATATGAGAGTCTTTCATGGATCAGAAGTTTTAATTTTAATAAAAACCCAACTTACTTTTTCTCTTAAACATCTGTGCTTTTCCAACCCCTGTGAGATGTTGTTATTTAAAAATCCATCACTAATATATAGAGGCTTTGTACATTATTTTCACCAAGTTTTATAATTTTCAAATTTTAAGATCTGTTCCTTCTTAATTTTGTGTAAAATCTCTGTCTGGATACATTTATGCATAGATATATAGCACTTAGTGGTTCTAGCATTGTTTGTTGACAGGACTACTTTCCTGCTTTCTTTAAACTGGGTACTCCTTTACAAAGATCCATTGACTTCATTCACATGGGTCTGTTTCTTGTTCCTGGAATCTGTATTCTATTCTATTGACATGTGTCCATTTTTTCACTAATATCATCCTTGTTGATTTCTATAGCCTTATAGAAAGTCTGGGAATTAGATAGTGTGGGTCCTTCAACTTAATCCTCTTTAGGATTGCCTTGGTGTGGGAGGCCAGCTCCCATCTTTTCCAGGGTTTCTATGAGGAGGAGAGAGGGATAAGAAAATATTAGATAGAAAGATCGTGAAGAGAAGAAGATAGAAACACAGGATAGCTTTGGGAGGACCTGGATCAAAATCCAACAGCCCCTTCTCCCTCTTCAAAAGGGCTTTTTATAACAATGCCAAGGGTTGGGGCAAAAGACCTTCCCCTTGCTAGATTAAAGCACACCACACAGTCAAGTGTAGACCCTTCCAAAACCTGGTAACCATGCCCTTGGTCAAATCATCCCCTTATGCAACCCTGCTGGGTAAAGCAAGCTCAGATTCTCTGACCCTGAGTAATTTGGGCTTTCACACATTAGCCCTTGTAGTAGCCAATCTACTGTTGCATATAAATTTTAGAGTTAGGTTGTCAATGACTATAGTATGTATTTCTGGGATTTTGATTGGGATTGTATTGGATCTGTAAAGTTAGAATGAGATGGCATCTCAATAGCAAGTCATCCGGTCTACGGACATGGTATGCCTTTATTTTTAACCCTGGTGTTCTGAAATGCCATGGTGATGTGCTTGCCTTGTGGTAAATCTTTCTTTTAAGTCAGTTGTTATTTTTTACCCAGGGCCACTTGGCATGTATTTCCATTTTATAAACTCTAATCCTGCAGTTCTAGGAAGTATTCCTGGCTTTGGGGATGGCTTCCTTTTCTTGTTTGTTTGTTTGTTATTTGTCTTCCCTTTCCCCTTCTTTGAGGGACCCATTGGGTAGCCAGTCTTCTGGGATGGTTCCTTAGTTCTGGTTTCTGTCCTTCTGGTTGTGAGCCTAGTCCTTAGCAGCCTAGTCTTCTCTCCAGCCTGTTCTATCTCTGAATTTTAAGAGCTGTTTGTGTATTCTGGATGCATGTCCTTCCTCAGACATGTGTGTTGAGAACACATTTGTATTTACTTTACATTATATGATGTAAGGATGACCTCTTAATCTTTTACCATGAGAAGTCTTCATTGTTAGTATCATGAAGTATGTCTTTTTAGTTGGGCTGGGACTCAGAGGAAGCTCATTCATCCTCTTCCTAGAGAGTAAAGTACTCACTGCAGGTGTTCTGAAAGGTCTGTAGACTAACTAGGACGGGACCTCTGAATCACAATGCAAACAAAGGTTCTGTAATCTTCCTGTCTTCTGGCTTTGTGGGTATAACATAAATTCTCACTTCTGCCTGTGTCTCTTACTCCAGAAAACATTTGTTTATCTATTTCAGAGAATAAACTTCCATCATCTGCTGAACAGGGCATGGGACCGTTCTAGTCAGAGAGAGAGAGTGTGGGGCTCCAAACTGCTTCCTAAACAGAGTAGCAGCCAACTTTCCCTGTTTTTGCCTCTCCACCTCTCCACTCCTGCATTCGAGAAGAGTTAATACTGCCAACTTGTGAGCAGTGAAAGAAGGTTGCTACATAACCTGGTTGCTTCTCAGCTTCTCCCACTGCTGACATAGAATCCAGGTTTTGGGGATTCCTGAACCATTCACCACTTGTTTTTCTGATTTCCAACTTTTAATTAAATTGCCACCATCTCCTCTCTGGCTCTTTCTCATTCATGAGTGTTTATGCTTAATTCTTAAAAGCTGGTATTCTAGTAGGGTTTGAGGAAGAGGCTAGAGGAGACATATCTGCCTAACTCATCATATTTAATCAGTATCTGCTCTGACTGGGCTGGACATGAGTCTTAGCCTGTGTTTAAGACCTTGAATAGTACTCCTGCCTTGACATGCTTTCTCTGTAGTCTTAAGTTTTCTCCGATCCCACCTGGCCTGCAGTCCCACAGCTGCTTATAAAATAATTATTCAGAGACTTAATACTATTTACAAACTGTATGGCCTATGGCAGGCTTCTTGCTAGCTAGCTCTTATAACTTAACCTATTTCTATTTATCTATAAGTTGTCATGTGGCCATGGCTTACCAGTACTTTCACATCTTGCTTCTCCTGAAGGTGCTAATGTTTCCCTAGACTCTGCCTTTCTCTTTCCTGTCTCTCTCCTTGGATTTCCTGCCTGCCTCTAAGCTGCTTGGCCATAGGCCAAAGCAGCTTATTTATTAACCAATGGGAACAACATATATTCACAGTGTACAGAACGATATCCCCCCGCATTTCTCTATTTGTCTTTTAGGACCAGTTCAAACATCACTTCCTCTTGATGCTTTCTTTCTTGGGCCACATTGCCCCAGTCCAGCAGAGTTAAATGCCTATTCTTTTGGCATTTCATACTCAACTCCCACATTGTATCCTGAAATTACTTTTGTAGTTGTCTCTCCTTCTGAGACCAGAACTTTGGGGGTCACATCATATTTATGTCAGATCTTCAGCACATGACATAATCTCAGACTGAATAGATTTTTTAAAAATATTTGTTTTTATTTTGAATTATGTATATATGTGTCTATCTGTGTATGTGAGTTAAGATGCCCTCAGAGGCCAGAGGTCTTGGATCCTCTGAACTGGAGTTGCAGGTGAAGTGAGTGCCAGGAACAGAATGTGGGTCCTCTGGAAGAGCAGTGTACACATGCTTAACTACGGGGCCATCTCTCCACCCCCTCCCAATAGACTCTTAATAAATGGATGCAGTGTGAACAAAAAACAAAATCAAGGCTTTATGGTATGCTTTGGTGGAGTGAGCTTGCCCAAGGCAGCTACTCCCCCATAACCTACAGGAAGAGGCAGGTGAGGTTCCAGAAAGGCTTTCTAAGCTCTTGGTCTCAGGCCTTTACCAGTCTCTAGATTCCACCTGGACCTTCTCCCTAAAGACTCTGAGTTTTCCTTCAGGAATATGTAGACCATTGTGGGCATAGAAGGGTGTTGGTGCCCGATAAAAGCCACCCTCTTCATGCTTCTGTGCACCAAGGGAGGAGGCCATGTTTGGTGGGGGACAGGTGAGACGCTGTGGAGGAGGGTGTCATTATTCTGTAATTGATGAGCAGGCCAGCTCTCTTCCCCGAGGCAAAGCCCAGAGCACTAATGGAATGACAGCAGCCTTTCCAGAGCCTGGCCACCTGGCTGGACAGGCCCTGTGAAGATACAGAAGCTGCGAGAGAAGCTAAGAGGGCCTATCCACCCCAGCTGCGGAGTGACAGCCTCCAGGGTGCCTGCTTTGGGCCCCGCTGCCCACTCCCAGCAAGGGGCTTCTCTCCAGGGCCCTGCCACTGTTGGTGGAACTCAGAATGTCATCAGCTGACTGACAGCCCTGCTTCCAGCAATGGGGCCTGGCCTTGGGCAGATTTCAGGCAGCCAGGGGCCTCTCCTCCTCAGACATCATGCCCCCAAACGATAATTAGCCAAGTGTTTCTGAGTCACAGGGGAAGCTGGAGCTTTCTGAAGGTCTGCCTTTTAGGTAACCCCTACTGGAGCTGAGCGGACAGAAAAACCTGGAAAGCCCCCTCCCTCAGATCGTTTTCTCTGCTGTAGACTCGTTTGTATCCAACTTGGAAGCAGATGATCTCCTCGGGTTAAGACATTATTATAGTTAGGATGCAAACAGCCATAAGAACGTATTAAACAAGTATCAGTCACTAACTAACGTACCTGATTGCATTAAAATAGTCATGAAGCCAGGGCTGCCCCCACCTTCTCGGAGCTCCTGGAGCCAGCGACAGCATCACCTGGAACTCAGTAGGAATGTCCATCCCCAGCCCCACTGATGCTGAGGCTCTGGGAGTACAGCCTGTCCCCAGCCACAGCCACTAGCAGTTAAGGTGACCCTGCTGTTCCCTGCAGTTTAAGGACTCCTGCTCTTAAAGACTAGGAAATGGGGACAAAAACAAAACGCAAAAATGTGGAGGGACCAGAACATTCCTAAGGTCACAGAGCTAGTGATGGCAGACCAGGGATCTGGGGCCTGGTCTTCTGCTTCCTGGTCTGTTAATTTCAAATGACAGCTGGTCGTCAGGGTCAGGAGGACATTTGCATGTAAGGAGGATCCTGCTACCACACAAAATTTGGAGAAGGAACACTGCCTCACTCAGTTCTTACACAGTCCTGCATAGGTCCCCTTTGCAAGGGAGGAAATTGAGGTTCAGTGCAGCTAAGCAACTTACCGGACTAGAGGAAGGATATCTCTCACCCTCTTCTCTTTCCTTCCTCCCCCTCATTTATTTCCTTCCTTCCTCCCTTCTTTCCTTCTTTCCTTCTTTCCTCCCTTCTTTCCTTCTTTCCTTCTTTCCTTCCTTCCTCCCTCCCTCCTTCCCTTCCTTCCTCCCTCCCTCCCTCCCTCCCTCCCTCCCTTCCTTCCTTCCTTCCTTCCTTCCTTCCTTCCTTCCTTCCTTCCTTCCTTCCTACCTGTCTACCTGTCTACCTTTCTTTGAGACAGAATCTCAGACTGTTGCCCATGCTGGCCTGGAACTCACTCTGTAGTCCAGACTGTCCTAAACTTTGTGGCACCCTGCCTGGGCTTCAGAGTGCTAAGATGCCACACAGGTGTCACCACACCCAGCTGGAGCCTGGGTTTTAATCCTGATTGTGTTCCTCTTCTGAATTCTTCTCTGCATTTGTTTATAGTGCACCACCAACCACACATGCATACTTGATGCCTAGCTGCTGGGTGAGGGTGGGGTGCCTGAGTGGTCATGGAACATGCTAAGGGTAGGCTTCTCCTGGGGAGCAGGGAATTGAGGGGTTCTCTCCCACATTTCACCTCCCACCTCTCCCAATTTTTGCTTCCTTTTGAAACCCAACTCCAGTTTTGAGGGAACAAGAGGGGATGGAGAAAGAAACCCACTTACCCTTTCTTCCCTGCATTTCCAATTTGGCCTGGGAACTGAGTTTCCGGGAATCTTTGATGCTCAAGGTGGGGCTGGAGCTTACCGGATGTAGCTGCACACCAGGCTGGTGAGGGAAGGAAGAGGGGCAGCCTTAACATTAGAGCCTGAGGGCAAAAGACAAAGGAGCAGGCTGGGGCAGGCCTACAGAGTGTACCAGAGGAGGAAATTAAAGAGGCTCCAGTGGCCGTCTAGATCCCTTCCAGCCTGCTTTGCTGCATTTTTTGGCATGGATTGGCTAAGCTGGCCTGTAACATTCCAGTCAGGCTTCTCATTGTCTTGCCCAGAAATACAAGATAAAAGAAACCATGGAATGAGGGATGAGGAATGAGGAATGAAGACCTGGGAGCTTGGGTGCATCCTCAGGATATTCCACTAGTATTAAATGTCTTTCCCAGCGGGCAGCCTCCCAGCGTCTGCTGGGGTCCAGCCATTCTGAAGCTCTCACCTCTACTTCATGATGGGAGAGGACAGGAAAGGTATATTTCTCAGGAGCCCCATGCCACTGACCAGCTGTCCATTTGCTTCCTGTTATGTGCCTGAAGTCCACCCAGTAGCACCCTTTCACTAGACAGTCCATGATCCCGTGTTAAAGTACAATCCCCAGGGAGACCAATTCTTAGTTGGGAA
This sequence comes from Peromyscus leucopus, assembly GCF_004664715.2. NCBI lineage: Eukaryota > Metazoa > Chordata > Mammalia > Rodentia > Cricetidae > Peromyscus > Peromyscus leucopus. Next base: position 63,482,230 of record NC_051079.1, read on the forward strand.
ATATCTTATTCAGATTTTGGTTAAACAGAGGGTCTTTGGAACCATTGGGAGGCTTCTGGAACCATCACAGAGCAAGTAGGAGGGCAGAGGACCTTGCCGATACTCAAAATGATGCCATTCAGTGCTGGAAGGAGTCATAGAGATGACGGAGAAGGGGCTGGACTGCCTTGTTGAAGGACATGCAACTGACAGAGACAGAACTGGCCAGATGTAGCTTGTGGGCTCCCAAGAGTGTGCTGGGCACTTCCTTTCCCATCCTCCTCTTTCTTAAAGGTTCCTTGAAAGTTGATCATATCTCTTCAGGGAGCTCTACCTTCCCCAGAAAGATTTTAGAGTGTGATCTATTTGAGCAGTCACTAAACATCCCTGACAGTTTTCTAGGTGCCAAGGTAGGCTCTGGAGAGACAGAGAGAAGGAAGCATTGCCCTTGCTCATGCCGAGTTCACAGTCCAGTGGGTGACATAGAAAAGTGAAACTAAGCAACAGTGTGAACAAGGGCTCTCCAAAGCTGTAGATGGTGTTTCAGTGGCCAGCAGGAGGGGCCCATCTTGATCAGGGAAGGTCAGGTTGGAGACAATTGATCTAGGTATCAAAGAGCAAGCAGGAGTTTGCTAAGAAGGTAGAAGAGGTGGGAAGACAAGGGCACTTCAGATGGGAATGATTGTAGGCAGAATTTCCTGTCCCAGCAGCCAACTCCCAAATAACCACACAGAGACTTATTATTAAATATAAATGATTGGCCAATAGCTTAGGCTTGTTACTAACTAGCTCTTACAACTTTTGACCCATAATTTTTTTTTTTAATCTACGTTCTACCATGTAGCTTGGTACCTTTTTTCAGCATTGCAAGTTCATTTTGCTTCTTTGAACATCTCCTCAGGAATCCACCCTCCTTCATCCCAGAGAGCTCTCTCTCCATCCACAAGTCCCACCTAACTCCTTTCTGCCTAGCTATTGACCATTTAGCACTTTATTAAACCAATGAGAGCAACACATCTTCACAGGGTACAAGACAATTATTCCACAACATTTCCCCCTTTTTGTCTAATTATAAAGGAAGGTTTTAACTTCAACATAGTAAAATTATATACAACAAAAACAGTTATCAAATAAGAATTACAGTTAACAATATGCAGTCCATGTGTGTTTGGCAAATTTAGAGAAAATGCTCTATTACCTATCTTATCTTTGTGAGTCTAAATTTTTGCACCTAATTTACCTTTTATCATAACTAAGGAACACTATCAGTTTAACTGTTTAGTCTTTAACTCCCTCAAAGACCCCAAAAGGATGTAATGTTATCTAAAAACAGGGACATCTGGTTGCATGGACAGTCACCCAAAGTGCCTCTGCCACATTGGGGAATCCATCTTCAACCTACAGGCCTAGTATATCTGACAGACATTTCTGAGAGGCAGGGAATCTTAAAGGACTGTTCTACCTTGTCTTGGCAAAGTTTGACAGTTACCTTTTTCTGTTCTGTTTGTCCAATTTGGACAGTACATGATCAGCAATTGAGGCAAAGGCAGTTTTTTCCCAAATGACTAGCTTTTGCCACAAAGAAAGTAAACCCCATATGGAGGTTTTTGGATGCCCATCATCTTCTATGAAATAGATTGGTGCTGTCAGGAGCAGACATGTCTCACTGTCATGAAAAACCTCAAGTTATTAACCATCTTAAATGCACATTCTGTAGGTCTTTGAAGTGTTTGAGGAGCATCTATCTAAATATATCTGTTTACCTTGAAAACATACCCAATATGACTACAAGTTTGATTATTATAGGTGACTATTAAACTGTATTTCTTAATTATATATTACATTTTAAATGAATTGCACAAACACAAAGCCTCAAACAAGAGTAGAAACATATACACAGTATAACAAAAATAACTTGAAATTTGTATCAATAAATAAAAATCCATACCAATGTAAAATATTTTGTCATTAATAGTTGCTTTTTGGATTAAAGTAGACTCAATAATCTACCCTTCTATCTCATCATTTCTATATTATATCTCCCCTTTTTCCTTCAGATAGAGATCTTTGAATCTAACTCCTTTTTTTAGCTTTTATCCTGACCATGACCAATAACAACTTGTAACCAATATCCCCTTAATGATGACAAACATCTACAATCCATCTCTTGAGAACATGGGCATTGTTTTCTCTAGACTTCTTCCTGTTGTCTAGGGGCACTGGCATCTTTGGAGGACCCTGAGAAAATCAGGATAATGGTCAAGTCCTGGCTGGAGTAGTCTGTGAGGCTGGACCATTTCAGCCAGCAGCCTTGAAGCTATTCTGGCTGCAGAACTCTGAGGAAACTGCAAGAGAGGTACTCTGAGATGCTGGATCACCTGGGCCTTTCAGTTTCATTAGTATTTGGTCTCCTTGCTCTGAAAACACATAAACTTTCAATGTAACGTGCATATCTGCATTAATACAAGTATAAACTGTGCACTGTACACAAGTCAGCCAAAGATGTTTTTTATTTTATGTTTGAGCAGGTAAAATATAAGTCAACTGTCCTATAGGTTTTCTTTTTTTAATTTTAGGGTTTTTTAAATGTTTATAGCCAGGATTTTCAGGGGGTCTCCCCCAACCAAACCTGATCCTCTTCAACCCTGAATAAATCCATAGCCTTTCATTTTCTGTGGGAACAAACACATAACCTCTTCCCCCACAGCAATACACCTTTGACTTCCATTTTGAAGTCAAGACATTTTTAAAATATATAAGTTGGTTTAATTTAGTAGTTTCCATAATCCAATGTCTCTCATCAGCTATTGTTTGTTTATCAGCAATCAAAAATTTAAAGTCAATCCAGACTCCCTATGTATTTTCCTTCTCTATATGGCTTATTTTTGTTTTTACTTCTCTATAAAAACTTTATTTATAAACTATTTTTTCTATGACTGTCTATATCCTTTCTCAAGCCTATGTACATTTTTTAAAACACACTATAACTCGTTTAGAGATTTTTTTCCATCTGGATCTGTCTTTACTGAGCATCTGTAGTATTTTCTGATCACATGAGACAAACCCTAAACTGTTATGTCAGCCACCCGAGATGTTCAGCTTAGCACATTGTTTTGGTAGCTGGCTCCACCCTGCCAGTTCCCTGAGAGCCCAGCCTTATGGCAGAAGTACTGGTGGGAGCCACATTTATTGCCCCAGCTCTGGGAAGTTTCTGGGTCCATGCTGCTGTAAGTATTTCTACCTACTCTCATGCCACAGAGTAGTGCACTACCTGCTGCTTATAAACCCCATTTAAGTGCTCTATAACAGGCCTCTTAAAAGAGGTGCTAGCACCAAGCCTACCCGAGAGAGCGTGTTCACCAGGAAACTGCATTTGACTCCGTGTTCCAAGCTTTTTTTTTTTTTTTTTTTTTTTTTAAGCCTTTTTAGGGCTTATGTGAATATATGCACCAGGACGTTGGGCACCATTTGTAGGCTGAACTTCTTGTTCCACCAGCCAGCTTTCAAATAACCACACAGAGACTTATTATTATAAATGTTTGGCCAATAGCTTAGGCTTGTTACTAACTAGCTCTGTAGCTGGAGTTTTCCTGGTTCTGCCTGGTCCACAATCAGGACAAATCTCTCTCACCCACCAGTCCCGCAGCCACTTGGACCAAAACAAGTAAACACACAGAGACTTATATTACTTATAAACTGATATATGTACCAGGACGTTGGGCACCATTTGTAGGCTGAATTTCCTGTTCCACCAGCCAGCTCTCAAATAACCACACAGAGACTTATTATTATAAATGTTTGGCCAATAGCTTAGGCTTGTTACTAACTAGCTCTTACAAATTAAATTAACCCATATTTTTTATTTACATTCAACCATGTGGTTCAGTACCTTTTTCAGCATGGCAACTTCATCTTGCTTCTCCTCACAACTCTGCCCTTCTTCATTCCAGAGAGCTCTTTCCCTGTCTACAAGTCCTGCATACCTCTTTCTGCCTAGCTTCTGGCCATTTAGTTCTTTATTAAACCAATGAGAGCACTACATCTTCACAGTGTACAAAATGATTATTCCACAACAGATGATCTCTCAAGTAGGCGAGGTTATGGCTCTTCCAAGGCCTGAAGATATGGGTGAATTGTGGTTATTGATAGAGTATGCTTAGGGAAGGGTCAAGAGACAGACTGGGCCAGACCACATAGCTTTGAACTTGGCTATATTGAAAAACTTGAAGTTTGTCATACACTGAGGACAATGGGGAGCCTTTGAACTGTTTTATTAGTCAATCAATGATATCCAATAGATGCCTCCTACCACATTCCCTCAAATCCTAGCATCTTCATGACCAAAGAAGGTTTAGTTTTCTGCTAAAATGAAGTCTAGTGAGAACTCTAGGTTAAGATTATAGTGGAGGGAAGACAAAGGTGGAGATGGGGCGTCAGCTATTTATTCCTTCAGCCTAGAAGTAAAACAATTCCATTCTCATTTACTGGTCAGAACCAGTTCACACGGTCCCAGCCTAGTTATAGAGGAGATTGAAAAATGCTGGGAGAGAGACCTGCATGATTTTAGAGCGCACTGGCTGTCCCTGCCAGGAGAGATGCTCATTGGGAAAGTGATGCAGTCTGGCATGGAGCTTCCCTCTGGGTGTTGGTTAGTTTTCTCATCGCTCTGACGGAACACCTGACAGAAACAATGGGAGGCAAGCCCTGTCTCCCAGTTCAGGGGATGTCCATCATAAAGAGCAAGGTATATGGATGTGATGTGGCTGCTTATCATTAGGGATGAGGAGAGATGTCTCCTCCAACATTCCTTCAAACAGTAGTCTTGGCTCTTGTGATCCCCATGGGAGAAGAATTTTGCTCTAGACATAAGTAAAATGAGCAAGTAATCAAGGTTTATTTGAGCAAGCAAAAAAGATGTTTAGCTGGTGAGAAAGCAAAATCAGAAGGTTGAGTACACCCTGTAGAATGGAGGGCACACCAAGCCAGGGGAAAATGGCCAAGGGCTGCCATTAGTATCTGGACTTAGAAATTCTGCTGTGAGTGTCTCCTCCTCTTGCAGATCCCTGGGGTGATCTCCTTCCTAGGATGCATGGAGGCTTTCTTAGAAGCTATTCTTACTCACAGTTCAGTCTGTTGCAATCAGATGCAAGAACATGCATGAAGCTATGTAGGTATCACTGCCTATAGAGTTGAGAAGTATACTATGGGAAAGGACAAACATGACTTGCACACCTCCTTATGGGGGTTTCTAGGGAGCAACGTGGAGCCTGCTGAGGTGAGCTTTGTTGTGTTACACCCACCAGTCCTGCCCCGGACCTTGCTGTTTCAACCCTAACATTTCTTTTCACTGTGATAGTGATGCCATGTTTGCAGTGAGGAAAGGGTCTGGGAGAGGAGAGGGGGAATTTAGGTTTGGGAAGAGGCCAATCAGACCGTCCCTACAAGCCTCGTCCCTTCAGTCCTACAGTGTCTGTCACCAGCAAGGGCCATGTCCAAAAGGTTCCACAACCTCCCCAAACCCTGCCTTTAGTTATAGACTGCATTTAAACAGACACATCTGTGGGGAACATTGCATATTCAAACCAAGGTATTCTGGTGCTGTATGAACTGAAGGACTTCAGGGCAGGAAAGCCTGGTAGAGTCCTCCCCCACTACCCAGCGGTTACCATCTTCAGCCTGCAGGCAGGTGAGCCTGTGAGGGTTGGAGGAGAGGTGTGTGGTGGTGGCAGTGTTGGGGACAGTGGTTCTGAGGAAGATGGGAGGTGGGTGGGGTAGTTGGATTCAGGCCACAGGTGAGCTTGAGATGAAAGTGTGACAACATCTTGGAGTTCGCCCGCTGACAAAGCAGGGCTGTGTGTCCGTACCCCTCTGCTCGTGGACTCAGGAGGGCCTCAGCTGGCACTCTTGGGAGTAAGCACTTGGTAGATGAAGTCATAGTTCTGAACAAAGAAGGAAGGGGGAAACATGGAAACATCCCTGGGAAACAGTGACATTCCATGGCCTGTCTTCCAAGGTAAGAGGCTCTCTCTCATGTTCCTACCACTCGCTGCCACTATGTACATGTCTGAGGAATGATGGCAGCTGCCACATTAGAGGCACTTCAGCATCTCTAAGGGAGGCTCTTGCTCAGTAACTTACGTGTGTCTGTGCTTATGCTAATTTGGGCCCCAGTGTGTTCCTACTATGACCTTCATTGGGAATGCCATGCGGGTAGAGATCCTCATACCCAGCTTTGCCATCCTGCTTGCCCTGCACAGCACCAGATTCTTGAGTTAAGCTAGGGAAGAATGTCACAAAGCTGGTAGGAGGAAGTGAATTTGAAATCTGGTTTAAGCTTTGTTACTGATTGGATAACATGGGAAGTCACTCCGGTCCTCAGTTTCCCTTTCTGTAGATGAGGAGTTGGTGGGCATGAGGTTTTAATGAGGTCATCAAATACCAGGAGGCTCATGAGAGAGAGCCTTAGACCACCTCTTCAGAAAAGCATACTCAGACCACACCCTACATATACCCCTTCTATGGTTTAATAACAGGGCCTTCAGGGCCTCCCCAAATACAGCATGGATCACTTCCTGCCACATGCCTGCTTTTCTCTTCCTAGTGGGTTGGATTTCTATCCCAAATTCAATGTTCATGGAAGAGCCTCAGAAGGAGAAGAAAAGAACCAAGGTGCATTTACTCTGGCCTTACAGGACTGAATGAAGCTCTTCTGAGAAAAATCAGTGCAAACCTGATGATTATTGGAGTTACTTGCCTGGAGATGTAAATGTGCATGTGTGTGTGTGTCCGCATGCTCACTGTTTCCTTGATCAACATTTCTCATAGGGATTCTGTATTTCTTTAAAAGGTAAGTGTCTTGTTTTGAAGCAATCACAGATTTTTTTTTAGGTAGTTGTGGAAGATAATAGAGAGAGATCCTGAGTGTGCTTAACCTCGCTTCAGTTGATGGCGAGATCTTGTAAAACTCTAGTACGATATCACAGTCAGGATACAAACTGGTACTGGAGTTACATACTGATTAAACCCCCTGTAAATTGAAGAAACTGTGAGTTGACAGTGCATTTAACACACCTGACCTATGGGCCATCCCAGCTTGGCGACACAGCCCACCTCATGGGGTTGGTTGTTTCCTTGCTGTTCATGTTCCTGTCAATTGCAGTGTGAAGAGCTGCCCAGTACCTCAGGATTATCATATAGCAGAGACTAGGGTAGGAAAGGATTAAAATTACAAATCTGAAGTGTGATTTCTACTTAATTGTGTAAGTTGTAAGTCAGGGACTGTCATTTTTAACACTGAAGGGTTTTGGTTTTTTTTTTTTTGATTTTTCGAGACAGGATTTCTCTGTGTAATAGCTCTGGCTGTCCTGGAACTTGCTTTGTAGACCAGGCTGGCCTCGAACTCACAGATCCATCTGCCTCTGCCACCTCCATGCTGGGATTAAAGGTGTGCACTGCCACCACCCCACAACACTGATGTATTCAAGAACCCTATCACTGCAAGGGTTCTTTCCTGCCACGCTTTGATAGCCACACCCTCGTTTAACCTCCACCTGGAAGCCACTGTTCCATTTTTCATGTCTTTGATTTTGTCATTTCTTTGATTTTGTCATTTCAAGTTATCAAATATAACACACCATAGGTCAGGTGTGTTATATTTGATAAATATAACTATATATGATATGTTAATATATATTACATAGAAAGGAATGATTTCACTCATCAGACTTCCTGAAGGTTCATCTAGGTTGAAGCATGAAGTAGTATCTTTAAACGGACGTTTACTGTCCCAACCACCTGTTCCCAAATACCTGGCAGCTGCTTCCCAAATTACCACACAGGGGCTTAATATACATTATAAATGATTGGCCAATAGCTCAGGCTTATTACTAACTAACTCTTGCATTTTAAGTTAACCCATATTCCTTATTTACGCTCTGCCACGTGGCAGTACCTTCTAAGCATGGTATGTTCATCTCCTGCTCCCTCTGTGTCTGCCTGGCAACTCCTGACTCTGTCCTTCTCCTTCCCATCATCCTTAGTTTGGTCACCCCACCCTGCCTGGCTACTGGCCAATCAACATTTTATTAAACCAACTTGAATGACAAATCTTTACAGTGTACAAGAGGATTATTCCACAGCAAGTACCATCAATGTTGGCTATGCTTCAGATACTTTAATCATTCAGCTGTTGAAGGGTGTCAGATTCCAACTTGATCCCCAGAGACTATTTAGACTTTTTTTTTTAAATAAGTATGTGGGAATTTTTCTGTTATCTCGATGTTACTGATTTCGGGATGGTTCTAGTCTATGAAGGCTGGAAAACCTACTCTGTATGATTTCTGTTCTTCTCAATATATTCAGGTTGCTTTTATGACCAGAACATGATCTTGGTACACATTATTTGAGTCCTGCAGAAGAATGGGTCCTCTGCTTTTGTTGGGTCAGGCATTCAGTAAATGTCAATTTGATTTTGTTGATGGGTGTGTGGCTGAGTTGTTTTGTATCTTTGCTGGTTGTCTAGTTGTGTGATTAATTGTTGAGAGAAGAGTGTTGATGTCTACAAATGTAACTGGGAATTTGTCCATTTCCTCTCCCATTCTGTCAGCTTTGCTTCACATATTTTGCAGCTCTGATTTTTGGTGCATGCAAATTTATGATTGCTCCATCTTCTTGTAGGCTGGCCCTTTTATTATTATATAGCATCTCTGACAATCTTCTTTGTTCTAAAACTTACTTGATCTCATACTGGTTTAATTACTCCAGTATTCTTTTGGATTTTTTTTTCATTCTCTTACTTTCAGTGTTCCTACATCATATTTCAGTGAGTTTCTTAATAGTATCTTTATATCATTTACATTCTGCATAATCATTGATAGGTTAGGGCTTGTATACTTATGTTTGCAATTTATTTTTGTTTTGATTTCTGTTTTCTGTGTTTTTTATTTTCTTTTCCCTTCTTTTTGTGGATCATCTAAACATTTTTAAAAATTCCACTTGGACTATAGTGTTTTTTATTCCAAAATACTTGGTTACATGTATACTTATTTGGGGGATATGGCATGCCTGCTGTCAGAGGACAACCTTCAGGGGTCAGTTATTTCCACGTGGGCCCCAGGATTGTAACTCAAAGTCATCAGACTCAACAGCAGGCAACTTTTCCACTGTTCCATTTCCAGACCCTGCAGTGGTTTCTTTGTTTTTGTTTAATTTTTTGTATAGTTTTTTTTAGAGGTTCCTCAATATACCACATTATGTAATCATTTGACCAATTTGAGTGAAATATTAAAACCCTTTTTACCCTCTCCCTATTTGTAATGTAACTATCTTAAGTATTTTTTCACTGTTCTTTTGTTTTGAGACAGGATGTCTTTATGTAGCTCTGGCTGACCCGGAACTCACTGGGAGACACACAGAGATTTGCCTGAGTCAGCTTCCCTGACGTTAAGCCTGAAGGCATGCTCCACCATGCCCGGCTTGTTCAGTCGACGTGTAGTACCCTATCAGATCGTATTAAACTTTTGCTTCAGCTGTTGAATCTGACTTAGAAGCTCAAGAGGCAAAATGAAGTCGCTGGTACTCCCCTACACATTTGCTTATCATGTGTGATGACTAATCTTGTTTATCAGCTTGACACCTCAGGAAGTGGGAGCCCCAGTTGAGGAACTGCCTCTATCTATGTGGAGACATTTTCTTGACCACTAATTGATGTGTGCGCCCCAGCCTGCTGTGAGCAGTAACATCCTTAGGCAGGTGGTTCTGGGCTATATGAGAAAGGAAGCTGGCCGGGGGGTGGGGGGTGGTGGTGGTGGCGGCGGCGGCGGCAGTGGCGGCGGCGGCGGCGGCGGCGGCGGCGGCGGCAGCGGCAGCAGCAGCAGCAGCAGCAGCAGCGGCGCACGCCTTTAATCCCAGCACTCAAGAGGTGGATGGATCTCTGTGAGTTCGAGGCCAGCCTGGTCTACAGAGCAAGACCAGGACAGCCACCAAAACTACACAGAGAAACCCTGTCTCGAAAAACAAAAACAAAACAAAACAAAACAAAACAAAAAAAAACAAAACAAAACAAAACAAAAAAAAAAAACAAAAAAACAAAAAAAGGAAGGAAGGAAGCTGAGCATGAGCTTGGGAACAAGCTAGTAAGCAGCATTCCTCTGTGAGTTCTTCAAGCTCCTGCCTTGGCTTCCCTTGACGATGGCCTCTAACCTGTAAGATGATAAGCCCCTCCCCGAGTTATTTATTACAGCAATGGAAAGGCGAGCTAGGGCAGAAATTGGTACGCAAAGCGGGGTGTTGCTGTGATGGACTCGACATGCTTTCCTGGGAGGGCAGGGGGAGAGGATTGAGGATGTGTTTGGAACTTTGAGCTGGAAAAATCCAGTATTTGTGGCTTAATGAGTTACTCTGTAGGAGTAAGGATACACACACACACACACACACACACACACACACAGAGAGAGAGAGAGAGAGAGAGAGAGAGAGAGAGAGAGAGAGAGAGAGAGAGAGAGAATAGCATTCCCCAAAGCTCCTGAGTCCACGATCGTGTTCTGACTTCCTTCCGTGATGAAATATTGTCACCTGGAAACGTAAACCAAATGCAAACCCTCTCCCCCTCAAGTTGCTTTTGGTCATGGCATTTATCAGTGGCAGAAAAAGCAAACTAGGACGCCACGTTTCATACCTTTAGCTCTCCCAGTTCCTTCTTTTCTCTTTTCTTTTTGGTTTACAGAACTTCTTTGGGACTTCTTTTGGGGATAGGTCTGTTGCTGACAAATTGGTATGTATTTTCGTCATCTAAAAGGTGTCATCATTAGGTATCTGGTTCTGGGTTGATATTTTCTTTCCTTGCACACTGGAAAATGCCCTGGTTTCCGATCAGAAGTACACTGTCACTCTGATGGGCTCCCTGCCTTGGGGAGGTGGGCGTCACTTCTTTCTGCCTCCTCTAAGGACCTTTTCGTTGTCTTTAGTTTTCGGGATGTATCTGAGGTTTGTCTTGCACAGGGCTCCTCTGGGTTTGTTTCATTTGAAGTCATTCGGCTTCTTGAACCTGTGGGTTTTGTAAGTCAGGACGGTTTCCACTGAACACTTGTCTGCTCTGCCCGCTTTCTTCTCTCCTGAAACTCTACTGATGAGGATTTTAGAGCTTCACTGTGAGTCCCGCAGCCCTAGTCTATTCCTATTTTCTAGATAAACAGTTTTTATTGTTCTATCTTCTAGTTTACCTTTTGACCCCTTTGTTTTCCCTGCCATTGATCTGCTGTTGAGTTTATTTTCTGAACTTTACCTATTTTTGTCCTAAAGTTTCCATTTGGAGATATATCTTTATATATATTTAACGTAATTTAGAGAAGGAATAGAATGTTTCCCAGAGAGATGGAACTCTCCTAAGTACAGCCAAAAACTTTAAACATATGCACAAAGCATATATAATATACATATATTTCCATATATATATACACATACATACATATCACCTGTAGCAGCAGTTCTCAACCTGTGGGTCACGACCCCCCCCCCCCCCCCCCCCCCCGCCGCCGCCGCCCCCGCCCCCCCCCCAGTCACTCAACCCTTTTACAGGGGTCATCTAAGACATTCAGAAAACACGGATATTTATGTTTCAATTCATAACAGTAGTAAAATTACAGTTACAAAGTAGCAACAAAAATAGTTATATGGTTGGGGGTCACCACAACATGAGGACCGGTATTAAAGGGTTCCTAACATTAGGAAGGTTGTGAACCACTAGCCTTTAGGTTCTACTTTCTGCTTTTTTTCACTTCAAATACTTTCATAATCGGTCATTTTAGCATTCTATGCTGCTTTGATATCTTTTTTGGATAATTATAACACGCTAGTCATCTTGGAGTTGGGCCTGCTGATTGTTCTTCTTATTCAGTTTGAGAGCTCTTGATTTGTGACATGATAAATAACTTTTAATGGAACTTTGCACGGCCTAGTGTGTTAGACTGTACTTAGGTCTTTCCAGTTGGCTCTTCCTTTCCTAGTCCTCTGGCTGGGGACAGCTGAGGTTTCTCTTGCCTGTGGCCACTGCCGTTTCCAGGATTCTCACTTCTTTAGCTCTAGATCTGGGATGAATGAAACTGAAGGAAGATCCGGGCAACTCACTATCCCATGCCTTCCCAGGGTCTGCCATTCCTTGCTGGTTGTCCCCATTGCATTAATTTGAGAGTCCTCTTTGCTTTGTGTAAATGTTTCAAGTTTTTGGCTGTACTTAGAAAGTCCCATCTTTCTGGGAAGCACTGTATTCCTTCTCTATATTACATTAAACAGCTGTTGAAATTGTCATATGTATACTTGGGAACATTTTAAAATGCACAAAAGGGGAACTCCTAAGTGTCCTTTCATGTCTGTACACGGTCAGCTGTCATGTCCTTCTCTATCAGAATCCATCTCTGGCACTAGTGCCAGATGTCCTTTCCAGAGAGCCATGCTTGCGTGTGTGTGTGTGTGTGTGTGTGTGTGTGTGTGCGCGTGCGCGCGCCCACACACACATGCACATGGTCTTTTATACATGGGTAGTGGCACTGATTTAAACTTCCCACCAACCATACATGAGAATAGTTATACTTATTCTGGTTCAATTAACACATGCATTTTTAAACTTACTGACAGTTGTCAGTCTAATATAAGAAAAACTACATCTCAGAATGTTTTTTATTTATTTTGATTTTGTTCAGACCTAGGAATGGAACCCAAGGTCTCAGGAATGCTGGCCAAGCAGGCCTGCGTCTGTCCCTCCACCCCGTTTTAGTCTTAATTGGCTTTCCTTGTGTTGTGTGAGTGTGAGCTTCATTTCAAATGTTGAAGACGTGCATGCATTTCCTGTTGGGATTGACAGTGTCTTCTTTATTTTATGTCTCTCTGTTAGCTTGTTGGCACTTCTCATGGACTTGCTTACACATGAGGATTATTTATGCCATAAGAGAATTAGCTCTATGCCTACCATATTATGTAGCAAAATGTTTTACTATTTTATCATTTATTACTTCAGCTTATTTTATTTCCCAGTATTGAATATTTTATAATATTAACTCAGATGTAGTCTTTTCTTTAAAATGGCATTTAGGTTTGGGTCACGCTTTAGTGGTTTTCCCCACTGTAAGATTATTACAAATGCTATCTCAGATTTTTCTTTTACCTCTTCTTGTATAATGGTTTTATTATTCACTTTGGTATTTGATATATTAGACACCACAGGGTTTTCCTGTTTTGGATGATTCCTGAGTTGTCTGAACACATTAAATGAAAAGTCCATCTTTTCCCTGTGGGTTTGAAATGGCACCTTGATTTGTAGTGAGTCTTTTCTGTGTAGGCGTTATTTTCCTTTCTGGAAAATTGCAGATGGCAGCTGGTAACCTGGGGAGGCTGGATTGAGAAAGTATCAACAGAGGAAGGAACGCTTTTAGAGTGGTACAGGGAACAAGCATATGGTGGCTAATCTTAATTGTCAACTCGAGTGGATTTAGAGTCACCATGGAAATACATCCCAGCTCTCTCTACGAGGGTATTTTAAGAAAGGTTTAGGTGAGCAGGGAAGACCCACCCTGAATGTAGACAGCCCTGTTCCATGGGTGGGTCCTAGATGGCGAAAGGAAAATGTGACTGGGGCATCAGCACTGATCTCTGCTGCTTCCTCACTGGGCACACACTGTAACCAGCCATCTGACGTTCTGCACCGTGCCTCCCCCCATCATGCTGGAACAATACCTCCACACTGTGAGCAAAAAGAGACTCTTCCTTCAGTTGCTTCTCTCAAATATTTCATCTCAGCAATGAGAAAAGTAACTAACACAAAGGTGTGCTCTCTCCCCCGCCTTGAGCTACTCTGTGATCTGGTCTCACGGGGAGGCCCTGAGCCGATTTCAGGGGCCCCATGCAGCAGTCTTTTCCCCGTGATGGTAGCGTGCTTTCTGTCTGTCCCTCTCAGGAGCTCACCAGTCCTGTCCTTCTGACATATCTCCTTCTTTTTCTCCCATTCCTAGTCTCCTCTTGATGCTAACACTACTCATGTCCAGCTCTCGTTATTACGGCCTAGTTTTAAAGCTTTCAAATTTTTTGAAATTGAAATATAATTACATAATTTCCCCTTTCCCTTTCCTTTCCACGTATCCCTCTTTGATTTCTTTCAAAATCATGGCCTCTATTTCTTTAATCATTGCAATATATATATATATAAAATACATATAATACATTATATGTATATATAATAATATATAATATGTATTATATATAATAATAATACATATATGTGTGTGTGTGTCTTATATAGATATATACATCTCCTAAATATATAAATACATCTTGCCTAGTCTGTATAATGTTACTTGTATGTATATGATCTCAGGGGTGGCCACTTGGTATTGACTAACCAATTGGGGAGTCATCCTTGGGGAAGACTGTTTCTCCCACTCTCTGCATTCCTTAGTCACCTGTATTTTTTTGGGGGGGGGGTGTCTAGTGGTATGGCCCCATGAGATTTCCTCCGCCTGTGTTAGCATATCTGTGTGTGTTGTCCCTGTTCAGATCTTGTTTAGGCAGCCATATTGATGAGACTGTTTGGAATAGTGAGACACTGGGAACTCCTGAAATAGGGGGCTGGTGATAGAATGCTACATGACTATGAGGATGGACAAGTGTGACTTTTTATAGATCTGTGGAACATCATCGACACCAGTGGTTCTCACAGTGTGGTCCCTGGCCCAGAAGCATGGGAACATTTTGGGAATGCCCATTCTCAAGGCTGACTCCAGCCCTTCTGACTCAGACTGTGGGGTAGGTCCTTACCATATGTATTTAAGTAAGCTGACTTGATAGTTTTTTATGCATGGGCCACTTGGAGAACCACTGGGTTATAGAACCAATAAGTAAATGGAAAATGTCAGATAAATGTACTTTGTATGCTTCTATTTTTATATATTCACTTGTGTTTGTGTAAAATATCTCTGAAGAGAAACAGAAAACACAGGTGATGTTGGTTATCTTTAAAATGGAGACTAGACTACCTAGGGGCCAAAGTTTGGAAAGTGGTGTTTTGGTTTATCTTGTTTGTTTTGTACGTGTGGTGCTGAGGGTTGAACCTCAGATCTTGAGCATGCTAGGTAAAATTCCTTCCATGGGCCTCCACTTCCAGCCCTGGTTTCCACTGTGCATCTGTTTGTGTCTTTTGAGTTTGACCCATTTGGTGTAGTTTGGAAAATGAAACTACAGAAGTCTTTATACAGCTGTGTTAGTTATTTCCCCCTGTGATATAGCACAGAAACACCCTTAGGGAATAAACATTCATCTCGACTCTCCATCTCAGAGGGTTCAGTGCACAGTAGCTTGGGTAGATGTGTTGTGCAGGATGTCACGGGGTGGGCGGGCCTTGGACAGGAAGCTGAGGAAGGTGGATACGGCAAGGGGTCAGGGAAAGACCCAGCCCCAAGTATACACCTCAGTGCCCCACTTCCTCCATTGGCCTCCATCTCCTACATTTACCACTTCCTAATAATGCCATCATCTATGAATCCATCAAGAAATTAATCCTTTGATTATGTCAGAGCCCCTGTGATTGAATTACCTCTGGAAAGGCCCTCACAGACACTCCCACGGGTAGCTCTCCGTCCAGTCACGCCGACAGTCAGATTGACCTTCACACCATCCCATCTCCACCCTTTCTCATTAGCTTTCTTGCTTTCCTCCCAAATGGCTTCTTTTAGCCAGTCAAAATGTGTCCCTTTGGTGTCCCCTGGCGGTGGGTGGCATTTCCTGGTGTGGGCACGTGCTTGCTTCTGTGCCTCTATTAGACCTTCCCTGTACACATTCCTGAATGACCGAAGCCTCTTCCTCCTTCAAGGTCAGGTCACTTGCTGCCTCTTTGGGGGAAGACTTTGCCCCCCCCCCCATCTTAGCTTTCCCTGCTCCTCAGCATCTGGGGTAGCACCCCTCTCTCTCCTTGCGGACACAGACTTTCCCTAGCAGTTTTGGGGGTTCTACCACTTCCTCCAGCCTGCAGACTGGTACCTGAGAATCTGAGTAAATAAATGCCGGGTGGACATAGGGACACGGACCAGAGGGTATGATCAGCCAGCAGGGTGAGAATCAGAGTTGCCCCGGGAGGAGAAGAGTAGTGGGACAAGAAAGGAGGGGTGCAGGGGTGCAGGGGTGCAGGGGTGTGGGAGAAGCTGGCAGTGGTTGTGACATCCTCAGCCCTCTGAGGGTCTAGGAAAGGAGCACTCTCGGCAGGGGGTCGTGGAATTTCCTTTTATTGTGAAGGTGTTCTTTTCAAAAGACCTCTGTGCTCTGTGGGGACATGATGGGATGGATGGCAGTGTGTGACATAGAAAAGGTCTCATCTGGGCTGGCAGGAGGGCAGGTTGCCCTACCAAGGAGGTTTTCTTATTAAAACTAAGTCAGGGGTGAAGGCGTTTTTTAATATTAAAAGAATATGCCCCAATGGCCATATGTCCCTCACCTCCCTCCACCCCAGGAAAGCAGCTGACATTTCCTGCACATTTTAACTTTCTAGCCAAATAATGAAATAATCATATTGGTTCCTCAGTCACAGGATTCATTTTATCTCATTCCCAGGCTTCAGAATTCATCTCATATTTTAATCTGTTTTGAGCTCTTTTCAATTGCCTTGGAGATGGAGCCAAAGGTTCCCTGAACTTGTGTTGCCTGGAGTTGTTTGGTTTAGGCTCCTGTGGGGTATTTCCTTTAATAACGTGGTCCATCTTAGCGCAGCAGCGGGAGTGGAGGGGGTCGGAGTCAGGGCTCAGCCTGTGCTCTGTGGCTTCCTGATAGTGAATTAATGTCCAAATTCCAACTCTGGGGATTCTCGTCTTCTGCCCTCCGATGTGTCGTGCCCTCCCTTCTCCGTTGTATTAATTCTTAAAAGGCCACCTTCCTGCAGAAACACGCTCCAGCTGCTCTACGAAGCGCCCCTCCCGCCCTGAAGATCAGGTACATTTACAATGCCAACAGCACCAATGACCCGCCAGCCAGCCACCGGTCTGCAGGTCTGCATCCCACTCCTGCAGGGCCCCAGCTCCGCGCTTCTCACAGGTGTTCCGCTGCCTCTCAGGCGGCATCAGCGCCAGTTGTCCAGTCACTTGGGTGAGGTTGAGGTGAGAAGAAAACAAGCAATCTGCCTCAGAGCAGAAGGGCGCATTGAGCTAACGCCAGCCTTTCACCCAGGTGAACTCTGTCAAAAAGTCTCGTTTTATGTTTGTGTTTAACACTTGATTTTCCTTTCTGTGTGTTCAGGTCAGGGTTTCTGTGCAGACAGTGGGGCTGGAAGTGGTAGCATGCATGTTTAACCCCAGTAGCAGAGGCAGGTAGATCTCAAGTTCAAGACCAGCCTGGTCTATATAGTGAGTTCCAGACCAGGCCAGCCAGAGTTTTATGGTGAGATGTTGTCTCAACCAAACCAAACCAAAGCAAGAGAATGGCCCTAAGGGTACAAGTCACACCATCTGTTGCCTTGAGTGGCACAGGAATGCCATTGTGAAAAGCTGTGGGTCACTGGAGGTGTTTTTTTTTTTTTGTTTTGTTTTGTTTTTTAATCTCATGGGCAACCATGGAGAGTGTGAGTCTGGAGTAAAAGACACGGGCCTTCTGCTCCTGTCATAGAGCCAAAGGCTGATTTGGGCTCGGGTGTCCTTGCCTGTGTTCCCAGGGAGTGGCGAGAGGACTTGGTGTTACAGGCAGCAGAACCTCACCGCTGGCCTCTGACTGGGTCGGTTTGAGAGGCTCTAACGAAGTACCGGCAGATTGGGTGGCTTGTGAACAACGAGAGTGTTCTCACAGTTCTGGAGGCTGCAGGTTGAAGGTCAAGGCAGACAGAGCCAAGGTTTCTTTGGATTGTGTCTTCAGTTGGTCGAAGGGGAGGGCTCAGATCTCTTCAGCCCTCACAAGGGCATGGATCCCATTCCTGAGAGCTCCATTTTTGAGGTTGAATTGTCTCCAAAAGCCCTGCCCCTAATGCCCTTCCACTGGGGGCTAGGATTTCAGCCTACGAAGCCGGGGTTCGAAACATTCAGACCACAGCAGGCTTGAAACCACGTTTGTCGTGAGATTGCTGGGGACAAATAGGCAGATAGATCTAGGAAGAGCATTCAGTGCCTGGGGTGGGGGAAGGTCCCCGGAAAGGGCTGCCTAAGAAGAATGAAAGATGCTCAGATGTGCAAAAGCCTTGGTGACAGAGGAGAGACCAGACGTACTCCTGCCCCAGATGTTCCTCCAGCTACAGGGTCTGGTGCCCTAGTTCCATCCAGATGGCTGATGGGGGAGCAGGTGTTGTGCATCTTTCACTCCCTGTTAATTCATCTGCGGAGGAGGAGAAAGGACCGAGGCCATCTTCCCCCGCAGTCCTGCAGAGAGATGGACGCACACCCAGCAGGTGTCATGGCTTCAGGGCAGGTCAAACTGCATCTGAGAGGGCAGGCAACTTGCCCATTGCTTCCTCCTTCTGCTGCACTGGCGGACGGGCCTGTGCCCTGATCCAGATTCTGTAAAACTATGCAGCTTTCTCCCTCCTCTGGCTTATAATAGGAGCTCTTCCGGGGTTCTCCTCCTTCACATGGAGCTGCTGCAACCTCTCTGCTCCGTGAAGCCCATTCATTTTCCTCCATGTTCCCAGACTTTCTGATCTCTCAGACAAGATGTCACTTGAGCTTAGGGTTTCCTTGCAGGATTCCCAAAGGTACCAGTGTGCTGGGATGGAACTCCCTCTTCACTGCACAGGACGTTTGAGGAGAGGAGAGCAAGGAGAGCAGGCCACCAGCACTCCCAAGGTAGCGTATATGCCCACAAGGCATAGAAGTAACATGTTTGCTTGGAAATGTGCTGGTATGTTTCAGCTGCATACTGGGAGTCTGGAGTGTCAGATCAGATTAAAGGGAAGCATTTGAGTTTGGAGCTTAGTAGCAGTCTGTATTGGTGACTTACACCAGTGTCCTGTGGGATCTGAGATCTGGGAGTTTGGGGAAGCAGAGGGCAGGGCAATGGAAGTCTGACTTGTGTGAGGATGTGAAGATGGGCTATGAAGACTGGTTCCACCGCCGCTCACCCTAGGATTCTGGGGAGCCCCCCTTTGCTCCCAAACCCAGCATTTCCACCTGTCAAAATTGGACTTTTTATTTTTATTTATTTATTTATTTATTTATTTATTTATTTATTTATTTATTTATTTTGGTTTTTCGAGACAGGGTTTCTCTGTGTAGTTTTGGTGTCTGTCCTGGATCTCGCTCTGTAGACCAGGCTGGCCTCAAACTCACAAAGATCCACCTGCCTCTGCCTCCCAAGTGCTGGGATTAAAGGTGTGAGCTGCCGCCCTGCCCAAAATTGGGCTATTTGTACTATGTCACAGGATCACCATGAGAAACAAATGAGACCAGACAGGAAGATATTTTGTAAAACTAAGACTTTTATTCCAATGAAAACACTGAAGGAAAAGTTCTGCGTCATCAGCTGGGACAATAAACACCATGTCGCATAGGTTTTGCCTTGCAGTGGGGAACCAAATGTCCTCAGATCTCTGTCTCTTGCCTAGGCTTTCCCTCCGTGTGTGCACTAGGCCTCATCCATGGGAGTACTAGCAGCCAGCCCTCTTCTTAACATCTCCATCTTCAAGGTCCATCTCTTTCTACTGGCTCCCTTCACTCAGAACAAAACAATGTGTGCTTCACCCTGGAAGAAGCACGCTCTGTGCCCCTCTGGCCCTCCAGCTCCCGTTCACCTGCTGGTTCCTGGTGGCAGGTTTAGAGACGGGCACCCCTGTGGAGTCCTTCTTGTTTCCCTCCCCCCTCCTCTATTTTTACCCCCTCACAGCCATCAGATGCTCCATCTTATCTACCTGAATCTCTACTCTATGTGGCCCGTTTGATGTTCCCTCGGATCCTCCACATCCCTTCCCTCCTCTGACACATTTGAATGATCATCAAGGCTTAGGGATCCCGTGTTCCTATGGACTTTCCTCAGTGCTCCATGCTCCTACCTTAGTTCAGGCTCCAATCTCTCGTGTAGATTGTAGATCTAGTTTCTTATGGGGTCCTTGTTGTGGAATATTATTTTAAGATGTGTTACATTTGTTTATGCTGTGGAATATTTGTTTAATGATGCAAAGATGTGTTGCACTAGTTCATGTTGCATTTGTTTACCTCTGTGAAGCTGTGTTACTTTGCCTGTCTAAAACACCTGATTGGTCTAATAAAGAAATGAACAGCCAATAGCAAGGCAGGAGAAAGGATAGGTGGGGCTGACAGGCAGAGAGAATAAATAGGAGGAGAAATCTGGGAAGAAAGACAAAGGAATGAGAAAATGAGAAAGAGAGGAGGACATCAGGGGCCAGCTACACAGCAAGCCACAGAGTAAGAAGTAAAGAAAGATATATAGAATAGAGAAAGATTAGAGCCCAAAGGCAAAAGGTAGATGGGATAATTTAAGAAAAGCTGGCTAGAAACAAGCCAATCTAAGGCCAGCATTCATAAGAAAGAATAAACCTCTGTATATTTATTTGGGAGCTGGGTGGTGGGCCCCCCAAAAGTCATAAGAGTAAAAAAAAAAAACAATAAAAAACTACATTTTGACACCCAACACGGGGCTCAAACCCATGACCCTGAAATTAAGAGTATCATGCTCTACTGACCAAGCTAGTTGGGTATTCATAAACTAGAATAAGCCTCCATGTGATTTATTTGGGAGTGGTGTGGGAGGTCCCCAAAGAGCAAAAGAGTAAAGAATAAAACAACAAAAGGTCCTGGCCTCTTCCTCTGGCTTCCTCTATCTTCCAGGTCAAGTCCAACCTAAAACTCCCTGGAAACCAATTGCCCTGTTCAGCTGAAAAGTCTATGGAAACTGCAGCAGTGACCTGCCTGACAAGGCAGTCCCAGTGAAACAACAGTGGCACATGTATCTTGGGTGTAACCCATGGCTCTCTAATTGGGCTTAAGGCTTCCTAAATAGGAGGGGATTTAGTGACTGGCACTGTAAACATAGCCAGCTACTGTGGTGGATGCGATCATAGACTATGGAAGAGATCCTACTTGCTGCCACTTTCCTGAACCAATATAATTCCTCACTGCATTCTAAGTCCTTATCTTTATGCCCACAGATAAGTACAGCTCTCATCTCTCATTAAAGAAGCTTAAAAAAACAAACAAACAAACCACCACCAACAGATAGGGACAGTTCCAAAAATTCCAAACTGTTCAAAATGCAGAGAAAAGTAGATGGTGATGCCTAACCTGAATTGATACATCTACAATACAATTCCTGAACCTAAGACTCGGGAGATATTACAGATGATAGGGCAGAAAGATTCTAAGAGCAGAGAATCAGGATATCTGCTGCCAGCTAGTATCTTCTATGTATGACAAGGAATCTGCACCCATGAGTTATCAACAGAATGAATGCGTAAACAAGACCTGAATCATGATGACACCAGTTGACATGCCAATGTGAATTTGGGAAATCTCAAAAGACCCCATAGATGAAAATCTACAGGCAATCTATGGCTGCTGAGAGAGAGAGAGAGAGAGAATTAATCTCTGGGATTGAGCCTCCTGATAGAGTATCCAATCCCAAGTGGTCAGCCCTAAATACATACACATATGATCAACACTAAATGGATTCAGATATGGTTATGTTTGATTAATAATAATAATTAAGAGGTCAAAAATTTGAGAGGGAGTGAGGAGGAAACAGGAGGAGCAGGAGGGGAAGGAGGGTGAAATGATGTAAATATAGTATTCAGGTATGAAATCCTCAAAAAGAATTAATAATAAAAAAAAAAGAACTGTCACAGGACCCAGGCCAGGCCATGAGTGTGGTGGGGGCCAAGAGAATAGAAAAAATACTAACTCATCCTGACAACCTTAGTTCTCCCATCTGTGAGATGAGGTGGGTGGGCGGTTCATTGTTTCCCAGATTGCTCAGTGATGGGAATGCCTAGTCTCCCCAGCTGTACCTGCTACTGTCATATGTAATGGTGTAGCTACTTTTACCTTCCTGTTAAACTGTATCACTCCCCGTGTGGTCATATGTTACAGGATTATAATCTCGTTTATTACCATAATGGCCTCTGTTGCTTTCTTTCAAAGTCATATTTTGATTTTTCAGTCCTCGTAGTCTCTCGTCTCTACCTCCTCTCTGGAAGTTCTTCTTCATCCTGAGGTAGAAATGGCAAATGAAAGGAGAAAGCTTGACTTGTCATGGGGAGGGGACAACCAGAGGAGCGCCCCCGGATACCACTTCTGGGTGGCTGGGTGTGTATGCTCAAGGCTGGGAGTCTTTGGGGACAGTTCATCAGCCCTCGGCAGGACCTCCCTACCTGTACCTGTTGTTGTGGGGTGGGGTACTAGGCTATCTGCACCGTGAGTTCTGAGTGTGAGTTCTGGAGCATTTCTCCTCACAGGACAGTCAACCGTGCACCAGGCTGGTGTTTTGAATGACTGCCACAGGCAGCGCATCCCAGGGCCTGCAGCTGTGGAGGAAGAAACAGACCTGGGTGTGCTCTTAGTAGCTTGACCGAGACCAAGTCCACGTGTTTCTAGGAGCTGAGGTATTCTTATGGTTGTACTTCTGTCACCTCTGTCTGTAGCTAGAGTTTTCCTGCCTTGCCCACAGTCAGGACAAATCTCTCTCACCTGCCAGTCCCACAGCCGCTCAGACCCAACCAAGTAAACACAGAGACTTATATTGCTTACAAACTGTATGGCTGTGGCAGGCTTCTTGCTAACTGTTCTTATAGCTTAAATTAATCCATTTCTATAAATCTATACCTTGCCACGTGGCTCGTGGCTTACCGGCATCTTCACATTCTGCTTGTCCTGGCTGCGGCTGGCAGTGAATCCTTCTGCCTTCCTGTTCTTTTTTTTTTCTCTGTTAGTCCCGCCTATACTTCCTGTCTAGCCACTGGCCAATCAGTATTTTATTTATTGACCAATCAGAGCAAGACATTTGCCATACAGAACATCCCACAGCATCTGTCTAATTTCAAGTGTTTGTATGACTTCAGGAATGAGCCCCATGTCTAGTAACATGAGTACACACCACCAGAGCCCCTGAACTTCTGGATATGTGTGCTGTTAACAGCTGCACAACCCAGCCTGTCCTGATGGGCATTGGGCACTGGCTCTCTGCCGGGGGAATGCATGCTGTATCCCAAACTTTTATCTGGTGACCTTAGGTTAGGCAAATTGGGGGAAAGTTGGTGTGAAGAAAAGATACACACAGTGACTTGATATTTTCTCTACATGCATGGCCACATACGGTGACCTGAAATGAACTTGTGCTGCGCCAGGCCTGAGACACTCAGAAGTTCTTTCTGCACTGGCCCAGCTGACTGGTTCTGGAAGGGCTCGTCAAGGTGGGTGAGGCCAAGTCTGAATGCCTAGCGGTCCCATCTGTGCTGTCGGGGAAGGCCACCTGTTCCCACATTACTCTGGCACTTGGTGAGAGGCCTCTGGGTCCTGAGGGACAGAGTGTTTTCTCCTTGGTGCTCTTCTTGGTCTCATTTTCAGCGACACCTCCTCTGTGTCGGTGTAAAGGTTTTTGAGAGACAGGGAAACGTGAGAGCACACACTCCATTCCCAGCCCCGTTTCTCCCAGGGGGCTCTGAGCCAAGCCTACAGGAAGGTGAATCTCGTCTTTATGACATCTTCTGCCCCCCAACTTCCTCCCACAGGGTGGGGGTGGTCTTCCCTCCTGGGGACTGTCTGCTTCCATCAGAATGTGTTATCTCTGCCCCCTGGGACCCCCTGCCAGTGGGTTTCAGGGCGATGATCTGGTTATCTGATAGATTTCCTCTCAGCACATATGCTGAAGAGGGTAAGTCTGCCTGGGGTGGCCTGCGGTGTTTGTTCATCCCACATTCCTGAATGTTCTCTTCTGTCCATCATGGAGCATGAAGAGGAGGGTGAGGCTTTTGGTCAAGGCCTGCCCCGTCTCTAAGCTCTTTCAGGGCTAGCCGTGTTTGTAGATGTCTCTGGTAGGATCGTGTGTGTGTGTGTGTGTGTGTGTGTGTGTGTGTGTGTGTGTGTGTGTGTTAAGAACTGCCATAAGACCTAGGCTGTCAGTGTGATGGGAGTTGATAGAGCAGAGAAAATGCTAAGTTACCCCAGTAACCTCAGTTTCCCCATCTGTGGGATAAGGTTGTTATCCCATCTGTGGGCCATTGGTTATTTCTCAGATTGCTCAGTGATGGGAATGGCCCTGGAGACTGCTTCAGTTTCCCAGTTTGTTCTTGACAGCCTGGACTCTGGTCTGTCCAGCCACCCAGATCTGCCCCAGGAGGTAGGATGGGGTGGATGTGTGGGGTTGGGGGTGGGGTCGTGTGGGCAGGCTGTAATAAAGCATGGGGGTGCATAGTGGAGGTCCTTCCTGGTGCTAAATTACTGAACATTCTCTGCTTTGTGTTGGGAAAGCATTTCCATGGCTGGCAGCAGCCAGGAGAATCACTGGGCTGGGAGACAGGGACATTGTTAAGCTCTAATTGGTTGCTGAATAATTTAACCACCCAGTTAGCAGGTCCAGGGAGAGGCTGTGGAGCAGGAGGGCTCTTGGAGGAGGCTCAGGCTGCCTGGCCTGCTCTGTTTGCCTGCAGCCCTGGCACCAGCTTATGAAGGCTTCCTACACCACTTCTCTTGGAGACTCCCTAAAACCAAGGTGGGATGGGGGTGGTAGTGGTGCCCCAGATGAGTATCCACAATGGCACCAGCCCTTTACCCAGTTGGAAAACTGTTGGGACCTTCAGCAATGCTACTAAGGACACCCTAACGTACCTTAACTGGGTAGTTTTCAAACATCATATGTATCTAAGTTGCCTGGTGTCCTGCTGAAACAGGTGTTGGGCCCCACCACCCTGGTGGCCCATTCAAGAGGGATGCGATGGAGCACATCCGGCAAGTTCCCAAGGGCTGCTTGCTGTGGCTGGTCCCCTGGAAGGTCCTTGCTGCCTCCTCAGCCTCTGGACTCGGTGCTAAGTCACCACTGCCGGGGCACATATCGTCTGATGACGGTCATGTCCCCACCTATTCCAGTCAACCCTGACTAAGAGGACATGTGTTCAAAGGTCTGAGGTGGGGCAGGGGGAGGCTAAAGACCAAGAAAGTCAGGCCTAAGGGGTGAGCACATGAGGTGGGAGTGTGGTGATATTTTATTTGTGCACCCCAATAAAGCTTATCTGGGGATCAGAGGAAAAAGCCAGCCACTATATTAAATATAGAGGTCAGGCAGTGGTAGCACAAGCCTTTAATCCTAGCATTTGGGAGGTGGAGGTTCATCTGAATCTCTGAGTTCTAGGCCACACGGGAACAGAGCCAGAGTGACGGCACAGGCCTTTAATCCCAGTGCTAGTTAACCATAGAGGTCTGGAGGTCTGGACAGACAGACAGGAAGTGATAGAGCTGGGTGGAAAGAGGAAATGATGAAGCTGGGCAGAGAGAGGAAGTGAGATGGCAGGGCACAGAAAGGTATATAGGTGTGAGTATACAGGAAGGAGCTCTCTCTAGAGGCTGAGGAGTTGGTAAGGTAAGGTTGGCTGTGGCTTGTCCTATTCCTCTGATCTCTCAGTTTTCACCCCAATATCTGGCTCTGGGTTTTTTTTATTAATAAGACCATTTAGCAATTCATCTTACATGGAAGATTTCTAGAAAGTGGGCAGCATGTGAACATGTAAGTCTGTGCAATGCATGTACAGACCAGCACTACATAGCACCTCCTGGAGCTGTGCAGTATAGTGCTGCTGCTGGGGGAGCGGGAGGGGCTTCCCATACCTGGGTCAGGATAAGAACCCAGGTCCATAAGTCCAGAGCAGACCTTGCATTTTGAAAAACATATTTGCATTAGTAGTTCATGACTGACCTGTGTGGTGTGGTTTCAAGGCTATATGTCAGGGCTTTCCCTAGCCCACTCCCTCTAACCTTCCTCGCAGACTCTTTCCTTTCAACCCCAGAGTTCTTAGAGGCTTATTTTATATATCAGAGATGCCCAGGAAGGCAAGTGACTCTACTGCACCATCCTGTGTCACCTTGGAGGGGAGTTCCATGGTAATCTTCTCTAGGGGCCAGTGGACAGTGTGCAGGAGATAGGTAAATGCTGATGGACTTGGAGGCGGAGTGGGGAAGGCTGGGTGCAGCAGAGCTGGATTGCGCACTTGGGGCCAGAGAGACAGGGAAGTCAGAGTGGGTCCATATAGGGAGAACCCTTCTCTGAGTCCTCAATGTTGTGCTGGTGTGAGGCCAGGGGCCCATATGCCCAGAGGCACTGAAAGACATCTGCAGTCATGGGGCCTGAATGTTCAGGGCTGCTGAGGAGCATCAAAAGGCTGGGAGGCTCAGGACAGCACAGCCAGTATAGTTGGCTCCTCTTTATGTGACCCTGAGAGACATACTGCTCCTCCTCCTAACCAGAGATGGGCATGGAGTTGTTACAAGACTTGCCAGAAAGAACAGGAAACTACATGTCTTTCAGATCTAGTTTTAAGTTCATTAGACCTGAAAACTGTGAGAGAAGAGAGACTCAATTCTACTTGCATTTGGGATTAAGGGTCTGAAGAGAAGGTCAGGCAGGTCCTTTTGGCATGATGAATCAATTATGTTATCTCCTTATGGTGGATTGAATGAGAATGGACCCCGGAAAGCTCATATGTTTGAATGGAACTATTTGAGAAGGATTAGGAGGTCTAGTGTTGTTGGAGTAGGTGTGGCCTTGTTGGAGGAAGTGTGTCACTAGGAGTGAGCTTTGAGGTTTCCAAAGTCCACATCAGGCTCGCTCACACTCTCTCTCTCTGCTTGCTGCCTGTGGATCAGGTTGTAAAGCTCTCAGCTACTGCTCCAATGCCATGCCTGCCAGCATCCCGCCATGATGATCATTGACTAACCCTCTAAAACTGTAAGCAAGCCCCCAAGTTAAATGCTTTCTTTTATAAGAGTTGCATTGGCCATGGTGTCTTTTCACAGCAATAGAATAGTAACTCAAATCACAAGTTTTTCTCATAGCCACGATGGGGTTTGGGGGGTATGTGTGTGAGAACCATGTTTAGAAATAGTGCACAGGTCGCTTCCAGCAGGAAACTCTCAGGAGCAAACTTGTCCTTCTGCTTAAGTTGGAATGGAATGCCACCTGGAAACACCTGCTGTCTTCACGGGAAAGTCAGAGAATTGTCTGCAGGTGTGAATGAGACAGCTGTATTTCCAGTTCGTCCCAGACAGTGTTTTTGTAGAACAGCTTTCCCAGCTGGGGTCAGATCGGTACGGTTGGAAAGGTCTGCTGCAGCTTTGATGGTGGAGAGAGAAGCCCAGAAGCCAACAGACCACAGGTAGCTCCTGTCAAGACTTGTTCCTCCTCTGATACCTCCAGCAGGAATGGAGGAGGGAATGTTGTCCAGCCGTGTGTAAAAGCTTTCTCTGAGATTGAAACATCCCATCATACGGGACGCTCCTTAAGCAGGAAAATAACTAAAAAAAAAAAAAAAAAAAAAAGCTTCAGGAAGTCCCTGAAAGTGACCAGATCCACTAGGCTCCTCCCTGCCAGAGTAAGCAATAGAAGCTGAGAGTCCCTTCTCAGACAGAAGGAAGATGAACTGCCAGACCAGCTGACTGACAGAAGCAGAAACCAGCAGGGTGTTTAGACCAACTGAGGCACCTGGACAGGGCACTTTCCAACCTGCTGAGCTGCCTGCAGGCTGTGCAGTGTGCTCCAGGTCCCCAGCTTTGTGAGCTGTCACCCACGCTTGGGGTGGGCTTTGGTGACACAGCTGTCTTTGAGTCATTTCTGCTGCAATGTAACCCCTCAGCCATTTCCTGTAAGCAAGCCCAATAGAAGTCACTGGGTCACCAAATTGGACTTTAGTGGCATCTGTACTTCTGTCTGTTGCTTCCTATCTGGAATGAGTAGATGTGTGTGTTGGGTCCATCAAAAAAAATGTTTTGTCACACAACAGCAGCTGACAGCTTGCTTTGGGGTCAGGGAGACACTTTCCAGTTTCTGCCCCTTACAGCTGAGAGACCGATTCCTATTGTTTAAGTCACTCAGTTTTTGGAAATGTGTTCAACAATAATACCCCCAAACCACCCCCAAACCAACAACAACAAAAACCCCACAATCAACCCACCACCACGTCAAAGCTGTTATCCTACTCAAAGCAATGAAAAAAGCAGTCTAGTTAGGGTAGGGTTGTCACACGGGTCTCTAAGAGACTCTTGGATTTCAGCATAGGGCCATATGGTGCAGGTGTAAGTGCTGTGGCACCTGGACCATTACCTTAGGCCAATGGGAGAGGACATTGTGTCGGTGCTTGTTAGGTACCAACAAAATGGAAGAGCCCTGGTGACTCTGTGGCAATCTTTCCAGTCTCTCCTCTTTAAAACTGACTCCAGGGTGCCCGGACTGTGTGTCCCCGCCGTAGCCTCAGCAAGGCCTGACATCCTGAGATGCTTTGTCATCTTGAGCCCTGTGTACTGGACCCCGATCCCCAGCCGAAAAGCCCCGCTGGGCTGCAGATCCTGCCCACGGAGAAGCTTGGCTCCGCTCTGCTTTCCTCCCTCTGCACTGGGCCTGGGCATCGTCACTTCCACATCCTAAGATGTCCTAGCGTTTCTGATCTGGGACCCGTGTGACCCACCTCCTCTCCTGAGGGCACCATGGCTTCAGGTGGAAGTTTGCTTTGTTCCTC
This sequence comes from Peromyscus leucopus, assembly GCF_004664715.2. NCBI lineage: Eukaryota > Metazoa > Chordata > Mammalia > Rodentia > Cricetidae > Peromyscus > Peromyscus leucopus. The sequence continues at coordinate 63,510,884 of NC_051079.1, forward strand.
TGCCACCTGTCTGTCTGTCGTCTGTCTTCTCAGCAAGGTCTCGCCGATGCCGTTAAATGGAAGACCAAACGCAGCTACTAGTGTTCTCGTAGCCAACGCTGGACGGGAGGTTGGGAGGCGTGGGGGAGGCGCAGCCAACGAGGAAGACGGAGCCCTAAGCTCCGCTGTCTTCTAGGTGTCAAGAGAATTCATTTATTTCCACAGTGTCCTTTGTCAGCGCCCACTGTATGCCGGGAAATGGACAAAGGGGGAAATCCTTTGAGTCCTCAGCTGGTTTGCATGGCCCAGATATGCCGCTAAGTCGCCCATAGACACTTCTCAAGCCTGCCTGCCACCTGATCCCAACGCCACTCCAGGGCTGTCCTCAGAAGCCCCTCAGCTCTCTACACTGGCCTGTGTCTTGGTCGCTTCTCACTGACTCAGGTGGTACCTCTGTACCTGTACCTCTGTCCCATCCTCATGGCTTCTTCCTGTGTGTGTTGGAGCAGAGGCTGCAGTGGGCATAGCCAGGGGATGCGTCTATGCTGTGGCTCCTAGAAGGACGTACCTGAAGGGCTAACCCTGCCAACACCATCTCGAGGTGACGTGGAGCAGTGGTTTCATCCAGTGATGGGATTCTTGGGAACAAAGCAGTCAGGCAGCCACACCCGTGCCTGCCGAGGAACAGCGTGCTTTAGAGAAGAGTGGCAGCCAAAAGCATGGGCTTTGGGATGAGCAGATCCTTCCCCGTCCACACTTCCATAGACAGGCTCTGTGACCTTTGGTTGATCATTCTTTGGAGCGCCTCTAAGAATAGGATCTGGACCAGGACCTTTGGTGGCCCAGGGATGGGTGTGTCTGGGACTGAATTATAATCTGGGCCTCCCTTCCAGTCTGGCCCAGACATGGACTAAATATTCTTCTCCTCTCATGGGGGGCTGGGGGGACAGGCAGCAGGGCAGAGCTAGGTACAGTCCGGGGGCAGGGTTGTTTTGATGGCTGCTTGAACTTATCCCCCAAGACTCCTGGCTTCTGGTGTTCACCTCTGGCAAAGTTTGTACACTTTTTTTTGTCCTGGCTCATTTTGGTGCTACTGTGCTTACTCCCAGGCTGGGAAGGCAGGGCTGTGGGCTGGCAGAGGCTGCCAACCCTCCTGCCAGCCCTCTTGGTGGGTGGAGGCTTGATCCAGCAGGGCTAGGCCCTTCCAGGCTTCCTGTTCCTTCTCCATCCCTAGGGTCCCTTACTTTCTGTCCTCTGCCCTGCTTTTTGCCTTCTTGCTGTCGACCTCATCTTCTCAGTCTCAAAGTGATTTCTCCGGCTTGTCCCCAGAACCTTCCTTTTATGTAGTAGGGGGTGCCTGGCCTTTCCACAGATGCCTCTAGTATTCCCGAAAACAGCCTGCACACAGGCTAACTGGAATTCTCATTTCTGCTCCAACCCCTAGGCTCCTTGCTGGCTGTATCACTGGGCAGGAAGTTTGGCTGTCCAGGGATGGGACTGGGCGGGGGTGGGGTAGGGAGTTGTTGACACAGTGATTGGCCGGGGCAGGGAACAGAAGAGGCCACACTAGTGGAAGCCGGCTTGTCTCTGAATGGAAGGAACAGAGACAGAGGGATGGCTGCTTTGGCACCTGCAGGGAGGCGAGGGAGCATGCCTAAGTACTACTCCACTCAGTGGTCCTGGGTCTAGATAGACGCTGTCTCTGCCTTGGGGCCTCTCAAGGCTTCTTGGGGATACAGGAATGAGAAATCCCCATGGGAAACAAGGCTTCTCTCTCCTGTGGGAAGCCACGGGCAAGGGTGGAGCGAAGGTGGGGGTCGGTTTGCAGGAGTTGGGGTGAAAGTCTGTGGTCTCACTTTCTTGTCGGGTCCCCCAGTGAGGTCGGCTCCTCTGATGGTCTGTAAATGTGCTCTGGGAAACCCAGGTGGCAATACGAAGGACGTGGCCGTTCAGGCAGAGGGCCAAGGAAGAGGCATCCCACTCGTCTGGAGCGGAGTGCTGGCAACCGCTCTCGTGTAGCACAGAGCCCCAAGCGTCAAGGCAGGGAAGGCTCTGGGGGGGCGGGCGGTATCAACAGCTGCAGTACCCTGGCTCCCGCACGCCCTCCCCACCCCTGCTCAAGACGTGCTTGTCCAGCCCGGCCGGAGTGGTGTATTAAGAACGAGGTGGGCAGCTGCTTTAGGCAGTCATGGCCAGACAGGTGCCTGGCGGCTGGAGCCCTGACTTCAGCAGAAAGGTAAGAGAGTCTTGGGGACAGTGCCCGCCTGCCGTAGTGAGACGAGACTGGAAGATGCTGAGGGTCTTGGTCCTCTAAGAGCTTTGCAGAACAAGATCTGGAAGGATATACCAGAAGGAATTTTACATCACACATTCTTCCCTACAGAGGGAAGAGAAGCCTGTAAGTGTTTAAAAGCATACTTCGTGCAGTGAGGTTAAAATAAAATACGCTTTCTTACTTGAGGGAATGATGTTTAGTTGTTTCCAAAGGGGGGGGGGATGCAAAAAAATGATCAAAAATCACATTTCTGTCTGTCCCGTTAGCATCAGAGTGAGAAGCAGCACCGAGGACTCAGAGATCACGTCACACATCGCCAGTTACACAGATGGTGTAGCAGTGCTTCAGAGAGAGGGGAGGTGACTCGCCCCAAGTTCCACAGCTAGGTGGATGCAGAGCCAGGGTCCTGAGCTTGTCTCACGACAGCACAAAATGGATTTGAGGATGACAGCAGCCTGGCTTCAGGCCCTTGTGCTTTGTGGCAGGATCAGCCAGACCAGGGCTGGGACCCTCTGCAGCCCCACCAGGGCAGCGCCAGGACCTAGATGGGACCCCGGGGAGCCTGAAACATCCGTCCAGTGACAAGTTGAGGAGACTGTGCACCAGTGAGGCGTCTGTCAGGGCTGAGTGCAGCTGGGGAACCAGGGAAGCTGCACAGGAACCACCTGGGGCGGAGAGTTGAGAGACGTGCAAACAGCCCAACGTGTAACGGAGACGAGAACATCCCGCTCCAGAATGTTCTGGGATGGCTGTTCTACAGAAGCCTACTTTCAGGCTTGCCTGGAACCATCGTGAAAGGCAGCCAGTAGCTGCGGAGCAGACAACGGAGAGGAAAGCGCCAGGTGCTCCTCCTGTATTCTCACGGGAGCCCTGCTCCCAGACTCTCGGTTTTGCTTTCTGTTTCTCGCCAGAGGGGCCGAGAGGGCTGCAAATCCAGCTTGCCCAGCAGATCTGCCACAGCTTCTCACCCGGTGTCTCTCCACACACTTCCTATTTTTACTCTTAATAACCGCGCTCGAGGTTAGCAGGGTCTCCCTGTTGCCATAGTGAGAGGTGATGGCGCCAGCCTTCTCAAACGCTGGACTCTTGGCTCTAAGGGAAAACACAATCCAAGTCGCTGTATATGGGGGTTTGACCGGGGAGATTTAATGCTCCATTTTCCAGCCTTTGTAACAATGGCAGTTTGTGCTAAAAAAAAAAAAAAAAAAAAAAAAAAAAATACATAAAACCTTGATAACAAAGAATAATGGGCAATTCTGGGGAGTGGGCACCTGAGAATATATAGAAAATAAAATTTAAATTATAGAGATGATAAAACTTCAAGAAAATATAGGAAACGACAAATGCATGAAAACAGACACTGCTAACACAGCCTCCGTGCTCTCCCCAGGCCCCCACGGACCACCTCACCATCTTTCATGGCCAGGCCAGTGCTAACGACGGAACAGCCTTTAGTACAGTCTTAGTTAGCGTGTCGGAAATGTGTTCTGGGTGGCTCCATCCTGCAGAGTTGTATGTATAGGTCAGGTACCCTTCTCCTTTTCCTCCCCGGTATCTCTTGAAGACACGTGGTCACCACTGAGCCACCACTGTCTGAATATGCTCCTCCTCTGAGGCAGGTGACTGGACTCCTTCGGTCCCTGCTTCCCCCCACACACACCAGCACAATCCTTGCTAACCAAAGGACGGTCTCGGACCAGCAGAGTGGCATGGCTGTCCCCCGGGAGATTATTAGAAAGGCACACTCCCGCCTCCCCTGGGATCTGCAGGTCAGCACCTGTGTTTGAATTAGGACTCCGAGTCTGGGGATGGTTGAACTCAAGTTTGCATCCTGCCGAGCTCCAGGGCGGAAGGCACAGACCAGCTGTGCAAGCTTCTGAGCAGGCAAAGGGAATGAAGAGGAAAGGGGCCAGGCCAGTGGGATGCCTCCCCCCTACCCCCGCCCAGTGTGAGAGTATAAGGAAATTCTATAAGGCAAATCCATAGAATACGCAAGATTGACAAGTGGGAGCCAAGATGGCTACTCAGGGCGTGAGTGTGGGCTCAGGTAATACAAGAGCCCCTCATTTTCACTTCCACCTTACAGACACAGGTAAAGCACAGAGAAGTCAACGTGATTACTCGGGGCCTTACCGCTCATTGCTGGTAGGGCTGGGGTGCAAACCCGATTCCAGAGTGTATACTTTGAACCCCTCTGAGATACGGCCCAGAACTCCAGCTGGACAGCAGGATGAGGAGGCCGGTTTGCACTTACGTCAAAGGGAGTCACGTGAGCTTGGTAGTTACTGATAGCCCAAGTCAGGATTCGAACTCAGAATGCCTTTAGGTACCAAACTGAGAGTCTTTCCACCTTGCACACTTCATCAGCAAGGCTGGAAGCTGGTCTGTGCTATCAGAGCAGCCTCTCCTCCAGTACTGACCCCTGATCCCCACCTATCCCCACTCCTGCCCTTGCCCCATGCACTCAAAGACAATTTCCGTCATCTTTCATGGTGGGAAGATACAAGGGGCAGATAGCTGTTTTTCAAATCAGGAAGTGATAAAGCAATAGCTTAACATCAAATCCAACTGCTCCCTTTTACAGCAAGCCACCAGGCCCAGAGAACTCAGGTCTTCCCTGCTGAGGTCATGCCCTGGATTCATTGCTCCCTGGGTCATGCTGGCTTCTTGGTCTCTAGTGGCCTGAGTTACCTGGCTAGCCTGCACCATGATGCTGGCTTCCTAAATCGGTACCAAGTCTGCCTCAAGCTTAGTTAGGCAGGAAGATGCAGCTCACACATGGGTGTAGAACAAAGTGTCTGCTTGCTGATGACGGTCCAAGTCGTGCAGAAGTGTGTCCTGAGACTCCTGAGACAGGCAGCCTTCCTCTGGGACTTTCCCTGTCCCGCTTCCCAAGGGTAGCCACTTAACAGAGCCCTCTCGAATGGCGCCTTCATTTTCCTGCCAGCCATTGGGCTGCGCAGGATTCCTGCCACAGCAAGGCTATTTTTAACAAGCATCCTAGGCTTTGGGGGTTGAGGAGAGGGGTAGCAAAAAGATTCCATTTGTATATTTTTAATCCATGCACATTTGAGAAGGCAGTGGCGTTCTCATCCCTGCTGCAAGGGTTGTGGGCAATTGATCAGGCGCTGAGCGCCGGGTAATCCTTTTTCTTCCCGTAACAAGGCTGCAGGGTTTCCACGGGTGGGGGGCCATGCTTCCCACCGCCTGGTTGTCTCCTGATCCCACTGCCCCAGCTCTCTCTCTCTCAAACCGCCGCCTGGAGAATCCTGGCAGGGTCTCCTGGGCCAAGGAGGTCTGGGAACCTGACTCTGGGTGCCAGACTCATATTTAGAAATGTCTCCAGCCAGACTTTGGCGTCTGTCCCACATGGGCCCAGGGCAGGGGCTGCGCTCACATGTGCTGTGCTGTCTACGAGCACATTCTGAGTAGGCAGTTCTCTATATGAATATAAACGCGGCCCCTTTGTGTGGAGGAGCTGTGGGAACCTGTGCCCCTTGGGTACAGAGGGGTGTGTGCCGGTGGACAGTGAACCCCAGGGAGCAGGAGGACAACTGTCACAGGGCTTGGGCTGGGCAAATGGTGGCAAGAAAGGAGAGCCAGCTCCTGATCCACTATCTACCCGTTTTCTCCATTCTTTCCCCAGGTACCTAGGGCATTCCCCTGTCTCAGAGGGGCTTTCTAACTTTCAGTGGGCCAGACTGTGCCCCCCTGTGTTGCCTTTTATTCCGATGGCCCTAATCTGTGGGACAAGACTGAGGCCACGTGCACCAGGCCCGTTCCTCTCTGTGAAGGGCTGGGCCCTCAGTCTCTCAGATGGCATGGGTGAAAAGTGGCCAGGGGAGCTATCATCCCCAAGGCACTTCCTGTGCTCCCCCAAAAGCCTTCCTGAAGAGCCTTCTGCTTTTCATGTTAGAGCATGGTGATGGATGACTTTGACTTACTGACTGGACTTTACACAGTAGCCCTCTTAGTGGACGGACACTGAGTCTCAGTCCTGGGAGCACCCTCTTTGCGGACAGCTCCTTTGGGGGAAGGCATGCTGGTGCACTCGCTTGTGTCTCTACTGTTTAATGAGCACCTATAGGGGCAAGCTCTGCACCTGCCCGGTGGTGGCCATGATATCCGAGAGGTGCGGCGGTAGGAGATGGGGTAGGGGACTTTCTTCTCTCAAGATACATCTCAGCGCCCCGCCCCTCTGCAGCTCTGCGCTGGGGCCATCCGGCCTTGCTCTTCGAATTCTTGCTGGAGAAGAGGCTGATTTCTGGTAGCCCCATTTTTCTGAGAGAATCTAAACGCATCCAGGAGATTTCTGCCTAGCGCCTCCTACTGCCCCTCTCCTTTCATGGCAGGCAAGAGCTGGGGGTTGGGGGTGTGAGGGGGGGGAGTGTCGGGGAGACTGAGGAGACCTGGTAAACGTGCCACTACCGAATAAATGGTGATGGAGCAAAAAGGAGCTCAGCCTCTGCTCCAAGCAAACCCCAAATTCAGATGAAGGGCAATGTAGGATGGTAGCTCTGTGTGGCTCAGGGGGCCCTTGGGATCGGCTCCTCCTTTTACAGGAACAATCTTAGGGTCAGAGGAAGTGGGGAGGCTGCTTCAAAGCCAGCGGTGGACCTCGGAGGCCAGAGGATGGTGAGATCTGGAGCCGAGCACGAGGCTGCCCTAGGTATCTCTCGCCCTTGGGAAAATTGCCTTTTCATATGGTTGGGGGTGGACATTGCAATTTTTCTTTGAGGGTTAATTGTTTGGCTGACAGCACAGATAATTAGGAATGAGAATCCTGGAGAGAGGGTGACAGCACCATCTGCTGTGAATATGTTTCAGCCCCACCCCACAGGAGGGCCAGGACGCGCTGTTCCTGCACACACACACACACACACACACACACACACACACACACACACACACACAGCCGTCAGCAAAGACGTGGCTGTTCTACCGTTTGCTGTTAGTCCAGCACCAGGTGATCCGGTGACTGTGTCACCTGTGGGCCAGGATAGTGACCTTCCCCCCCCTGCACCTGTACACACACTGGGGCTCATTTAGCAAGTAGCACTAATACCAGGGGCTGATTTTTTGTTCCTTCCTGTGCTCTAATGTGTTGTGCCTGGTCCTATGCTGGCTGGAGGCAGGCATTCAGGGCTGTGCAAGCTACAGGGAGCTGTTATTGTTTGGGGGCATCTTCCTGCCTCAATCAGGATCTGCTACTGGCCCTGGCTGTCTAGCCTCGGGCCTGGGCTGCTTGCTCTAGAGTCAGGCTAGCCTTGGTTGTCATGGCCAGTAGAGCCACTTCAGAATCAAGCTGAGAAGCCATTGTTCGGAGTAGGAGACCTTTCTTCACATGGGCAGAATCCTATGGGGTTATCCTTCTCCTTTTTAGTTCTCATGAATAGATCACATATGTAGGAGAGCATATGGGTATCTACATGCCTTCAAAGGGAATAATAGTATCCATCTTGTTTTCCAAAGCAGCTCTATGTCCACCATGCTGCTTGCTGCTTTTGAAGAAGGTCCTCAGGTGCAGAGCTGTGGGGCGGTAGCTGGAGACTGGTAGTTATGTAGCACTTAGTCATGGCCAGTTCTCTTTGGGCCTGAGATGCTCCCGTTGCCTCAGTATCTCTCCAGCTCACTTTTCCTGCTTCTCCCCCTCACTCCTCTCTCTTTTCACTCTTCTTCTTAGATGTTCCTTTGGAGAAGAGACCAAAGGCACGGCTGTCTTATCTACTCCCTAACAAGACGAGTGGCCTCTGGCTTCCCTCCCACTCAGCCCTCATCCTCTGTGGATAACTTGACACTTAGATGAAATTAACCTAGCACAGGGATGCTTCCCAGAAAAAAAAATGATAAATGAAAGTTGGAAGTGCCGACCCTGACCTTCTCCAACTTACTGTGTGATGTTGGGCAATCATCTCAACCTCTCTGTGCTTCTGTTGCCTCATCTTTGGGATAACTCTTCACAGAACGACTGCAAAACAGGATGCAAAAGCAGTCTCTAGGGAGCAGTCGTTACATTCGTGGGATGTAAGCCACTGTCACCATCCTGCTCCAATAGTCCACGTAGGCTGGAGGGAAGACGTGTGCGCTTCGGTTCCTTTGCTCCCTGCTTCCTGTGCCTGGCGCTTCCTCTTCCGGAAGCTGGTGTCGGTCACCTGGGCTGCTGTTCTCCATTCACAGCCCCTTCTCAGCAGCTGTCCCACTGAGGCTGAGAGGACCCTGCGTGGATCTCAGCCATGTGGGTAGCAAGCTGGAGTCCAGGCCTGATGAGTGGGGCAGGGCTGCAGCCATTGTGGTCCCAGTGTCCAGAGCAGGTGGTGCAGCTGCAACTGGAGTCCTTCTGACTCCTTGCGGAATGTACCCCGTAGTCTTGGCCCTGACATGTCAGCGCTCAGTGGGACCCGTACCAGTGCCTTCGTCCCTTGTGCTGGGGGTGGAGGTGAGAGGGTGTCTCTCATTTCTTGTCTCGTCCTTGGAGTTAAAGGGCTGGAAGGACATTCATCATGGGTCACAGGTAGGGTGGTCTTCCTGGAACTCTCAGCCTCCATCAGCCCAAAGCCTTGCCCCAGAATTTGGCAAGTAGAGAAATGTCCTGTTCTCTGCCCCTCCCATTGGCAGAGTGAGAGCATCCATTTCCTTCCTCTCCCAGAACACTGGGACAGCTCAGGGGTCCTGTTGGTGCTCCGAATTGAAGCCTGAATGACAGTTTGCATGTGGATACCTGATTGAAAAGGTCTTTTAAGTGGATAGAATGAAGTATGCAGAGGTAAGAAAGAAATCAGGAATGATGGATGTGTGTGTGTGTGTGTGTGTGTGTGTGTGTGTGTGTGTGTGTGTCTACATGTACATGCATGCTTCATGTGCTGAGCACTGTCAGTGGGAACCCTACATGGTATAACCACCAGGCACTCTGGGATCTAATAGTAAAGAACAAAAAGAGGCCAGCTGGAAGATCCCAGAACAGTTCACGCCTGGACTTGTATGTCTGGGCCTAATTGTGATGGCGACCTCTGCTCTCCTTGCAGGTCCCCCCTGAAGAAGCTGGGAGCTAGAGTCTCCCCATCGCTGAGGGTTAGGCCAGCCGGAAGAGGACGAGAGAATGGCTTGGGGCTTACCCAGGGCTGAGCAGTGAGTCGCAGCTTCTTGGACCTGGAGCTCCGACTGGGAGGCTATACCGTTGGAGTGACTCAAGAGGAATTGATGCTCTGGCCTCCAGCGACATGTACATGGTGTAATGACAGGTAATGAACCTGAAGCTGGGCTATCCTTTATCAATGATATGGCAGGTAGGGGAATACATCAGCCTGTATTCCACACACAATGTCAGCCTCGAGAAGATAACTGTGCAAACAAAGCCCATGCAGCCTGATAAGATGATAGATGGACACCTCCGAGTCATTTGTTTTCACCCATGTGCTTGCTGAAGCCAGGTACCAGAAGATTTAGCATCAGCTGAGTTCACGTCCTAAGCCTTGTGGGAAGGCCTGGCACCATGGCTATGCACGTAGCGTATCTTATTTGAGGGATTCAGAGTACAAATCAAAGAGTCACTGTTGTCACGCAGGAAGCAGGGAGGTTGTGTCAGCAAGGAAATTGAGGTAGCAAAGGGCAAAGGAGCTCTTACATACCCGGGACACATGAGGGGTAGACCTGGAGCTTTGCACCTTGGGACCAGGTTTGGTTCAGATGCCTGGAGTTTGGGTGCCGTTTGGTATTGCTCATGAAAAATAGAAAAGCAGACTGTGCCCAGCTGTCCCTTCAAGGCAAGTGGGGGAAGGTTGAAAGTGCCTGGGAAGGTCCTGTGGAGGGGTGTAGCAGAGTCTAGCAGCTTTTTTTGGGTCTAGCAGTTAATCCCAGGCTTTAGCCAAGACAGGAAGCATCAGGCAGATCCCTAGGACTCAGAAGACATGGCCTCTTGAAACTGGAGGAACAAGGGGCTGATAGGGCTGGATATACCAGGACCGAACTGCTACTACTGGTTGTCTGGTCTGTACCGCATGCACCATGAGGGTGACACTCGGGCAGCCTCCCCCATGGGGAACAAAGAAGGCTGAGACAGAAGCAAAAATAGCTTGAAGTCTTGGGAAATGACCTGGGGCAATGGGAGAAAGGCCAATGGCTAACAGCAGGAGGCCCGAGAGGGTGTGGCAAATTCCATTAGCTCAGACTGAGTTGAGGTCTTGGTCAAAGCCAAGGGCTGGGGAGGAGCAGAGCATTAAGACTCCTGGGTGGCCTTGTTTTAAATCCGTCAGAAAGAATACATTGAAGGAATTTAGCAAGCTAAGCCCCTCTCTAGAAAATGCATAGGCTACAGGCCACAGGTAGGGGTGCCCCTGGACTCCTACCTACTGGAGGGAGTGGAAAGGAAAGGAGCTTGTGTACTTGGAGCACTGGGGCCTGGCTTCGCCTTGGGGCGGGGGAGGCAGCTCCTCCCGTTCTGGGTTAAACAGGAGCATCATGGTCCACATTCTTGCTCTGGGTGGAGCAGCTGATCTACACATTTCAGACTGGGCTGGGGACTGGCCAGGGCTGACCCTGAGAAGGGTGTTTCATGGGAGAAAAGTTGGGCCTGAGTAGAGGCAGCAGAGGTCCTGCCCTGCAGGGATGGGCTAGGATTCTGGTAGCATGCATTTTCAGGGATCACAGCTGCACCATACTGATTAACCAATATTTGCCAAGCACTTATTGTATTAGTTGCTTTTCAGTCGCTGAGACCAAGTAACTGACGGAAACAGCTTCAGATAGGAAGGTTTTAGTTTGGTTCGTGGCTTGAGGGGATGTAGTTCATCATGGCCTCAATGCTGCTTGTTATCGGTGTGAAAGAGGAAGCAGAGAGCTTGGACTGGAACCAGAGCTAGGGTGCATGCTGTATTTTAAAAATGGCCTGGCGGTGGCCTTGGCAGATGGAACCAAGGGGCACCTCGGAAAGTCATTCGCACCATGCAGGCGGTACCCACATGGAAAGTTTTATTACAGGGGAAGGGAGGGGAAGAAAGAGAAAACAGGAAGGGTCCGAGGAGAGGAGGAGAAGAAGAAGAGAAAGAGAAAAGGAAAGAAAAGGAAGGGAGGAGATGTACACTACCTCATGGGGGGGGTCTTAAAGAGGAGTTTAAATAAGATGACGATGTCAGGGCGCTGGACCAGCCAGAAGGCTAACAGTATAAACCCCAAACCATGCCACTCTGGCCCTACATCAGCTGGCCTCCTGTCTCAAAGGGTCTATAGCCTTACAAACAGCACTGCAGCCGGGCACAAAGCCCTCAAACACTTGAGCCTATGGAGGACATTGAACATTCAACTGTTGACACCTCTCAAGTTACAGGCACTGAAGCCAGAGCCTTAGAGGGCAAGATTAGTTAGGGTTTCCACTTCTCCAACAAAACACCATGCTAAAGGCAACTTGGGAAAGGAAGGGCTTATCTCATCATATAACACACACACACACACACACACACACACACACACACACTATCCCTTATCCAGGGAAGTCAGGGTAGGAACTCAAGGCAGGAACTTGGAGGCAGGAGCTGATGCAGAGGACATGGAAGGGTGCTGCTTACTGGCTTGCTCCTCTTGTCTGGCGTCTGGCTCAACCTGCTTTTTTTTTTTTTTTTTTTTTTTTTTTTTTGACACAGGGTTTCTCTGTGTAGCTTTGGTGCCTGTCCTGGATCTCACTCTGTAGACCAGGCTGGCCTCGAACTCACAGAGATCCACCCAGCTCAGCCTCCCAAGTGTGCCACTGCTGCCCAGCTCAACCTGCTTTCTTATACCCTCCAGGATCACAAGCCCAGGGGTGGCACCACCCACATCAATCACTAATTAAGAAAATGCCCCCCTCCCCGAGGCTTGCCTACATGCTAATGTGCTGGGAGCATTTGCTCACTTGAAGTTCCCCCTTCCCAAATGACCCTACCTTGTGTCAGATTGGCATCGTGGCAATGGGGCAGAGGAGATAGCGTAGAACCAGGTCCAGGCCTTAAGTATCTCCAGACATTGTCTTCCTATGAGGGAAACTTGGTCTTACTCGGGTGGCTCAGGAGAATTCAACAAATAGAATTTGCAAAGCATTTACCTGAGCATCTGTCCCCATAATAAGTCATCAATGCATTGAAATTATGTCATTATTGGGCTCTCATGGGGTAGCAGTGGGGTTTGGAGAAGTCCTAGATTCTACCTGTGGCTTCTGGTAGAGAACAGATTTACAAACCTGGCCATCAGAGGTGCTCCGGCCACAGGATGGGGGTCAAGGTAGAGCCTAGCACTCAGAATTGCTAAGCATGTTTTGAGTGCTGCGGCAGAAGCTGCGCTCAGAGAAAGACAGGAGTCAGGAGAGGCAGTCAGGGATGTCGGAGAAATGTTGAGCAGAGAGAACACGTTCAGAATTCTTGGAGAGTCTGCCTCCCTACATCCTACGTAGTTTCTCAGAAGGGGGCCACAGAAGCCAAGTTAGGTCTGGAGATTGGGACCAGCCATGGGTATAAGCCATGGTAGTCACTTTAAATTGGTTAGTAGCCATATTGGAAAATGGAAAAATTAGCTAGTGTCATTGATTATAGCAATGTGTTTCATTGAACTCAGTATGTCTAGACCGCTGTAACTGCAGCATGTAATCAATATACCATTACAAAGGAGATGTGTGTTAGTCTTCCTACAGAGACTTTGACATACTGGACACACTTTATACTTAATGGCCCATCTCAGTTAGGACTGGCCACATTTCAAGAACTCAGTGGCCATATGTGTCTGGTGGCTACTGGATTGCCCAAGATGATTGTAGAATCTAGAATCTCTTTCCAAGGAGCTGCTGAAGGCCAGGTGGGTCCAGAGCCAAACAAGAACAGAGTTTACTATTAGGTGGCTTTCTTACAAAAGATCTATAGTGTCTCTGGAGAAATTTGTGGAGGAGACAGAAGATTTTTTTTTAAGGTAGGGTCTATGTAGGCCTGTTTGGTCTCACTATGTAGCTGAAGATGACCTTAAATTCCTAATCCTCCTGCCTCTGCCTCCCAAGTTTAAGATTTTAGGTGTAAGCCACTATGCCTAGCTACAAGAAATGTCTCCAGTCACTTGCTCACTTGCTAACAAAGATGACTTGTGTTCTCTGGACCCAGCTTGGCTCCTGGTTCTCCAGATCGTTGACTCAAGTCTCTCCTGCGTGTGAGTTCGAGACTGACTTCAGGCAGTTTCTAAAATGCCCTAAAGCATTTAGAGCTTCACTGAGAGCAGAAGTAATCATTTCTATTATGCCGGGTAGCCACGAGGACTAAATAAAATGGCGAGTAATTGCTGTGTGACACTTGGTGTCAAGAAAGACTTCTTTTTTACTTTTGTGAATCAAATGGCAACAAATCTGAGTTCCTTTACGGGTTGAAGTTGGCAGACTTCCTAGCCGGCGTTTCTGCAGTTCTGCCTCTGCCCTTCCCCTGCATGAGAACCTTGGCACTTGGCGACTCAGGAAAATGAGGTTGGGGGTGGCCAGCCTTACAGACCTTGGGGAAGCTCCGGCCCCCAGTGGCTATCTGGAGCAGCCTGTGTCCATCCTCTCTAGGGTGTCACCACCCCCAGAGTGCACCCAACACAGTGAAGGCTGTCAGCCAGTGCGGGGGTCCAAGTCATCCTACTAGCTTGAGGTCCCACGCAGTGATCCATCAGTGAGAGTTTCCCATCAGTCTTTGCTCTTCCGCTGTAGTCTCAACCTTTGAACCAAGGACTCAACCCCTCCCTCCACAGCCATAAAGATGCAGCTCCTTAGGATAAGAAAGCCCATATTTCATTGTCAAAAAATATGGCCGCTCTCTCTGGGAAACGGGGGACAAGGTACACTTATTATTCCGTGGCTGTCATTGCAGTTGCCCCTGGCACCCAGCAAGCGCAGAAAGCAGTAATTGCCGTGTTTTTATTAACACAGTGTCCTACATGTGTTGCTGGAACTCCGCAAGGTCAAGTTGCCCTATGCACAGGCTCCATCCAAAGAATGCATTAAATAAAATTTGCCTTCTGGGGGTTCTCTGAGACTCACATGAGCTCCTGTGTAAGGAAGGCTTGTGTAGAAATTGTAAGTGTTTATGAGACTCTGGGTTCCTCCAAAGGTTGTCTGGCCTGAGAGCTGAGGTGAACCATCTGCCTTGATTCCATGTCCCTGATTTGGAAGATGTCTCTTCTCTACCTTCTATTATCAGGCTGTGCTTCAGGCCGTGTCCTCTCCGCAGAGTGCTCCTACCAGGGGCTCCACCTCCAGGGTGAGATCCTGTTAGTGGTGACTGGTGATTAACCTCTTTATTCCACACCCCCCACACACACCCCGCTCTGCTAGGGGGACTCTCTAGCCCGGTGGATTTGGATTCATTCAGATTATTGTGGTTGTTCACAATCTGGCCTTCTGTTCAGAGCAAGGCTGTGGATCTGGGGGAGCCCTGCAGGTCTTCCTGCCTCTCTAGTGTGGGCCTGGGGAGGACTGTAGAGGGAAGGGGCCTGTAGGCAGATTGGTGTCCTGCCTGGTGTGGAGCGGACAGGATCAGGGGGTGCAGGAAGGCAGAGTGGAAAGTAGCTGGGCATGGGCTGTAAGGGTGAGGCCTAAAGCAAATGGACACTTCCTAGGCCTCTGGCCCTGAACTGCATCTCTGGGTTGAGCACTCTGGACCATGTGGAGTGGAGTGAGGGGCCTCTGATGCTCCCTGTGGTGGCATTTGTGTTATTTTAGAATAGAGATCCTCTACTGCATCCCAGCAGGTGCCTGCTTCCTGCTGCTGTGCTTGATGGGTCCCCAGCTTTTGAGTTGTTAAGAATCTTCTAAAACCTGCGTCGTCGTCGTTGTGGCTTATGGTCTGTTTTAGATGGTAGTGTGGCATACTTGGGTGGCAGTGTGTGAGGGAGGGTGTCACAGAATCCAGCACATGCAGACAGGAGTGTTAGCCTGACTCTTCTTAGTTGACTGTGTGGCCCTGTGCACATCTCTGAACCTGCCCTCGTTGTGACATCCCTCGCCATTAAGCAAGCGGATGTGAGGAAGTGTGGAGCTGTGATTTCACCCCGAGTCGAGGTGCACCTACATCTTGAAAGAAAGGGGTTCACTGATGGGTCTCCTGGCCCAAGGCTGGTGAGAACTGTGGTGACCCCCTTTCCACGCTGGATCTCCAGTGCACTGCTCGCTGCAAAATCGATTGGTGGTGCTTCCTGGGGACCCACGGGGAGCAGCTACCCGCGTGTTACCTCAGGCTTTGCAAAAGGGAGAGGCAGAAGGCCACATTGCCCTTGACTGACAACCTTCACACATGTACTTAACAATTTTAATTTTTCATGATTCTTCTGATAAAAATAGTGCCCAACTAAAAACAAAAACATTTGTATTTTCCATCTTCTTAATTAGTTTCTAATTTGGGGGTTCTTATTAGCTTAAAAATCATCTCACTGAAATGGCCCTCAGATGAGGAAAGAAACATGCAATGCACAATCAATTCCAGAGAGATCTTCCTATTTAATTATGCTGATTGGCGCACTAGAGACCCCCGCAATATGAGCCTCTCAGAATAAGCTTGATTTGTGCTATTTGGTTTTTAAAATTTTGGGGATGCATATTTATCATGTTCAACCCCGTGTTGTTCTCCTTGAGATTCTGACTTATCTTTTGAAAGTGGGAAGAAGATCCTTAGGGACTTCAGCTTGGACTTCCTCCATGGCCTCCCTTAGGAAGGCCTAGCCTGCTGGGAGCACCAGGTCTCCCATTTGTCTGGCAGTCGAGAGGCAGGCTGGGGAAGAGTGGGCTGGTAGAACTGTGGAGCTGCATGGTGGAGGAAGGCTTCCATAAAATCATTTAAAAGGGCCAATCCTGATGGGCGGTGGTGGCGCACGCCTTTAATCCCAGCACTCCGGAGGCAGAACCAGGCGATTCTCTGTGAGTTCGAGGCCAGCCTGGTCTACAGAGCGAGCTCCAGGATAGGCTCCAAAACTACACAGAGAAACCGGGTCTTGAAAAACTAAAACAAAAACAAAAACAAAAACAAAAACAAGGCCAATCCTGCATCAAAGATGTTTCCAGAACAAAATTCTAGAATGTACCTTCTTCACAGACACTAGGGGACACCAGTTGATCAAAGAGAGTTGTCTCTCACTTCCATACCCATGGGCCAGTGTCAGCTTTACTGAAAATTGGGTAGCTAGATACACTGAGAAAGGGACTATAGTATTACCCAGGTATTAAAAATAAATCTTGAAAGAAAGAATCGGAGAGATGTCCCACCAGGGTCCAGAGCTCTTGTGTGTACCCACAGCTTTCGAGCAAATGCTCAGACGTTCTGGGCCTCAGTCTTCCCATCGGTAAAATGAGTTTCAGATCATCTGCTCCATACCTCACAAGAATGACTTCGTACAGTAAAAAGCCCAGCTTAAAGGGTGAGTTGTGAGTCTATTTGGTGCCGATTCCTGAAGACTTCCATCTGCACATAGTTGCTTGCATGCTTGCACTGCCTGGCTCCGTGATGGAGTGCCATCCCACATCATGTATTAGGCCCTGTGTGCCGGCTGCCATCCAATACAACCCAGAGGATGGTCATCAGTAGGTGCTACCATGTAAGACAGTAAGATAAATTCCCTGCTTTTGGAGAGCTCATGGTGGAGGTAGGCCTGCCATAGAATCAGTGGTAGACCTAGAAAAACCACTCTGATGTGGATAAATAAACGGTCCTGATTCAGAGCAAGTTGATAGCGCTCTTAGCTAGGATGGTCTGTGATGGTCACTTGGATGGGTGACACTGACTGGGAGTCACATGCTATTTCTGATAAGGATATCTCAGTTGTAGTACCACTCCTACCTCTTGCCTTGACACCCCCACTCCCATCCCCATCCCCCCACCCCATCCCGCAGCCCAATTTATAAAGTTTGCGTGCATTCCTGCATGACAGGACTTGGGCACCCAAGCCCTCCCTGTGCAGAGTACGGTTGATGGTCTCTGCCTGGCCCTGCCAGCCTCTCCCATCATTCCCCCCCCCCAAACTCTGTCTCCACCAGTTTCCCAATAGGGTCTAGGATTAAACATCCATCCACACTGCATCACTTCTGCCCTCTCTTTAAGCCATGGACATAGAGCAATGTAGTGTGACTTGGACACTCAGCATCATCAAGCTACTCTTTAAGTGCCCGCAGACCACTCAAAGACAAAATCACTCAGGAGCAGGGTAGCATTGGTTTAAGTAGAAAAGGAAAGTAGGTGAGGCGCTCAGGAAGTGGGTTTGATTTCCTGGGTACAGAGAGCTGCCTGGCACATGGATTCCTCTGGCTCACGGAGTCACTAGCACTGGCCATTTCCAAACCCATGGTATCCTTTCATTTGTATGGCAGAAATGAAAGCAAAGGCTGTGGAGAAAGCCATGCCAAGGTGGGTATGCAGCAAGGTGGAGCCAGCACCCTGGCCTATGCCTGGATTTACAGACCTGCCCTTGGTAGTCCTGCACGGACAAATCTTAGCTCATGAGCATCTGGGGACGGTTGTCAGTACTGATGTTTTGGGATGAGACCTTCGCAGCATCTGGCCCAAAGTTAGACCCACTTGTGAACCTACCAGAAACCAGAGAGCATGTGTGTTCTCAAGTGTGATATGGGGGGCCGTGTCTCCCTTCTGGCATTGTGGTGGTGACCAAGCTCTTGGTTTCAGGGCCCTCAGCCACATTCAGTCTTTGCTTCTTCCATTTCTGCCACCCAGAGACACAAGCCACCCTGGACCTCAGTTTCCATCCCTGGGAACAGGAAGGAATGGCACCCTTTGACTGTTTAAGAGATTAGACAATGGACAGTGTATACTCAGGCTCTTCATGGAGTATGAAGAATCAGTCAAACATTGAACAACAGCTGCATGTACATTTGTCTATGCACCCCCCACCCCCACCCCAGAAACTGCACCTAAAAGACAAAAGCTCAGAGTAGCAAATATGTGTCTGCCCACATCGTTGGCAGGTGGGAGAGACATTAGCAACTAGGTTCCTGGCCTAGCAGCCCCACCCTGTCTGTCCCCAGTGTGGCATGGAAGAGCTGGAGCCTTGCTCTGCTTTTCCAACTGAGCAAGTTGCATAACCAACTTAAGAATAAAGGTAAAATGCCAATAGCGCACACAGGATCTAATACGATGTAGAGTGAAATCTTCCCAAGTTGCTAAGACATGATTGACAAGTTAACAATATTTGTTAATTGATTCATGAGCAACCTGCCTTTCCAGCTGACTGATTATTCTGTTAGAGAGACACTCCTTGAGGAAGCTTCCCTGGCTCCCTGCCACCTTTGGAGGCAGTGGTCTCCCCACCCTTTGGATAATGTCAGATGGCTTTCTGGGGCTGACACTAGCCATGCACTGACCCACTTACTGCAATGAGATTTGTGACTCAGCACACACTTCAGGCTGTGATTGGCAGTTAATGGTTCCTCTTTAAGTGAACACTTGTCTGGAATCTTCCATCAGTCAATGGTTGACGTTTAGGACGGAAGCAGTAGTGTTGACTTGGCAGTTGTGGATGAGCTCTGGAGTACCAAATCTAGCTGCTTGCTTTTTCTTTTCCTTTACTCTGTCCATCTTTTTTCCCTCCCTCCCTGTGCTGGCTAGTTTTACATCAACTTGACACATGCGAGAGTCATTGAAGAGGGCAATTGAGAAAATGCCCCCACCAGATTGGCCTGAGAGCAAGTCAGTAAGCAGCATTCTTCATGGCATCTGCTTCAGTTCCTGCCTCCAGGTTCCTGCCTTGAGCTCCTGCCCTGACTTCCCTTCATGCTAGACTATAACTCAAAGCTGAAATAAACCCTTTTCTCCCCAAGTTGCTTTTGGTTATGTTGTTTTATTACAGCAATAGAAACCCTAACAAAGACACTCCCTCCCTTCCTTGTTTCCTTACTGTGGTAGTTGGAATGTAATTGGCCCCCATAAGCTCACTCCCTAGTGGCACTATTAGGAGGTGTGGCCTTGTTGGAGGAAGCATGTCACTGTGAGGGCAGGCTTTGAGGTCTCTTTTGCTCAAGGTTTGCTCAGTGTGACCCTCAGACCATTTCCTGCTGTCTGTTGATGGAGGACCCTCAGCTACTTCTCTAGTACCGCATCTGCCTGCATGCTGCCATGCCTCACCTTGATCATAATGGACTGAACCTCTGAACTGTACCCCAATTAAATGTTTTCCTTTATAAGAATTACAGCAGTCATGGTGTCTCTTCACAGCAATAAAAACCCTGACTAAGACAGAAGTTGGTACCAGGGACTGGGGTATTGCTATGATTGGCCTGGCCATGGTTTTGTTTGGAGGAATTCGAACTTTTGTGCTTTGTGTTAGGAAAGCAGTGGAATGCTTTAAGCACTGTTTAATGGGCCATACCAGTAGGAGCATGGAAGACAGAGGTGCTCAGAGTTCTTTGAACTGTTGTCGGGGGCTGGCTCAGGAGGTTTCAGAGGAGAGGAACTTACATTCAAACTGCTACACTTACCTACTCTGTCCCCAACATTCTTCTATCTCTTTCTTTTTTATTGAGTTAGAAAAGAAATCCAACATCATGACCCTATTTGAAGGCCACAGGGAGTAAGGGTACAAGCACAGGGCTGTGACTCTGCAGAAAGTTCTCAGCCCCACTCACTGTAGGGTGCCAAGGAAGGCAGTCACAGACTCCCACTGGACTTCAGGCCCTCTCAGATGGGTTGGAAAAGGAGTTTCTCTTAAGCGTCCGACTGAAGGCCAACCCACAAGTGTGTAGAAAGCCTCTGTCAGTGAGGAATATCTTTGCTCTTGTTACAGAAGTAACTTGCATACATAGAAGAAATTAAAAACCACACAGTGACATTTAACTGAGTGAAGGAACTTGCATCCCTCCATAATCACCAAAGGTGATTTGGGGATTACTATTTGATTTATATCCATATAAATCTGTTTTGGTATCTGTATCACAGGTCTAGAAAATAGTTCCATATTAAGCAAATGTGAGATCTAGCTGTATACTACATAACTTGTATTTTTGCTTGATACTTATTTTAAAAACTGCTTACACACCTTACTCTAATTCTTTATAATGAGGCTTTCTATAACTGGATATAATTTATTAATAGGGTAGGATTAATTTAGCTCCTTGATGGACGTCTGGGTGATACGTTAGGTTCTAAGATCTCTGTTTGGCTCTTTTCCTACCCTGGAGGATCAAAGAAGAGGCTGGGGGATGGGGGATACCTCCATCCTTAGGAGAAGCCTCCACTCGCTCACCTTTCCAGATCCTTCTCAGGCAAGCATAGTGCTGAGCATGTATAAGCACTTGGTGCCACGTCAAGGCCAGTTGGAGACTGGGGATGCAGTGAGGAGGCCCTGGGCAGGGAAGCAGCAGTGTGGGTGGAATGTATTGGGCAGGGGGGCTCTGAGAATGTAAACACTTGCTTCGTGTATTTGGGGTGCTCCTAGAGCCAGTGCCAGGAGCTAGGCAAGCCAGATGTGGTCATGAGCAGATGTAGGCACAGCCCGATAGAGAAGTACAGGCCTGAAGCTGTGTGGGCCCCAGGTCAGTGAGCCTTTCTGGTCCTTCCAGAGAGGGGCAGGGAGACAAGGTCACCACGGATAAGCTGAGCACACAGCAGCACCCCCCAGCTCCCTGTGATCACTAACCTTGTTCTGCATCAATGTGAGGACGAGTCCCCTGGCAGGACACTGTTAACACCCATGCTCCCAAGAAGACAGGAGGGAGAAAGTTGTGGCTTTTCCACCTGCAGTAATTTTCTGTCTCCTCGTGTTTAATTGAGTTAGAGTTCAAAATCAAAATGCTGGACCAGGCATGGCAGTGCCATGTGTGATCGATCCCAGCACTGGGAAGGCAGAAGCTGGAACGTGGTGAGTTTGAGGCCAGCCTGGGCCACATAGTAAGACCATGTTTTAAACGGAGCATTTTAAACCACACATCAGAAATGTTGTACTGCCCAAAGGTGTACAGGCACCTCCTTACCTCAGTTTCTTTTTACCTCATCCCTGTCCCTGCAGCTGCTGCAGGTTACCATTGGTGCTGCATTGTGGCTGACCCCTCTAGTGCCTCCTTGTGCTATTAGAATGTAGAAATCTGAATGCATAGTCCTAGTTTTCATTTTTCCATAGAGAATATAGCCTATTGAATACTCCATAGAGTATGTTGATTTTTATTTCCTGAACTATATGCCCTGGGACTCTCTCCACATTAGTATACATAGTATTTCTTTAGACTCTCGGTGTAGTACACATAGTATTTCTTTAGACCCTCTGTGTAGTACACATAGTATTTCTTTAGACCCTCTGTGTAGTATCCCATAGTATGCATGCACCATATTTGTCCGTCATGTCCTGTTTTCTTTTCTTTTTGCTATTGAAAACAGTTATTTGTTGCATCTGATATCCGTCTGAACTGTTTGTTTGTGTACATTTAATTACAAAGCGGCCTAAGTCCTTGCTAGAAGTAGGTAGAGTATACATTATCTATGAACATGTTAAGTGAATGATAAGTCTGATGCCACTGTCTCCACCTGGGCCTTGCCTGTGTGTCCTGGCACCTGGGCGGCAGAGTGCTTTCTGCTCAAGCCTTGATTCTGTGTGCACACTCCCTCACGTGTGGCCACATGCATTTGGCTGCAGACTGTGAAGCCCTGTCCTCACCAGTACATGAAGAAGGGATGTTTCACACACGCTTCACATTAGCCCTATGATTGAGCTTCTGCGTGAATAAGAATCAATGCAGCAGCCAACTGCCAGCCGAGCCCATTTGGAGTGGATTTAGAGTGGAATCTGCAGCCCCACCTTTGACTGCCACCCTGTCAGATGCCGTGTGGTAATTGTAGCAACGGCTTACATTTTTCTTGTGCAGCCCTTCCTAGGACTGTGGGCCTGGGCCTGGGCCACGGTGGGCCTTTCCCGTTCAGGGGGTGTCTGAGTCTCTCAGTGAGTTTCTTCCTGGTCGGTTAGTAGGTCATCAGCCAGTAGAGCAATCGGTCCTGTAGCCCCCATGCCGTTCTATAGAGCTTCCTGCAAGCTCTGTGTCCTCGTGGGGAACTCAGTATAGTCGCACATCTGAACCTGACTCTTGCGGCAAACCGCAAGGCCCCTCCAGCTTTAGCACACCCCACCCATCCCCTGCACCCTCTCTCTCTCTAGTCAGTAAGTGCTTCTGGAGGCTGCACTATTTTTCAGACCTCACGTCTTCATGACATCCAGACTGGCACCCCTTTCTCCAGTCACCGGCAGGCTTTCATCCTACGAACCATGCTCGGTGTGCTTTCCCAGTAGAGATACTAGGGCCCTGCTGCCTTTATCTGGAGGTGGAGATGCTAGGGCCCTGCTGCCTTTAGGTGGAGGTGGAGATGCTAGGGCCCTGCTGCCTTTATCTGGAGGTGGAGGATGTCACCAGGGCTCACCAGCTCTGGCTTCTCGACCAGCCTCTCCTCTAACCCTCTTCTTTTTGGCTTCTAGAACAGCAGTTCTTCCTGGGGGTGTGAGTGCTCTGCTCTTTCTGGGCAGTGACATCATTCCTTCTGCAGGTTAACCCTGGCCCACCATAGAAAACAAGACCAGCTTTTGCTTCCCTAGATATCGGCTTTATGTTAGGCCCTACTGAATGAATTTCAGCATTATCATATTACTTAGGCCATTTGGACTTCTGTAACAAGATGCCAAAATAGTAGGTTTTGTTGTATTCTTTCAGTACTTGTGTGTGTGTGTGTGTGTGTGTGCGTGTGTGTGTGCATGTGCGTGTGCGTGTGTGCGTGTGTGCGTGCGTGCGTGCGTGCGTGTGTGTGTGTGTGTGTGTGTGTGTGTTAAAGCACAGAGATTTGAATGTGTGCCTGTGTTTTTTCTATTTTTACTTTATCATGTATAACATAGCCTTCTCCTATTGGGCCAGGCCTGGGGCTCACACCTGTAATCCTAGCACTTGAGGGTCAGGAAGGAGGCCTGCTGCCAGGTCCAGGCTAGCCTCTTTTATATAAGTTCCGTGTCAGCCTGGGCTGCACACAGAGAGAGACCTGATTCCCAAAACCAACCAAATCAAAAGCCAAGTAGCCTACCGTGTCCGCCACTCTGCGGCTTACTTCATCTTCTTGTCTAGATATCCTGGAAATCTCATCATATTAAAACATACCTTTGCCTCATAAACCACGGGAACTCTGCTCACAGTCTGAAGGGTGAGCGGTCCAAAGTCAAGGAGCCAGCAGGTTAGGTGTCCACTTCCTCCACAGGCAGCCCCTCTGGCTGTATATCTACCCCCCCCCCGCCCCTGGCAGCTCAATGGAGCCTTCTGTGAGGGCACTTGTCCCATGCACAAGGACCCTCATGACAGAATCACCCCCAGAGTTCTCATCTCCTAATACCATTACTTAGGGCTAGGATTTCAGTGTATGACTTATGAGGGGGCACAGACCTACAGACCATAGTATCCTGGCTTTTAATAAATATCTCAAAGGCTGTTTACCGTCTCCCCTCACTAGAATGCAAACACCATGTCCCTTTGGCAGCTGGACCCCAGATTTCCTGTACAGAGCCTGAATGTGGCAGGAGGAAGCAAGTATGGGCAAGCTGTGTCCTGAAGAGCAGGGATTACAGCTCCCCAGTGAGGATCCCCATCACAGCAGCAACATGAAAAGAATGGAGAAGTCCTGGGACAGCGGAGAATTTCAGAGGCGGGGCTTGACTTCTAGGGCAGGAGAACAGACCCTGTGGGTTAGTCCATGGGCTCTGGAGCCAGCTTGCCTCTTTCTGCCCACGTGATCCTGACTGCCTACCTTCTTGAAGCCCGCTTCTCTGTCTGAGAAACGGGGCCAGTTCCTCCCTTTTCTCAAGGAAGGCTGAGAATGGAGGACGTTAGCCCAGGCAAAGCGCTTAGCACCATGCTAGCTCCGAGAGCCAGACAGTGAGTCCCGAGAGGGTGACTTCCTGCCACAGCCACACAGAGCTTGGTCTTCCATCCTTGCCAGCCACTGAGCCCTCAGCAGGGAAAACAGCCCTTGCCCTCCGGCCATTTCCAGTCACGTGGCTACAGCACAGTGCTGATCAGCCAAGGCCAAGTGCCTACCCTCCTCTAGGGAACATGTGATAGCGGCAGACATTTTTCCAGGTGTCAGGGACCTACGGAGGGGGTGATATTGGCGTGGAGCAGAGGCGCTTCCGAGCATCCTCCCACGCATTAGATACCCCCCCCCCACACACACACAGTGACACCCAAACTGCCAGCGGGGGCTGAAGTCGAGCGGCTTTGCCGAGGGTTTAGAGGGGGCCTCCGGGTGAATGAAGTACACTGGAAACTAACCCAGTGGAGGGCAGGGTGGTCTTTGCCCACACAGGAGAGAACGTTCTCTCCTGTTTACAGCTCAGAGATGGAAATGTGGACAAGCGAGGGTGTGAAAGGGAGCAAGGAGATGCTCTAACGGGGGGCAGTCTAAGCAGATGGGGTGTTCTGGGCAACAAGAAGCATTCCTTTGAGTGACATCTTTGACGCCGGGATGCCCCGCCCACTCCTGATCCAGGGGGCCTTTAAAGATGGAGGGGGCGGCAGAAGCAGAGGTGCTGTTCCTCACAGGGCCAGATAGATCCATGTGTGTGTGCAGCCCAGCTGCAGCGGCTCTTCCAGCGAGCATCCGACTACTATCGCTGCCCTTGGGAGGTGTGAGGACTCTGGGTAAGGTGTAAATCACACTCCATCCAGCTTCTCCACCCCCGGCCCAGCACCATTTGCACCTAGAAAAACGTCTAATAAAATGCATTCCAAGTCCCACTCCTAAAGGAGCAAGGGCCGGGAGGAGCTGGGGCTGGGAGTCAGACCGGTGTAGCCCTGATTATGTGAAGCTGAGCCTCAGGGCTTTGCGGGCCTCCGAAGATGCTCTCGGGGCCTCTGGAAGCAGTGGTTACTAGGTGTATCTAAACCTGTCTGTAAGCCTGTAGGACGGCCCTGCAGAGTCTCTGGGTCCTACCTATGGTGTGGGTTAGGTGGCACATATTCTGCCAGGCACCTCCTACCTGCACAAGTGCAGTTAGATCAGCTAGCGCTCACAGATCCTGCGGGCAGATAGGCTGCCCTTCGGTGGCAAAGACTACTCAGAGTGTTGCTTGGGAGAGCAGGTGGCTAGAGAGAGGCCTGAGACGTGTGCACCACGACTGGCAGAGACAGGACACTCGAGCAGGCCATGTGAGCTGGGGTCCTCAGGCCTGCCTGCACACTAGAATCACCTGCGGTCTTTAAACAAACTCCAATGCCAGCCTGGTCCACGGACCTATTCCAGATGGCCCTGGCAGCAGAGGTCTCTTCATTTCTGCTGGGGCTGTCAGTGAGAGTCATGGAAACCTGATTGAAAGTCTCCCTGGACTCCAGCATGTCGGGCAGGTGCTTGGCTGCAACGAGGACCCCTGGGAACAATTGGAGCTTGGGGGTGGGGGGAACCCAGGGGCTCACAGACCTGGGCAGGGAAGACTTGTCATCCCTCTGGATGCACAGATAGCCAGCATCTCTGGTCAGACTAGCCACGGGCACACACGGGATGTAGCACTACTCAAATGTGGCGGCCAGTGAACCTAGGGTCTGAGGCACGGTGCCAGCTGTCAGCACGCTTCCTGCACTTGTCAGGGGGCCCTTCAGGGTGGCATGGGACAGGGGAGGATGCAGAAGGTGCCTGCTGGAGTTGTTCTGATGCCAAGTGGGTAACTTTCCTTTTGTAGTTATTTAGATGGACTTTACTTTGGGGGGGGGGTCTTCACTGAAACTGCTGGAGAGGGGCAGTGCATTGCAATGACATCCAGGGCTCTCCAGCTGACTGTCACCTTTCACCTGGATTATTTCAGTCCCTAGGTTGGCATCTCGGCCTGTGCTGCAGCTTTCCTTCCCCAAGGCAGTAACCAGCTGTGCCTATGAGAACTCCAGTGGCTGCCACTCTGTCACTCAGTAGAAGCCAGATGCCTTGGTTCTGACCCCATCTTCCCTCCTGACCCATCTACCTACTTCCCTCGTTCACTCTACTGCTGTGCACAGACTGCCTCTGGTCCTCCAGCTCCTGTCCCAGGAGCCTCTGGTCCTCCAGCTCCTGCCCCAGGAGCCTCTGGTCCTCCAGCTCCTGTCCCAGAGGCCTCTGCCATGTCTTCCTGTATTTGGAGCGTGGCCCAGAAATCTGTATAACCCCTCCTTTCCTTCCTTACCTCACGTCTTGGCTTGAATAGCACGTTTCTGGTGATGCCTGCCTTGGCTGTTTGCTCCTGTCTCTAAAACTGTCTTCATTTCTCTAAATAACATTACGTACCAACAGTTTTGTTTGTCCTCCTATGCTAGCATGTGAGCCCCAGGAAGGAGGTGTGTGTGTGTGTGTGTGTGTGTGTGTGTGTGTGTGTGTGTGTGTCGATGAGTGTCCACAGTGCACATGTGGAGGTCAGAGGACACCTTTGCTCTGATAGGCTGGGGGCTCAGCCTGAGACCTTGGGCCTGGCTGCCCGGGGAGGGACCAGGCAGGCACCTGTGTCCTTGGCCCATGGGAAGAAGGCTCTGCCTTAGAGAGTTTGTCTCCCTCCACATCAGGGCACAGGGACTACAGGGCCTCAGTAGAGCCGCACCTGTGGCACATGTTGCCCATCCTGAACAAGGGCTGAACCTTTGGAGGAGCAGCTATTGGCTGGCCTTTCCTGGCCCTGCAGCACCCCTTTCGGGGAGGGTAAGATTTTTCCTTTTCTTAATTTTAGAGACAAATAGAAACGACAGAGAGATGGAGAGCTGGACACAAGGTTGGTTAAACTCTTGATGTCGTCCCTAGAGCAAAGGAACCTGCCCAGGGGAAGGAGATGTCTACGCAGCAGGGTCCCAGTCAGACAAACAAATGAACGCTGGCAGCCTTACTCCCAAGCCCAGGGTCGGGCTTGCTTGGGCCAGGCTGAAGCAGAGGGAGGGTGAGTCTACTATTCCAGTCTGAGACCTGTCTGACTGCCACCCCTGTGTCTGTCTGTCCAAGACTCGCAGCAGAGAGGTCCAAAGAGCTTCTCCAGAAGCCAGCTGCCTGAAGACCAAGCGGGTGAGCAGGTCTCCAACAGAGATGAGTCATCTGGGGGAGGTGGGCAGGGCTGGGTTCACGCAGGCCAGGGAAGGGGCTCCAGATCAATCTGGTAGGAGGGGTAGAAGAAGGGAAGCTTCCATCAGCAGAGGGTGGCAGACATCGGAAGACAAGTAGTTGAGTTTCCACTGTTGGCCAGAAGTCCACCTTCTCCCTTCAGTTTCTCCTAAATGTCTGCGGGCCTGGAAGCCTTGCAGTTGAGTATGTGCATGTCTGTGTATGCCTGTGTATGCCTGTGTGTATGCCCCCCTCTCTGTGTTTATATGTGTGGGTGTGTGGGTGTGTGTGCGTGTGTACGCATGCACAGTGATTAAGGGACTGAAGTCCTTTGCGAGTGTTTGTGCACTGAAATGTGACTCCCTGAGGCAAATGGTGAGAAGACAGACAGGGAGTCCTTCGACATGGGAAAGGCTTGCCCTGGTGGCCTCCATTGTTCTTAAGCCCTAATCTACCTGGGTCAGTGGCATCAGAATGACTAGGGAATGACTCAGGAAGTTGGATGTTTCCATGTCCCTGGATTGAGAGCCACCAACTTTCACCTCAGTGGCTGCCAGAACTGGAACACTGACTGGTACCACTAACACTGTGATGTCCCAGGCAGGATTCACTGAGGTGTATGCATGGAACACCATGCATCTATGTGCTTGAAGACAAGTTCTGTACCTGGCATCTTCTAGGTAGGACAGCAGGGCCTGGGGGCAGGAGACACTTAGAACATTTGAGGAGATCTCTCATTTCTGGAATTAGCTCTGTGTCAGGATGGTCAAGGGTCCTGGGTCAAAAAACTAGGCACTGTCCTGTACCAGATTGAGGTCTGGAACAAGCTGAGTACAAGATGACAGTCCTCTTCATTCAAGACCCTGGCCTCAGTGTGACATCCAGCTGGTGACAATGGCTTTGGCCAAACTCCCTAGAAAGGCTGCATCTGTAGAATGTCTCTGAGATATGGACTGAACACATTCACATTTATTTCACCCAAATCTCACAGAAACCAGATGTAATAAGTAGACTTATTCATGTTTTTATAGACGGAGAAACTAGGGTCCAGGGAGGTCTGCCATCTTGCTTAA
Source organism: Peromyscus leucopus (assembly GCF_004664715.2). NCBI lineage: Eukaryota > Metazoa > Chordata > Mammalia > Rodentia > Cricetidae > Peromyscus > Peromyscus leucopus. The sequence continues at coordinate 63,539,245 of NC_051079.1, forward strand.
GGTCACACAGGGACCCAATCTTCTGATATTTTAAAAACCCTTCACACCCCTGATGTCTTCTGCAGAAGGGAGTCTGGGGTCCCTCTTCCTAAGACCCCACTTGAAGAGAAGGTACATTTTATTCAAACTCTCTCTCTCTCTCTCTCTCTCTCTCTCTCTCTCTCTCTCTCTCTCTCTCTCTCTCCTGTCAATATGTGTGTGTGGGGGGGTTAATGTGTGAAAGTGTGGGTATACGCCGCCAGCCACAGCGCTTTCTCTTCAGCCCTCTTTTTCTTTTTTTAAACACGCTCTCATATATCCTAGACTGCTCTTGATATCACTATGTAGCTGGTGATGACCTTGAATTTGAATTCCTGATCCTGCTGCCTCCACCCCTCCCTTAATCTCTACCTACCTACCTACACACACACACACACACACACACACACACACACACACACACACACACACACACACACACACTGTCCCCAGTGCTGCTATTAAAGGTGTGTGCCACAGCTTCCGGTTTATGCAGTGCTGGAGGTGAGCCAGAGCTCTGTGCATGCTACCCAAGCCTTCTACCCACACAGCTCCGTCCCTAGTCTCTGTTTGTTTTCCCTCCTAGCCTGTTGGTGTTTTGTGAAGATTTTTAGTAACATTCTTTTGAAAATACTTCTTCTATACCATCTGCAAGAGAGGGAAAGAATGAGTGGGGGAGTGTTCTGCAGAGGCCCAGCAGGCAGTGTGCGCTTCTGGGAAGGGAGTTGTCTGGGTGGGAAAATACAGAGCCTTGGCCAGGGTGAATCTGGCTGATCCGGCCAACTCTCTTGCACTAGAGGGTAAGAAGTTCAGGGGTGTGAGAATGGGGTGTTGCTTGGTGAGGGCTGGTCTGTGGCCTCCAGTGCGTAAGTGGACCCCAAAGTCTGTTCTTCATACGTAGGGCTGCCCCTAGGTCAGTATATCTCTTTTCATTTTGGGTTCCACTGTGGCCCGCACATGAAGCTAGGTCAGACCCTGGAGGTCATCTATCTGCAGACTGCACAGCTAATAAGACAGGGTCTAACCCTGTAGCCCTCCCGCTCTGACAGGGTGATGGGTTTGGGGGCCACCCCCCTTACTTCCCACTCTGCCCCAAATTGAGGAAACTGAGGCCCTAGATAGGAAGTAGATTTAATGTTCCCCAGGCTAGTGGGTGCAGACTGTTAAGTCCTGAGTGGAGCACCAGATCAGTGAAATTCACATTTGAACAGGATTGGTGGAGGGGAGGAGAAGAAAGAAAGATGACCTGGGTGTCACACACTCCTGTGTGTCACACACTCCTGTGGGGTGGTTGAACTCCACTTCACTGAGAAGCGAGACCCATGAGCCCTGTGTTTCACTCTCCTCTGGGGTCACAGAGGACTTTGGTGACTTTCCCGTGTCCAGTTGGGGTTTTGAATTTTCAGAAGTCCCGAAGTCCTGTGAGTCTAACTGAGACTCCCACACCAGTCTACCCAGGCAAGGTTCTAAATGTTGCCAGCAACCGGGGCTTCCCTCCAGGTGAGCGCCCATCGCACGCTCTAGTCAGAGGTGTCCCCACTCTACTGGTCTCTGAAATCACACGCATCATGCCCCGCTTTAATTGGCAGTCTTGAAGACATTCCCCAGGCAGATCCAGGCAGGCTTTGACAGGCAAGAAGAGCCCAGGAGAGCGCTACTGTGCCCAGGGTCACCAGACCCTCCATCAGCGACTCCTTTCATCCCAGGGGGCTGTGTGGACTGGTGAGAAGGGGGAGCGGAGGGGACTCCAGCCCATTAACAACAGCTCAGCTCTCCCCTGCTTGTCCCACACAATGCCTGCTGCCTTCCTGTGAAGTCCTTGGAAAATGGCTCATTAAGAGTGAAAGCCAAGGGCAGGGCAGGCACCTCAGGTGGTCTGCTGCATGCACCCTGCTCCTAGCTGTCTGTCTCTGGGAGATGGGGCCAGTCTGGTCGGGAGTGCCTTTTGGCTCCCCTTCTCTCATTTCCAAGGAAGCTCGTTGGCGGCGGGGGATACCTTCCAGAAGGGCCAGGGTTTAGCCCTGATGGAAAACCCGGCTCTCCTGTACCAGCTGCCTCCTGATTTCCTGCCTGCCCTAGTCTAGCAGCTGTTGGCACACCTGGCTGTGATTTGCAGCCACCACACCTTCTTGTCTCCCTGGGGCTCCCCTGTGACTTTGTTCCTCCACTGGTGCTCACAGGCAGAGCCCCAGATGCAACAGGATCTCCAGTTACACTTGAATTCCAGGTGAGCCACACGGAAGAGTTGGTGTGGTCATGGCACACTTACTGCACAGGACACATGTATACTAAGAACCAGTGTGTCTTTTAGCTGAAATTCAAATGACACTGGATGTCTTGCATCTTTGTCCATTAAACCTATCAGCCCGATTTACAGAGAAATCTCTCTGTGACAGAGTTGAGCCCCAAAGAGGTGACAGCTGTGTTCTGCGGCTCCTAGGCCCTTCAAGGCCAGTTCTACTTGGTGACGTCCTGGGGACTATCATTACGGACATTCTGAATGCAGGTTCTGATGCAGGAGGGGAGCACAGGCAGAGCTTTTCTAACAAGCACAGCGGTCTGTGCTACTGGATCAAGGAAAAACAGGACAACAAACATCAGAATCACAGGTAATGGGGGAGCAGCTTAAAAGCCCTGCCTTGTGATCTCTACCGTACTCCATTGGCTTAATTTATTGGCTCTAAGGAGCTCAAATTAATTCCCCACAGGCCTGAGAATCATTGCCCTGGACTCTTCCCTGGTAACGTCTACTTTGCTCTGTTCTTACCTGAAGCCCCTGGGTTTTGCTAGGAACAGGGCAGACCCCATCTCTAACTCCATGGGGCAGTGAGCATGCCAATGCTGCCCCCAGGGATGGGTCTGGGAATCAGGTAGCTTCCTTTTGAGTTCATGCTTTGGTGCCATGTGATTCTGAATAAATCAGTTATGGACTCTAAGCCTCAGATCCATTCTTAGAAGGGGATGGGGGAGTGATAACTGTAACAAAAGAAGGAAAGACGTGGTGTGAGATGAGTTTTGGGTCAGCGACAAGCCCTGGAAGTGTCAGACAAGGACAATGAAAAAAGTCCATGCAGCATCATCTCCGTGGTAAAGACTCGGACAGAATGGGTTAACATGTGCCCCTGGCATCAGGGAGGAACTTGTCTTATTCCTAAAACCCCAAGACCTTAATCCAGCACCAACATTCTTCCCAATACATGTTAGACACTCAAAACACCACTGCTCCAACATGTGACTGAGACTGTGCTAGAAGCTAGAGGTGGC